>NC_090923.1:665231252-665537681 GCF_040938575.1 Ambystoma mexicanum | reverse complement strand
AGAGAGGAAGAAAGAAGTCACAGAATGCATCAAGTGCAGAGCTACATTAGAGAGAGAGACGAAGAGAGAAGTCACAGAATGCAATATGTGCAGAGCTATATTAGAGAGCGAGAGAAAGAGAGAGAGAGTGGTTGCAGAATGCATTAAGGGCATAGCTACATTAGAGAGAGAGACAGACAGACAGTGAGAGGCAGAGAGAGAGAGACAGAGACAGAGAGTGACAGCGACAGAGAGAGACAGAGAGATGGAGAGAGCTGTCACTGAATGCATCAAGGGCAGATCTACATTAGAGAGAGAGAAAGAAAGAGAGAGAAAGAGAGATAGATAAGATAGATAGAGAGAGATACAGAGGGAGAGATAGCTGTCACAAGATGCAGCAAGGGCAGAGCCACCTTAGCGCGAGAGAGCTGGTTTGGTCAGACATATATTAACACGTGTTGGTCATGTTAAGCATGAACCGGAGGCCCTGTTACAAGCAACACTTTATTGGTCATTTTTAAATAAATGGTAACTGCATGGAGGGGACCATCGACGCTTACATATACGTGTTGTTGGTCCTCTGCGTGCAAATGTAAATGCTCCCGAAGTGGAGTGTAAAAGCAAAGACTAAATCACCTTTACTGTTCACTTTTACTCTGTGCTTTAGGAGAAATAGAACACTAGGAATCTACTGGCTCATTAGCAGGTGCTAAAGTGCGGCGGATTCAACAGGAATAATACCTTTTACACCTGCATGAAAATCTCATGGAGGCGTCAAACGAATTGTCACAGACTAGGATCCCATTTCACTTTGTGCCTTAAGGTGTTCTAGTGAAATACTTTAAATAAACATACTTCAAAAGGTAATATACATTTGATATCACGGCTGTTTTAACAAATTCTTGAAGTTATAAACACTAAACTGAATTTACTTTGCTTATTTCCCTGGCTGCAGAGATGGATGTGAAGGCATTGATCCTGGCCATGGCAGCCCTGACCGTTCTCACCACAGAGGCCTTCCCCAGGAAGCCACATGCAAAGTGCCGCATCTCCCAGTACAAGACCCTCCTCCCGTCCCAGCTCAGAGCCGTGCAGGAATTAAGGGACAAATACGTAAGTGGATCTACGAGTTAGCACACAAAGCCAGTCTGCCTGACTGTGGGGGCTTCGCCCACTTATACCTGCTCACAGTAGGACAGGAAGATCTGTACTATGAAATCCTTCTAAACACTGGACACTTCCAGTAACAAGCACCCTACCAAAAGCAGATTTAGCTGTCAGTCATTATGCTAGGGCCATTCGGCCATGTGATCTAGGAAGAGGGAAGGCAGCGCATGGCAGAGCAATCTGATCATTAAATAGACTACACACAGCTGGGATCACCTCAGAGGTCTCCAAAGGTCGCTCAGTCTCTGGTGTTTCTAGGGGTGTGGAGGACATGTCTAGGCATTACAGGACCCGCCAGGTGCAGGGAGATTCTACAGGCTTGGATACATCCTACAGGCCTGGGACAAGACTCCATGTGGTGGGAGTCACTAAAGTCCTTGTGAGTGAAGCTATCCTTAAAGCCGTAAGAGGTCGTCATATACAGGAAACCACATATGACATCCCTCAGGGAGAATCCAGTGCAGGCATCTCCTCCAATCCCAGCTCTGCTCTTAGCCGTGTGTCTGAAATTCTCTACAGGCTGCCGGAAAGTGCTCTGTCTAACATGTCTGCATTTTGTCCCAGGAGGAGACATTGCTGTCACAGATCCAGGGATGCTCTGAGAAGCTCCTGCAGCAGAGGCCGTCTGTGCTCCATATTACGGTAAGGAAAACCTGGGGCTTCTGTGACCTGGGATCTCCAGACTTAAGTTGGATACTGGTTCCATTTATCTAATGATCAACACTATGAGTCCTTAGGCTCAAATCACCCTAACAATAGGTTTCTTCTCCGCTTAGAGAGATATGATCACCACTAGATCTCTGAAGGACTTTGATCCGCTAATGTTCTTGATAAGTATTGAGATCTCACACTCTCATAGGCCCATCAATACCAGGCACTGACTTCCAAAGCCCATGTAAATGTGTCCTGAACACAGGTCTTCTCTGATTACCCGGGAATGTTATTGTGATCACAGCCTGGTTCCTCTCTCTCTAAGGTCCATGACAGGATCATCTTTGTTGAGCAGAAGGTGGCACTGGCTGTGCACGTCTTGAAGAACGTCAGCAATACAGAACTGTCCGAGTATGTGTCCAAACCACTGGAGATGCTGGTCGCCATCAGAGAGGACCTGAGACATTGTGTAAGTACATACCTGAGACTAACCATACACTGTGTGTGTTCTGATCAAGACATTGCCTACATTCTAACCACATGCACGCTGCACATATTGAACATTTGCATAGATGCTAACGACCAATCAGATTCCAAGAGAAGGAACCTGCACCCAAACCTTCCCTGTAGATGGTATGAGAGTGAGACTGATGCATTACTATGGCACACTCCACACAGAGGGACATCCAGCACCCCAGCAGTCAGAAGCACCAGAGTATCAGGCTGGGCTGAGACAGGACTGCTGAGGGAACAGGGATACAGTAGACAGCAAAGATCCATTAATCAGCTTTCTTCTCAAATTGTTTTTCAGACCAGCTCTAGAACACACGTGACCCGGCCCTCGTCTCGCCTGAACATGTGGCTACAGAAACTCAACAAAGAAAAACAGATGGTAAGAGAATGGCGATATGATACACATAATGAGCCAGAGGGGGTGTAATGAGGACAAGCATCAATGGTGGGGGAGGGGGGTGGCAGAAAAGGCACCTGAGGTACAGAAAGAGATGGGGCAGAATGGGCTGAGTAATGAGCAGGAGGAAGGACGTCACAAGCATTTAGGAGGCCACTCTAAGTGTGTAACTTGCCCCTTGTGTCCCCTCCAGGAATCCCAGAAGTGCCTCCAGGAGACTGTGATCCTCAACCTCTTCCGGATGATGAACGAGGACGTCAAGTGTGTCGCGTACATGGAGGAGTGTGACAAAATGCAGCAAAGGCAGGCCCTGCCCACAGGCTTCACAGCAGCCAATCAGAGTCAAGAATGACAATGCAACTCTAGACCTTAACCTTCATGGCGTGCCTCCCCATTGGAACCGATGCATCCAATCAGCAGCCGTGACAAATATTACATCAAGAAACGTGTTCACAGACTGCAGCCGACCACTGAAGTCCTTTATCTCCAAGGCAGCCTCTAAATTATGATTTCCACCCCTTGCTGCTCTCAGGTGACTCATAAAGGATATGAGCTGTGAATGACTGGAGAGGTGGCTGCCCATCATTGCAGGTTAGGTATTGCTCCCTCCACTGCAATGCAAAGCCCTGCATTATGTATGCTCTGTGCAGAGGCACTTACATTCCTCTTGAGGGTCATAAGGTCAGTGGGGGCCTGTCCTATCATAGACTCTGGGATGCATGGTTATTCACAAGACAAAGTAGATGGCCAGTCATTACAGGGCACAAGTCACCCATACTCTGTACAAGTAGGGGTGGCAAGGGCTTGTGTGTGACAGGGCCTTATTTTTCCCCTCCCACCTCAGAGTGTAAGGGTGGTGACTTCTATGAGCTATACCCCTAGAGAAGCACCCTGTTCGAATTGTACATGTCGTAGTGTCCAGAGCAAAATGTGTACTATGTGTTATTTATTGTAAATGGTTTTGCATTCCTAAACCAACAACGGTATGTATGGACTCCTTTGAAATGGGCCCTCCTCGTTTTATAATAATAGCTGTTTTTATATTTATTTAATTTTTGATAGCTATCTATTTATTTAATTAAATAATGTATTTTTGTTTCTGTCATAATCTTAGTCATGTGACAGTGATAGTTGTTTGATGAGTGGTGGAGAGAGTCCTTTCAAGACTCGGACCGCATATTAACAATTGAACTCACTTTCTTCTTAGAATCAATGGAGAAAAAACTGTTAAAGGCAGAAGCTGACCTAGAAACATAAATGTTAAAGCCATTTGATTTAGTCAAAGTCCTTGGTTCTACGATATTGTTTTTTTCTAATCGGTCTTTATAACTTTGCTCCTAGGCCAAAATATGTGTCTTACCTTCCCTTTGGCACTCAATTGATGCGATGTATTTTTGTATCTCATGGTTGATTGTTCTAATCTCTTTTTGTAACAAAGCAATAAAAAAAATAAAAAAATAGTTGTTTGCAGTCCTTTATGTCTCCTGTGAAGTCCTGGGTCTCCTTGGGCTGGACAGAGGGACTCTGTGTGGCCAGGATCCAGACTCAGTGATAAGGACTATGACAAGAAGATGGATGGACGATTACAAGCCCTTTGGCAAAAGATCTCAGAAAGTTCCCCTTCTCTGGGATGGAGGACACTGCATTTCCATTACTAATAATACAGAGCATCCTTTCTGAAAGTATTCTGTAGAGAACATCTTCTGAATGTATTTTATGAAGAACTATTGAAGTGTGGAAAGAACGTGCAGGCCATAACTGCTCTGCTGGAAAGATGTAAGACCTGACACTGGACATTCTTTCTTACTTCTGAAATCTCTTCTGTGTTCTTGGTTTTTTAACCTGCTCCACTTATTCCTGCTTTATTCCCAATTGTATTATTGTATTGTGCAATGGCAAATTGGATAAATGTCTGCTGTGTTTTTATTAAAAACGATCTTGGCATTACTTTAATATGTCACATGCTTGCCTTTTTATTCTTACGTCTTTAACCTACACAAACATATGTCCTGGGAGGATATCTCAGCGCCAACGTGCTCTCCTTGGAAGCAAAACTACATGGAGCAACACGGGTTCGATCCCTGGGTCCGCGCTTAGAAACCTCTGGGTATTAAGCACGTTATGAATAACCTATCAGATCATATCATCTGGACAAGACAATATGCAGCACCAGGCTGTTGTGCTCGGGCTCCTAATATATGCAGTGGAACAAGGCAGTCAACTCTGGTGAAGGTGTCCCTGAAGCCTATGGAAAGCAAGTCAGGAACATCCGCAGATCACCCTGAATACATTCAGTGTTAGGCACAGACTTTATATCTGTTAGGCACTTTGGTGTCTAAGTTGGTTCAAAATATATGTTTTTCAGGACCAAAAGGGGATGAGCAAATTATGTACACGGAAGGCCAACACATTTTGCATGCCCGCGCTTTACCCAGGCCAAAATTTGTTCATGGTCTATTAAGTAAATGTAAAAAGAAAACTGTTCATATAGAGTATTTAAGATAAAAACTATCAAGCAAATAGTTAATACCATTACAGAAATTATAATCATTCCTGTACAGAATCGTTCAAAAGGAATCCACAGAGAACATCATGTGTACATGTTGTGTGAGTTCAGTCTAGACAGGCTAACTTTTTGTTGGTTCCAGCCATGAGCGTCTAATGCTCGGTATTGAAGTGGGTATACTTAGAAGCAATCAACGAGATTGACTTGTTTCCCCCATTATGCAGACAGTGCAGTATCTTGATGCATTATCGCTATTTATTTATTTGATTTATTTGATTTAATATACATGCAACCATATAGGTTTCGTATATACAACATATAAAAACATTACAGAATATAAATACATAAAATAACACAATACAATATATCACATCATCCTAATAGCTTTTAACAACATCTAATATCAAGTCACTAGAAGTGTGAACCTTACGCCATAAAATCATTCTAAAATTGCTTTAATACCAGATCCTCAGAGGCTAGAGAAACAAATAAAACAACCCTTCAGAAAGTTGATTTAAGATTTCTATACACTTCCAATAAAACTTCGTTTTAAAATATATAAAATTCATATTGTTTCCCTCTATAAACACATTCCAACATGATGAGATGTTGTCACTATTAAACTGATTATTATAACATATTAAAAAGGTAATTCTTATTCCATTTAGACTTTCACATTCCATTAACAAGTGCTTGAGTGTTTCCACCTCAAAGTTGCCACATAGCCAACACCACCTTACTGGATGTGCTAAGCCAAATTGCACTCCTTTAATCTCAAAGGTTTCGATACAATTGATTTTCATGAGTAAATATTGTCGTATTATCTTAGGCGAGGGAAAAGCCTGAATGTATATTGGGGCAGACTGGTGAAACATTCGATAATGTAGATACATACCACTATTGCTCAGGGTGGCTAATTGTACATTATTTGTTTCGGTATTGTTTTCCCTACGCTTCTTTCTCAACCAGGTTTTAAATATTGGTGCATTCATGGCAACATTTATTGACACGTATTTATCATTCCATATTTTATGAATCACCATCATTTTCCCCATTGAGCATATCTTCATACACTTGTCAATATTCTTAAAGGCTGTCAAAAATGTAACCCCAATCGTGTTATTTTTTAAGGATAACATTTTTTCATATCCCATCGTGACCCTATAATTTATGTCCACATCAATACTGTTTATTTCAAGTTCTAGTAGAATATAATTGATAGATACACACTGTGGTAACCGCGTTAATTGGCGAAGAATCAATGCTTTAAACCTACAGAGGAGTGAGATGTAGTTATAACCCCAAATCTTCAAATTAACAATGGGGGTCCTGGGAGTCCCTCTGCCAGACATTAGTCCTGGTTACGAGAGACTTACCCAGAGTCTTTAGCTCACTTTCTTTCACAGAGAAGAAATATCCCAAACATATCAGTCTTTGTCCTGCCCTGGGGCAGTCCAGCACCGAAATGCGAGGCAATTCTCCTCTGAACAAGAGTACCAACAGAAACCCCAGACACGTGTTTCGGTCTGGTTGGACCTCATCAGTAGGGTGGATCTGTGCCTCTCTAAGAATAGTGAACAAGGGGTCCACGTCTGGATTCCCCTAGTAACTTAGGGTGAAACTCAAAGTTGCGTAAATATGCAAATTAACAATGGGGGTCCTGGGAGTCCCTCTGCCAGACATTAGTCCTGGTTACGAGAGACTTACCCAGAGTCTTTAGCTCACTTTCTTTCACAGAGAAGAAATATCCCAAACATATCAGTCTTTGTCCTGCCCTGGGGCAGTCCAGCACCGAAATGCTAGGCAATTCTCCTCTGAACAAGAGTACCAACAGAAACCCCAGACACGTGTTTCGGTCTGGTTGGACCTCATCAGTAGGGTGGATCTGTGCCTCTCTAAGAATAGTGAGCAAGGGGTCCACGTCTGGATTCCCCTAGTAACTTAGGGTGAGACCCAAAGTTACGTAAATATGCAAATTAACAATGGGGGTCCTGGGAGTCCCTCTGCCAGACATTAGTCCTGGTTACGAGAGACTTACCCAGAGTCTTTAGCTCACTTTCTTTCACAGAGAAGAAATATCCCAAACATATCAGTCTTTGTCCTGCCCTGGGGCAGTCCAGCACCGAAATGCTAGGCAATTCTCCTCTGAACAAGAGTACCAACAGAAACCCCAGACACGTGTTTCGGTCTGGTTGGACCTCATCAGTAGGGTGGATCTGTGCCTCTCTAAGAATAGTGAGCAAGGGGTCCACGTCTGGATTCCCCTAGTAACTTAGGGTGAGACCCAAAGTTACGTAAATATGCAAATTAACAATGGGGGTCCTGGGAGTCCCTCTGCCAGACATTAGTCCTGGTTACGAGAGACTTACCCAGAGTCTTTAGCTCACTTTCTTTCACAGAGAAGAAATATCCCAAACATATCAGTCTTTGTCCTGCCCTGGGGCAGTCCAGCACCGAAATGCTAGGCAATTCTCCTCTGAACAAGAGTACCAACAGAAACCCCAGACACGTGTTTCGGTCTGGTTGGACCTCATCAGTAGGGTGGATCTGTGCCTCTCTAAGAATAGTGAGCAAGGGGTCCACGTCTGGATTCCCCTAGTAACTTAGGGTGAGACACAAAGTTACGTAAATATGCAAATTAACAATGGGGGTCCTGGGAGTCCCTCTGCCAGACATTAGTCCTGGTTACGAGAGACTTACCCAGAGTCTTTAGCTCACTTTCTTTCACAGAGAAGAAATATCCCAAACATATCAGTCTTTGTCCTGCCCTGGGGCAGTCCAGCACCGAAATGCTAGGCAATTCTCCTCTGAACAAGAGTACCAACAGAAACCCCAGACACGTGTTTCGGTCTGGTTGGACCTCATCAGTAGGGTGGATCTGTGCCTCTCTAAGAATAGTGAGCAAGGGGTCCACGTCTGGATTCCCCTAGTAACTTAGGGTGAGACCCAAAGTTACGTAAATATGCAAATTAACAATGGGGGTCCTGGGAGTCCCTCTGCCAGACATTAGACCTGGTTACGAGAGACTTACCCAGAGTCTTTAGCTCACTTTCTCTCACAGAGAAGAAATATCCCAAACATGTCAGTCTTTGTCCTGCCCTGGGGCAGTCCAGCACCGAAATGCTAGGCAATTCTCCTCTGAACAAGAGTACCAACAGAAACCCCAGACACGTGTTTCGGTCTGGTTGGACCTCATCAGTAGGGTGGATCTGTGCCTCTCTAAGAATAGTGAGCAAGGGGTCCACGTCTGGATTCCCCTAGTAACTTAGGGTGAGACCCAAAGTTACGTAAATATGCAAATTAACAATGGGGGTCCTGGGAGTCCCTCTGCCAGACATTAGTCCTGGTTACGAGAGACTTACCCAGAGTCTTTAGCTCACTTTCTTTCACAGAGAAGAAATATCCCAAACATATCAGTCTTTGTCCTGCCCTGGGGCAGTCCAGCACCGAAATGCTAGGCAATTCTCCTCTGAACGAGAGTACCAACAGAAACCCCAGACACGTGTTTCGGTCTGGTTGGACCTCATCAGTAGGGTGGATCTGTGCCTCTCTAAGAATAGTGAGCAAGGGGTCCACGTCTGGATTCCCCTAGTAACTTAGGGTGAAACCCAAAGTTACGTAAATATGCAAATTAACAATGGGGGTCCTGGGAGTCCCTCTGCCAGACATTAGTCCTGGTTACGAGAGACTTACCCAGAGTCTTTAGCTCACTTTCTTTCACAGAGAAGAAATATCCCAAACATGTCAGTCTTTGTCCTGCCCTGGGGCAGTCCAGCACCGAAATGCTAGGCAATTCTCCTCTGAACAAGAGTACCAACAGAAACCCCAGACACGTGTTTCGGTCTGGTTGGACCTCATCAGTAGGGTGGATCTGTGCCTCTCTAAGAATAGTGAGCAAGGGGTCCACGTCTGGATTCCCCTAGTAACTTAGGGTGAGACCCAAAGTTACGTAAATATGCAAATTAACAATGGGGGTCCTGGGAGTCCCTCTGCCAGACATTAGTCCTGGTTACGAGAGACTTACCCAGAGTCTTTAGCTCACTTTCTTTCACAGAGAACAAATATCCCAAACATATCAGTCTTTGTCCTGCCCTGGGGCAGTCCAGCACCGAAATGCTAGGCAATTCTCCTCTGAACAAGAGTACCAACAGAAACCCCAGACACGTGTTTCGGTCTGGTTGGACCTCATCAGTAGGGTGGATCTGTGCCTCTCTAAGAATAGTGAGCAAGGGGTCCACGTCTGGATTCCCCTAGTAACTTAGGGTGAGACCCAAAGTTACGTAAATATGCAAATTAACAATGGGGGTCCTGGGAGTCCCTCTGCCAGACATTAGTCCTGGTTACGAGAGACTTACCCAGAGTCTTTAGCTCACTTTCTTTCACAGAGAAGAAATATCCCAAACATATCAGTCTTTGTCCTGCCCTGGGGCAGTCCAGCACCGAAATGCTAGGCAATTCTCCTCTGAACAAGAGTACCAACAGAAACCCCAGACACGTGTTTCGGTCTGGTTGGACCTCATCAGTAGGGTGGATCTGTGCCTCTCTAAGAATAGTGAGCAAGGGGTCCACGTCTGGATTCCCCTAGTAACTTAGGGTGAGACACAAAGTTACGTAAATATGCAAATTAACAATGGGGGTCCTGGGAGTCCCTCTGCCAGACATTAGTCCTGGTTACGAGAGACTTACCCAGAGTCTTTAGCTCACTTTCTTTCACAGAGAAGAAATATCCCAAACATATCAGTCTTTGTCCTGCCCTGGGGCAGTCCAGCACCGAAATGCTAGGCAATTCTCCTCTGAACAAGAGTACCAACAGAAACCCCAGACACGTGTTTCGGTCTGGTTGGACCTCATCAGTAGGGTGGATCTGTGCCTCTCTAAGAATAGTGAGCAAGGGGTCCACGTCTGGATTCCCCTAGTAACTTAGGGTGAGACCCAAAGTTACGTAAATATGCAAATTAACAATGGGGGTCCTGGGAGTCCCTCTGCCAGACATTAGACCTGGTTACGAGAGACTTACCCAGAGTCTTTAGCTCACTTTCTCTCACAGAGAAGAAATATCCCTAACATGTCAGTCTTTGTCCTGCCCTGGGGCAGTCCAGCACCGAAATGCTAGGCAATTCTCCTCTGAACAAGAGTACCAACAGAAACCCCAGACACGTGTTTCGGTCTGGTTGGACCTCATCAGTAGGGTGGATCTGTGCCTCTCTAAGAATAGTGAGCAAGGGGTCCACGTCTGGATTCCCCTAGTAACTTAGGGTGAGACCCAAAGTTACGTAAATATGCAAATTAACAATGGGGGTCCTGGGAGTCCCTCTGCCAGACATTAGTCCTGGTTACGAGAGACTTACCCAGAGTCTTTAGCTCACTTTCTTTCACAGAGAAGAAATATCCCAAACATATCAGTCTTTGTCCTGCCCTGGGGCAGTCCAGCACCGAAATGCTAGGCAATTCTCCTCTGAACGAGAGTACCAACAGAAACCCCAGACACGTGTTTCGGTCTGGTTGGACCTCATCAGTAGGGTGGATCTGTGCCTCTCTAAGAATAGTGAGCAAGGGGTCCACGTCTGGATTCCCCTAGTAACTTAGGGTGAAACCCAAAGTTACGTAAATATGCAAATTAACAATGGGGGTCCTGGGAGTCCCTCTGCCAGACATTAGTCCTGGTTACGAGAGACTTACCCAGAGTCTTTAGCTCACTTTCTTTCACAGAGAAGAAATATCCCAAACATGTCAGTCTTTGACCTGCCCTGGGGCAGTCCAGCACCGAAATGCTAGGCAATTCTCCTCTGAACAAGAGTACCAACAGAAACCCCAGACACGTGTTTCGGTCTGGTTGGACCTCATCAGTAGGGTGGATCTGTGCCTCTCTAAGAATAGTGAGCAAGGGGTCCACGTCTGGATTCCCCTAGTAACTTAGGGTGAGACCCAAAGTTACGTAAATATGCAAATTAACAATGGGGGTCCTGGGAGTCCCTCTGCCAGACATTAGTCCTGGTTACGAGAGACTTACCCAGAGTCTTTAGCTCACTTTCTTTCACAGAGAACAAATATCCCAAACATATCAGTCTTTGTCCTGCCCTGGGGCAGTCCAGCACCGAAATGCTAGGCAATTCTCCTCTGAACAAGAGTACCAACAGAAACCCCAGACACTTGTTTCGGTCTGGTTGGACCTCATCAGTAGGGTGGATCTGTGCCTCTCTAAGAATAGTGAGCAAGGGGTCCACGTCTGGATTCCCCTAGTAACTTAGGGTGAGACCCAAAGTTACGTAAATATGCAAATTAACAATGGGGGTCCTGGGAGTCCCTCTGCCAGACATTAGTCCTGGTTACGAGAGAATTACCCAGAATCTTTAGCTCACTTTCTTTCACAGAGAAGAAATATCCCAAACATATCAGTCTTTGTCCTGCCCTGGGGCAGTCCAGCACCGAAATGCTAGGCAATTATCCTCTGAACAAGAGTACCAACATAAACCCCAGACACGTGTTTCGGTCTGGTTGGACCTCAATAGTAGGGTGGATCTGTGCCTCTCTAAGAATAGTGAGCAAGGGGTCCACGTCTGGATTCCCCTAGTAACTTAGGGTGAGACCCAAAGTTACGTAAATATGCAAATTAACAATGGGGGTCCTGGGAGTCCCTCTGGCAGACATTAGTCCTGGTTACGAGAGACTTACCCAGAGTCTTTAGCTCACTTTCTTTCACAGAGAACAAATATCCCAAACATATCAGTCTTTGTCCTGCCCTGGGGCAGTCCAGCACCGAAATGCTAGGCAATTCTCCTCTGAACAAGAGTACCAACAGAAACCCCAGACACGTGTTTCGGTCTGGTTGGACCTCATCAGTAGGGTGGATCTGTGCCTCTCTAAGAATAGCGAGCAAGGGGTCCACGTCTGGATTCCCCTAGTAACTTAGGGTGAGACCCAAAGTTACGTAAATATGCAAATTAACAATGGGGGTCCTGGGAGTCCCTCTGCCAGACATTAGTCCTGGTTACGAGAGACTTACCCAGAGTCTTTAGCTCACTTTCTTTCACAGAGAAGAAATATCCCAAACATATCAGTCTTTGTCCTGCCCTGGGGCAGTCCAGCACCGAAATGCTAGGCAATTCTCCTCTGAACAAGAGTACCAACAGAAACCCCAGACACGTGTTTCGGTCTGGTTGGACCTCATCAGTAGGGTGGATCTGTGCCTCTCTAAGAATAGTGAGCAAGGGGTCCACGTCTGGATTCCCCTAGTAACTTAGGGTGAGACCCAAAGTTACGTAAATATGCAAATTAACAATGGGGGTCCTGGGAGTCCCTCTGCCAGACATTAGTCCTGGTTACGAGAGACTTACCCAGAGTCTTTAGCTCACTTTCTTTCACAGAGAAGAAATATCCCAAACATATCAGTCTTTGTCCTGCCCTGGGGCAGTCCAGCACCGAAATGCTAGGCAATTCTCCTCTGAACAAGAGTACCAACAGAAACCCCAGACACGTGTTTCAGTCTGGTTGGACCTCATCAGTAGGGTGGATCTGTGCCTCTCTAAGAATAGTGAGCAAGGGGTCCACGTCTGGATTCCCCTAGTAACTTAGGGTGAAACCCAAAGTTACGTAAATATGCAAATTAACAATGGGGGTCCTGGGAGTCCCTCTGCCAGACATTAGTCCTGGTTACGAGAGACTTACCCAGAGTCTTTAGCTCACTTTCTTTCACAGAGAAGAAATATCCCAAACATATCAGTCTTTGTCCTGCCCTGGGGCAGTCCAGCACCGAAATGCTAGGCAATTCTCCTCTGAACAAGAGTACCAAGAGAAACCCCAGACACGTGTTTCGGTCTGGTTGGACCTCATCAGTAGGGTGGATCTGTGCCTCTCTAAGAATAGTGAGCAAGGGGTCCACGTCTGGATTCCCCTAGTAACTTAGGGTGAAACCCAAAGTTACGTAAATATGCAAATTAACAATGGGGGTCCTGGGAGTCCCTCTGCCAGACATTAGTCCTGGTTACGAGAGACTTACCCAGAGTCTTTAGCTCACTTTCTTTCACAGAGAAGAAACCCCAAATCTCAACACTGCAGACTAGTATGGATTTTACTCTTGCTGTGTAAAGCAGCAAAACCGTCTGTACAGAAAAACCCATATTTTTTTCCATTAAAGCTACTTATCATATTGCCAACCTTTAAACATTTACTTTTAAGTTCTAACCAATGGAGTCTCCAATTAAGTTGGTCATCTACGAATAGGCCAAGGTATTTATATATTGTTACTTCTTCCAAAAGGTCACCTTCTAATGTCCGTGTATATTTTTTCTGTCTCCCACGAATTTTCGAAAAGACCATGGTTTTACATTAGTTATGGCATATTCACTCAAGGCATTTATAGTCATCTGTAATCCATGAGGCGTGTGGTCTAATACAATCAAATCGTCGACGTATGCCAACCAATTAAATTACAGTATTGCTATTATGCCATGCATTCTAGGACTGTGACCTAAAGTGTTATCAGAAGGTAACACATACATTGACTATTAGGGGACGGGAGGATAGCTCAGGGGCAACATGTTTGTCTTGGAAACAAGACAATGCAGAGCAATACAGGTTTGGATACCGGTCTCGCACTTAGAAACTGGTCTCCGGTATTAGGTGCGTTACAAAAGAACAATAATAATAATTATCATTATTTGAGGGGAGAGTGAAGATACAAAGTTACCTGCTTCATCAGTTTCCTGCTCATAGTATTGGTCCTGTTACTCCTGAGGCTGTCCTAATATCTGGAAATCAATATACGAATACATGGATTGGTGAATGATCATACAAATGGAAACAAATCTACAGATTTGTGCAGAGTCTCCAACATCTGGTCAATTTGCTGTGCCTATTGGAAATTAAATGATAACATGATGAATGATCTCCATCTTGGAAAATGCCACTTTACCACTCAGTGGGATTCTGAGCTTACTGGTAAAGTGGACGAAAAAACCTCCAGTACGTGGCAGTGAAGGATTCACTGTTGGCAGAAGGAATGGATATTAATACCGCCAATCTAGCAATCACCACTGGCAGATTTACCACCAGACCAAGCGGTGATAATGGTATCAGTGTTTGTTGGTATTTCCATGGGAAATCCTGCCAAACTCATAATGAGGTCGAGTTTCTCCATCTTGCAGTGGGGAACTCTTCATTCAACATAAAAGAATTAGGAAACCTATTGTTGTGCACTCTTCAATGTTGTATTTTTTCTTCTGTGCCAGAGAGAATAACTAGTGAGGGATAAAATGTGCATTGGTTTCCGTAGATTTATACACTGATCCTATACAGCTTGGAAAAAGTCTTAAATGTCATTTTGTGGTAAACTTTAGAGCACTGGCAAGAAGTGCAAGCGAATAAGAGATTAAAATGGAGCTAACTAAATTAGAAGTGTCACCATTTTAGAATAATTAATTAATCTGATAAGCAGGTGTTATTTTTCCATTGGTATGTTGACTGACAAGACAGTGAGCTTTTACAGGCATCACCGTCATGTTTGTCACTTGTAATGAACCATTTAGTAAAATTAACTAATCTCTAAACATTCATGTGGTCTACATACGAGGAAAAAAGGCAATTATTTATGTGACCATTTTACTGGTTTGATGATGTAATGTTGGTGTGTGGATGCAAGGCACCATGAGAATATTTTAGAAATTGTGCTATTTTAGGTATCAATATCATAAAATGCAATTAAAAAGAACTCCCCTCCCCCAAAACCCTTGGGCCAATTCATGGAAAACATTTATGCTCCACAACTTTGCAAATCACCAGGCTCCAGTGATCTAGACTGTGGTGAGATTGCGAGGGGAAGGGGGGCTGGTGTCCTAGTAAAAGATTCTTCAGGTCTCTCTCCATCCTGTATCACACAATGGGAGAACCAGATTCCTGCTCCAAAAACCAGGGCTTTACATAGTTTGCCCCACCCCAATTCGTGAATGCTGGATTCTAACTTGCACATGCACATGGGTGCAAAACATTGGGCTTACTGGGCTCCACATAACGTATTCATGTACCTGTAACCCAAGATTTATTTCTCTGCAAGCGCCCAGTTGCTTAACGGCCCGGCGCTCTCTATAAATAAATAAACAATAAACAAACAATAAGCAGAGGCAGGTGGACTGGAACAAGCATCTCAGAGAAGGGATCATCAGAAAAGAGGGGTCTTGTGAGCCTGCCGGAAAGCCAAATGGTTAAGGGTCGCATGCAGTTCCCAGGGCAGTTGGTTCCATGCAATGGCAGCTGGCACAGAATAAGCACGAATACCAGTCCTAGTTCGTCTAACACGGGGGACTGATAGAAGGAGGGCAGCCTGGGACCAAAGAGGGCGAGCGGGGACATAGTGGACAAATTTCTCTTGGATATATTCGGCACCTAGCTTATAAAAAGCACAATGTACGAGACACATAGATTTGAACAATATTCGCTTTTCAATCGGAAGCCAGTGCAGTTGTTTCAGGAGCAGTGACATGTGAGTGCGAGCCGGCGGGCGCAGGACTGCTCTAGGCGCAGCATTCTGGAGCCTTTGAATGCGGTTTATTAAGTAGCGCGGTTGGCCGAAGTACAGTGATTTACAATAATCCTCCGTACTTAAAACCAGCGCTGCTACCATCGGGGCATGAAAATTACCAGGAATAAAAGGGAGAAACCTTCCGCAGGGTGTGCAGTTTAAAGTGGCCAGATTTGAGGATGGACCCCTCTACAGTGAGCCTACAGAGTCTACCCCATGGGACTTCAGGCGACTGGTAGTACCCCAGGAGGGGAGACCTAAGCTTCTACAACTAGCAGATGAGATACCTCTGGCTGCTCCCTTGAGCTCCGAGAAGAACAAAGAGAGGTTTTCTCTGTACTTTTACTGGCCCCAGATGGGTGCAGATTTTGACAAACATTGTAGAAGCTGCCACACCTGCCAGACCTCTGGGAAATGGGGATCCGAGAATGTGGCACCTTTAGTGCCCCTCAAAGCGGTGGAAGTTCCTTTTAAGATGGCAGGGATTGACATTGTTGGTCCCCTTGACCCTCCCACTTACTCAGGCAATCAATTTATATTGGTTTGGTAGACCATGCTACCAGGTACCCTGAGGCTATACCTATGAGGACTGTTGCTGCCCAAGCAGTGGCTAAGGCTATCCTTGCTATTTTTACCATGGTGGTGTTTCCTAGGGAAGTTATCTGTGACAAGGGATCTAATTTTATGTCCACTTCCTGCAGACTATGAGGAAGAACTGTGGAGTAACTTACAAGTTCTCAACTGCCTACCACCCCAAATAAATGGGTTGGTAGAGAGGTTTAACTAAACAATGAAGAGCATGATAGGTGGCTTATAATAACCCCTGAGAAGGAAGTGGGACCTTCTACTACCATGCACTTTATTTGCTTACAGAGAGGTGGCTTAAGCTGGAGTGGGTTTCAGCCCCTTTGAGCTCCTCTATGGTCATCCAGTCAGAGGACCTTTGGCCATGATCAAAGAGGGTTTGAAGAGTCATCCATCCCTGAAGCCACTCCATGTCACTGACTATGTGCTAGGCCTCAGGAGGAGGATGGTACTTTTGATGATCAAAGCAACAGAAAACCTGAAAGCTGATCAGGCTCTGGTCAAACATTGGCATGACCAGAAGGCCAACATGGTGGAGTTTACTCCAGACTAGTTAGTACTGGTTATGGTTCCAACAAGGCAGAGGGCCTTACAGGAGAAATGGATAGGACCCTTCAAGGTTGAAGGCAAACATGAAGTGGTGAATTCTTTTAGTAGACTTTGGCAACCCCACGAGGCCCCTAGGGTCTTTCACACTAACTGTCTGAAGGCCTATGTCTCTAGACCAGAACTGGAAGCTTTTCTTCTAGCCTCTGATCAAGAGGAGGAGGGAAGAGAGCCTCTCCCTAATCTCCTCAGGGGACACCCTTCAGATGAGACAACTGAAGGAGTCAAGCTCTCTTCAGATCTGACTCTGCACCAACAGGAGGAGTGCAAAACTCTGTTAAGTCAGTTTGCCTCCCTGTTTTTTCTAACACCAGGCTTGCCCCCTTGGGGCCAGCATGACATTCTCACTAGTGACTGTCTCCCTGTCAAAAGCAGGGGCTACAGAACATCTGATTATGTCAGAACTCATTTAAAGCAGGAGATTAACAAGATGCTTGCCCTCAGGGTTATAAAGCTATTTATCAGTACGTGGGCTAGACCAGTTGTACTAGTACCAAAAGCAGGAACCAAGGAATTGGGATTCTGTCTGGACTATAGAGCCCTAAATGCAGTCACAAAGACTGATGCCCATCCTTTACCAAGGACATATGAGCTGATGAACAAACCTGGATCTGCTAAATTCCTCAGCACATTTGACTTGACCTCAGGCAATTGGCAAATAGCACGGACAGATGCCAAGGAGAAAACTGCATTTCCACACCAGGAGGCTTATACCAGTTTAGGGTTATGCCTTTCGGACTAAAGAATGCACCTGCTACATTCCAAAGGATGGTGAACTAGGTCCTGAATTGGTAAGAGGACTTCTGCATGGCATACTTGGATGACATAGCACTGTACAGCCCCACTTGGGAAGACCATTGTCATCAACTTGGATATGTATTGCAGGCTATTGAACAGGCCCATCTGGCCATAAAGACAAGTAAATGAAAAATTGGTCAGAGCAAAGTGGTCTACCTTCGACATGAGGTAGTAGGTGGTGAGATTAGGCCCTTGCCTTGCAAAGTACAAGCTGCACAGGACTGGGCCACCCCCACTACTCAAACCAAAGTGAGAGCCTTTCTAGGTCTCACTGGGTACTACAGGAATTTCATTGAGAACTATGGGACCATAGCATTTCCCCTGAATGTCATCTCCTCTCCAAACTTTCCTAAGAAGGTCAGATGGAATGAGGAATGTGCCAGGGCATTTGCAGGGCTGAAACAAGTAGACACGTGTCTTCGTTTAGTGTACCTTTTATTGTATAACCTATGGTGTGTAATCTATGTTGTTTTGCTGCTGGCATTGTGTCGAGATGTGTTGTTGGGCTACGGGATGCTATGTCAGATAGCACTATGCCATGTAGCATATTCACGACACTCCATTCTGCTCAATTTCCTGGCACTCCCTTCTGAATGCCCACTGACACCGCAGACACTGCAACTCTAGCGCCACTCTCTTTTACACAGGATTATTGTGCAATGCACCCGAGTATGCATCAGGAAGTACCACCTGACAAATCCAACCATATGCCACATTACAACCACACCAACACCATGCTGGCAGGTACCATTAAAATGTTCATTTTGTATTTAAAACCTAACATTTTTTTTTATGTCACAGGGCCAATGTGCATTAAATTGCACGTGTCTGCCAATTGGACACTTGTTCACAAAGCATTCCTTTGGGGCAGTGGCAATTGGGCACCACAGCAATAAATGTGTGCCACCCAAATAAAGCTCTGTAGGCAGCCCCACATCTTACATTTGACGGGGCAGCCCCCACCACACCCAAAGCTTCTGTCTCGTTGCGACCCCACTCTTGCTGTAACATTTCTGTAAAAAGAAAATAGAAATATGATCCTAAAATGATAATCGGACGCACTTTCCGTGGCACTAAACTCTTAGCGGCCATCAGTACTGGAAATGGAAAGAAATTACTCAGGGAACCCTCTCCTCCCTGGTTGGGAGTGGGGGGAGCAGCGATTGGCATGGCCTCAGACCTGGGCACTGAATTTAATATCTCGTCTTGGAACCCAAGCCTGGTGATTTGCATTCAAGCAAAGACCATTTTGAAAACCTAAGAATTCCCACAGTTTAAAATTTCAAAAATATCAATGTCATAGTGATGCAGAAAGAAACTCTTTTAAATGAGTAATGTAAGTTGGACTCTTCTCTTTTTATTGGTCAAAAATACTCAGCTAACAAGAAAAAGTCTTTAAATTGGAAGACATATATACCATTGTGCTCAGCTTCTGAAAAGGCTGTGAGGCTTTGTCTGTGTCTGCATTCGTGTTGGGTGCAGCGTGGGCTGATTGTGTGTGAGACTCGCATGGGAACAGGTGAGCGAGTTTCTTGAGCTCAGAGTTCCGGCAGCGCTCCTGCAAGACAAACTATGCTGAAACTCTGCACGGTCTTGTTCAGGCCCAATTCCTGCACTGACGAACATGCGTGAACCGTGTTCTCATTATGTTCCAGCCCTCATCAGCAGGGGCGGCTGGTGACTTTGAAAGGTGGTGGGGCGTACATTTTGAAATGGCTTGGATAATGTGCAATTTACTGTCCAAACCCACAGAAATATGACATAAAAAGCATTAGGTATTACATACTAATGGTGGTACATTATTCTTATGCGTGCAAGTGTGATGGCGTATTTTACAGCAGCTTGTATTGAGAATTGTATACATAAAGAAATGCATTACATAGATATCCAGTAATGATGGAAAAATATTATTTTGTCATGCTGTTACTGGCCTTCATATGCCTTCATCCTCTTTCTAAGGTAGGATTTTAGCCATTATCTGAAAGGGGAGCAACTAAGCTAAAATATGACCCGATTGCCACTTAATTAATGCAACATTTGTCCTACCTCTGCTGGCTGTCTGATAAAGATGAATTTTCCACCATTTTACTGACAAGTGGAGGTCCATTGCGGGAACCATGCTTTAGGATTCAAAAGCATGCATAGATACAGAGACATTAGTTCAGTGAATGTTGTGACACTGTACTCCTCGGATAGCACATTTTTAGCATGGGCTATTACACCTACTGATACACTGAAAATATTGCTTTAGAGTACAAATAGGTGGAAATAGTAAATGAGGAGGGTCTCAAAGCTTGTAGCTGTTGTTTGATTATTTGCCCACCCATAGACTGCACAGGATCATGCTAATCCCTATGGCCATTCCCACCCAGTTCCTGCCCCTCCCACCCAAAACACCTCCTCATGGGAACTCTTGGGATCGCTTTAATCAAGTCTTACCATCAAATTGTGCGCTAAAAATTACCTGCAAGCAGTGCATTTTCAAAGCAGTCTTCTGAGAGTTAATGACTTAATTGGAGTTGGAACCCTACTACTGGTATAATAAAAATGTCTTAACCAGGTCTGCCTTCAGCCACTCAATTTGTAAGCGCTGTGTGTGTCCTTTACTGAAATCCTGTTAAAACTAGGCATTATCAAAGCCAACAATTTTGGCTTGTGTAAAAGTATTAGGCATTTGCCAGGCATTTCTATTCGAGGCCCAGGTACTCACACCATTTTGCACCTGCTACCATCAATGGCCAGTTCATACCACTATGGCTGTGCCTGGCAAGTGCCTTTCCCATGCCTACACAAAAGCTCAAACTGTTTTACTAAGCCATTAAACACGTGCAAAATGATGACAGCACAGGGCAGTTGCAAAAAGCATTGTGTGATCTTGTTGGCCTCGTTCTTTCATAAAGGCATTGTGGGCTGTGGTTGGAGGGTAGTGTACAGAGGCTCCATCACTGCTGACATTTTTCTGACATCAGCAGATCTTTGGTATTTAACAAATGTGACGTACAAAAAGTTCTGCCAAATAGCGAAAATGCTGCCTATACTCTCTTTATATTAAAAGCATGTTCAAATGACACCCGCAAGGCTGCACAGAACATTTACAAGCTATTCCTTTGCCCCATTGCACAGCGTCATGCTTTGGCGAGCATGCTGCTGATGAGGTGTTAGTGTTACAATTACCAAACAATCCATACATTTTAATCTTTACCACCACACGACTTAATTTCTGTTC
Source organism: Ambystoma mexicanum (assembly GCF_040938575.1). Taxonomy (NCBI): domain Eukaryota; kingdom Metazoa; phylum Chordata; class Amphibia; order Caudata; family Ambystomatidae; genus Ambystoma; species Ambystoma mexicanum. Next base: position 665,516,740 of record NC_090923.1, on the reverse strand, counting down.
GTCTTTCACGGAGTGCTTAGAAGTGTCATGAGTTAAGCATGAAGCACCACATGCGGTTTATTTATTATATGTGGACAGTTGGAGCGTGCACTGGGAATTGAGGGTGTTAGAAAATTGCAGCATTTGAGCAAGGAGGCCCAGGCCGATTGGCCAAGATAAAGTCTGGATTTCAACGGTGCCGAGCCTCGGGCAGACTGCTGGGCTGGGGCAGAGACAGTGCCCATAGTCAGGCAGAGCCTCACAGTGACTGACTTTGCCCTTCGCTGCTATTACATACAAGATACGGCTGCAGGCGCAGAAATCTTCCATATTCGCTCTAGGCAATCACTGCTCCCAAAGATGGCGCAGCTCGCGCTCGGCTGCAACTACTGTTCTTGGCGTGAATGCAGCCTACTGCAACCACTGCATCCAGTGCCTGTGCACCCCTGTGCCATTATATCACGCATCACTAGCAAAGTCCTTATTGGCTGTAACAACGGCATTCAACGCTGATGCCATACCTTGGTACTTGCAATCACTGCATCTATCAGACTCCATCAAGGCCTTTTAAAAAAAAACACTGTTGGTGCAGACTCGTCTCCAGTGCCTTAAGTGGCACTGCAAAATGAGCCGGGGCCCATCAAGGGGGCGTGGCCTAATGACAGGAGGCGGGGTCACCTGCTGGCTCGTTAGGTAACGCCCCTTGACGGCCGGCTCAATGGGCTACAGGCACCCCCGAAAGGCAGCCTTTTGTGGAGATCAGCACCATCTTCCCAGTGGGGGAGAGAGTGCTGATCTCAGCATTTATTTTCTATAGGCTTGCATGGCAAGACACAGCACCTCGCCTGTTCTCGCCAGCAGCCTCACATTTCTCTCCATAATGGTGGCGCCGGCCCACGATCGTGTCTTGCTTGATGGGATGCCTCGCAGGTGCGGCACGACCATTATGAATGAAAGGCATTTTTTTCTGAAGCCTGAAGGTCACCCACACGAGCGAGAGCTTCAGGCTTTAGAAAAAAATCCTTGTCATGTAGTTTGCGGGGCTGCCAGGGGAGATTAGTGAGCCCCAGCAGGGCCCCGCCAGAAAACGAGATTTCGGAGCCTGCCAATTATTTTTGTAATTGTACATAACACATTCATTTGCTGACATGCCACCCCCGCAGGGCTGCCACTGCTTATCAGGTAAATCAAGTCTGTGGTCCCATGGGGAAGTCCTGGGCAGCGCCTCTGGAAGACGGCAAGCCACCAGATCTCACTTCCCTGATGCAACTTATATTGACAGAGTTCTGATATCACAAAAATGCTTGGAGACAGCGAGAATGCGGCACGTGGCTGCACTCCTTCCACCCATACCTGATGTGTGTCACTCGCCCAACCAACCACAGCCTCGCTTTCATTTTCTCTTCTCTTTCGTCATCTCTGTGACACTCCACAGGTGCTTCCCTCAGAATCAAAGCAGAAAACACAAGTGCATTTTACATTTTCGAAAAAGGGAAATCTGCAGGTATAAAAAGTAGCGGCAATGGAGGAGCCAGAAACACTTCAGAGGAGAGGAGCCGAGACAGAAGAGAGCGCAGAACAAAAAGAACGCACAGCACACAGGTGAGAGACTGCTGCCAGATATATATGCTGTCACAGAAAGCATCATAGGAAGCGCTCTACTGGCGGGAGAGATATCTGAGCTGTCACAGAATACAGGTGCATGCACAGATAGACTAGTGGGAGCAATAGCTCTGCTAACACAGAATGTACCGTGTACAGAGCCATGCAAAAGGGGAAGGAATAACTGAGCTGTCACATAATGCATCAAGGGCAGAGTTACATTAGAGAGAGAGAGAGAGAGAGAGAGAGAGAGATAGAGAGAGAGAGAGGAAGAGAGAAGTCACAGAAGAATGCATCAAGTGCAGAGCTACCATTAGAGACACAGAGAGAGAGACAAAGAGAGGGAGAGAGAGAGAGAGGGAGAGAGAGATAGAGAGACATACAGAGAAAGAGAGAGACACAGACAGAGAGAGGAAGAGAGAAGTCACAGAATGCATCATGTGCAGAGCTACCATTAGAGACACAGAGAGAGAGACAAAGAGAGAGAGAGAGAGAGAGAGAGAGAGGGAGGGAGAGAGAGAGAGAGATAGAGAGACATACAGAGAAAGAGAGAGACACAGACAGAGAGAGGAAGAGAGAAGTCACAGAATGCATCATGTGCATAGCTATATTAGCGAGAGAGAAAGAGAGACAGAGAGACATAAAGAGAGACAGAGAGAGAGAGGGAGAGAGGAAGAAAGAAGTCGCAGAAGGCATCAAGGGCAGAGCTATATTAGAGAGAGACAGAGAGACATAAAGAGAGACATAGAGAGACAGAGAGAGAGAGACATAAAGAGAAAGAGAGAGACAGAGAGAAAGAGAGAGAGAGAGACAGACACAGACACAGACAGAGAGAGGAAGAGAGAAGTCACAGAAGAATGCATCAAGTGCAGAGCTACCATTAGAGACACAGAGAGAGAGACAAAGAGATAGAGAGACATAAAGAGAAAGAGAGAGAGACACACAGACAGAGAGTGGAAGTGCGAAGTCACAGAATGCATCATGTGCGTAGCTATATTACAGAGAGAGAGAGAGAGAGAGAGAGAGAGAGGGAGAGAGTGATACAGAGAGAGAGAGAGAGACAGAGAGAGAGAGAGAGAGAGGAAGAAAGAAGTCACAGAAGGCATCAAGGGCAGAGCTACATTAGAGACAGAGAGAGAGAGAGAGGAAGAGAGAAGTCACAGAAGAATGCATCAAGTGCAGAGCTACCATTAGAGACACAGAGAGAGAGACAAAGAGAGAGAGAGATAGAGAGACATAAAGAGAAAGAGAGAGATAGAGAGAGAGACAGACACACAGACAGAGTGATGAAGAGAGAAGTCACAGAATGCATCATGTGCGTAGCTATATTACAGAGAGAGAGAGAGAGAGAGAGGAAGAAAGAAGTCACAGAATGCATCAAGTGCAGAGCTACATTAGAGAGAGAGAGAGACGAAGAGAGAAGTCGCAGAATGCAATATGTGCAGAGCTATATTAGAGAGCGAGAGAAAGAGAGAGAGAGTGGTTGCAGAATGCATTAAGGGCATAGCTACATTAGAGAGAGAGACAGACAGACAGTGAGAGGCAGAGAGAGAGAGACAGAGAGTGACAGCGACAGAGAGAGACAGAGAGATGGAGAGAGCTGTCACTGAATGCATCAAGGGCAGATCTACATTAGAGAGAGAGAAAGAAAGAGAGAGAAAGAGAGATAGATAAGATAGATAGAGAGAGATAGAGAGGGAGAGATAGCTGTCACAAGATGCAGCAAGGGCAGAGCCACCTTAGCGCGACAGAGCTGGTTTGGTCAGACATATATTAACACGTGTTGGTCATGTTAAGCATGAACCGGAGGCCCTGTTACAAGCAACACTTTATTGGTCATTTTTAAATAAATGGTAACTTCATGGAGGGGACCATCGACGCTTACATATACGTGTTGTTGCTCCTCTGCGTGCAAATGTAAATGCTCCCGAAGTGGAGTGTAAAAGCAAAGACTAAATCACCTTTACTGTTCACTTTTACTCTGTGCTTTAGGAGAAATAGAACACTAGGAATCTACTGGCTCATTAGCAGGTGCTAAAGTGCGGCGGATTCAACAGGAATAATCCCTTTTACACCTGCATGAAAATCTCATGGAGGCGTCAAACGAATTGTCACAGACTAGGATCCCATTTCACTTTGTGCCTTAAGGTGTTCTAGTGAAATACTTTAAATAAACATACTTCAAAAGATAATATACATTTGATATCACGGCTGTTTTAACAAATTCTTGAAGTTATAAACACTAAACTGAATTTACTTTGCTTATTTCCCTGGCTGCAGAGATGGATGTGAAGGCATTGATCCTGGCCATGGCAGCCCTGACCGTTCTCACCACAGAGGCTTTCCCCAGGAAGCCACATGCAAAGTGCCGCATCTCCCAGTACAAGACCCTCCTCCCGTCCCAGCTCAGAGCCTTGCAGGAATTAAGGGACAAATACGTAAGTGGATCTACGAGTTAGCACACAAAGCCAGTCTGCCTGACTGTGGGGGCTTCGCCCACTTATACCTGCTCACAGTAGGACAGGAAGATCTGTACTATGAAATCCTTCTAAACACTGGACACTTCCAGTAACAAGCACCCTACCAAAAGCAGATTTAGCTGTCAGTCATTATGCTAGGGCCATTCGGCCATGTGATCTAGGAAGAGGGAAGGCAGCGCATGGCAGAGCAATCTGATCATTAAATAGACTACACACAGCTGGGATCACCTCAGAGGTCTCCAAAGGTCGCTCAGTCTCTGGTGTTTCTAGGGGTGTGGAGGACATGTCTAGGCATTACAGGACCCGCCAGGTGCAGGGAGATTCTACAGGCTTGGATACATCCTACAGGCCTGGGACAAGACTCCATGTGGTGGGAGTCACTAAAGTCCTTGTGAGTGAAGCTATCCTTAAAGCCGTAAGAGGTCGTCATATACAGGAAACCACATATGACATCCCTCAGGGAGAATCCAGTGCAGGCATCTCCTCCAATCCCAGCTCTGCTCTTAGCCGTGTGTCTGAAATTCTCTACAGGCTGCCGGAAAGTGCTCTGTCTAACATGTCTGCATTTTGTCCCAGGAGGAGACATTGCTGTCACAGATCCAGGGATGCTCTGAGAAGCTCCTGCAGCAGAGGCCGTCTGTGCTCCATTTTACGGTAAGGAAAACCTGGGGCTTCTGTGACCTGGGATCTCCAGACTTAAGTTGGATACTGGTTCCATTTATCTAATGATCAACACTATGAGTCCTTAGGCTCAAATCACCCTAACAATAGGTTTCTTCTCCGCTTAGAGAGATATGATCACCACTAGATCTCTGAAGGACTTTGATCCACTAATGTTCTTGATAAGTATTGAGATCTCACACTCTCATAGGCCCATCAATACCAGGCACTGACCTCCAAAGCCCATGTAAATGTGTCCTGAACACAGGTCTTCTCTGATTACCCGGGAATGTTATTGTGATCACAGCCTGGTTCCTCTCTCTCTAAGGTCCATGACAGGATCATCTTTGTTGAGCAGAAGGTGGCACTGGCTGTGCACGTCTTGAAGAACGTCAGCAATACAGAACTGTCCGAGTATGTGTCCAAACCACTGGAGATGCTGGTCGCCATCAGAGAGGACCTGAGACATTGTGTAAGTACATACCTGAGACTAACCATACACTGTGTGTGTTCTGATCAAGACATTGCCTACATTCTAACCACATGCACGCTGCACATATTGAACATTTGCATAGATGCTAACGACCAATCAGATTCCAAGAGAAGGAACCTGCACCCAAACCTTCCCTGTAGATGGTATGAGAGTGAGACTGATGCATTACTATGGCACACTCCACACAGAGGGACATCCAGCACCCCAGCAGTCAGAAGCACCAGAGTATCAGGCTGGGCTGAGACAGGACTGCTGAGGGAACAGGGATACAGTAGACAGCAAAGATCCATTAATCAGCTTTCTTCTCAAATTGTTTTTCAGACCAGCTCTAGAACACACGTGACCCGGCCCTCGTCTCGCCTGAACATGTGGCTACAGAAACTCAACAAAGAAAAACAGATGGTAAGAGAATGGCGATATGATACACATAATGAGCCAGAGGGGGTGTAATGAGGATAAGCATCAATGGTGGGGGGGTGTGGGGGGGGCAGAAAAGGCATCTGAGGTACAGAAAGAGATGGGGCAGAATGGGCTGAGTAATGAGCAGGAGGAAGGACGTCACAAGCATTTAGGAGGCCACTCTAAGTGTGTAACTTGCCCCTTGTGTCCCCTCCAGGAATCCCAGAAGTGCCTCCAGGAGACTGTGATCCTCAACCTCTTCCGGATGCTGAACGAGGACGTCAAGTGTGTCGCGTACATGGAGGAGTGTGACAAAATGCAGCAACGGCAGGCCCTGCCCACAGGCTTCACAGCAGCCAATCAGAGTCAAGAATGACAATGCAACTCTAGACCTTAACCTTCATGGCGTGCCTCCCCATTGGAACCGATGCATCCAATCAGCAGCCGTGACAAATATTACATCAAGAAACGTGTTCACAGACTGCAGCCGACCACTGAAGTCCTTTATCTCCAAGGCAGCCTCTAAATTATGATTTCCACCCCTTGCTGCTCTCAGGTGACTCATAAAGGATATGAGCTGTGAATGACTGGAGAGGTGGCTGCCCATCATTGCAGGTTAGGTATTGCTCCCTCCACTGCAATGCAAAGCCCTGCATTATGTATGCTCTGTGCAGAGGCACTTACATTCCTCTTGAGGGTCATAGGGTCAGTGGGGGCCTGTCCTATCATAGACTCTGGGATGCATGGTTATTCACAAGACAAAGTAGATGGCCAGTCATTACAGGGCACAAGTCACCCATACTCTGTACAAGTAGCGGTGGCAAGGGCTTGTGTGTGACAGGGCCTTATTTTCCCCTCCCACCTCAGAGTGTAAGGGTGGTGACTTCTATGAGCTATACCCCCAGAGAAGCACCCTGTTCGAATTGTACATGTCGTTGTGTCCAGAGCAAAATGTGTACTATGTGTTATTTATTGAAAATGGTTTTGCATTCCTAAACCAACAACCGTATGTATAGACTCCTTTGAAATGGGCCCTCCTTGTTTTATAATAATAGCTGTTTTTATATTTATTTAATTTTTGATAGCTATTTATTTATTTAATTGAATAATGTATTATTGTTTCTGACATAATCTTAGTCATGTGACAGTGATAGTTGTTTGATGAGTGGTGGAGAGTGCTTGATGAGTGGTGGAGAGAGTCCTTTTACGACTCGGGCCACATATTAATAATTGCACTAACTTTCTTCTTAGAATCAATGGAGAAAAAACTGTTAAAGGCAGAAGCTGACCTAGAAACATAAATGATAAAGCCATTTGACTTAGTCAAAGTCCTTGGTTCTAAGATATTGTTTTTGTCTAATCTGTCTTTATAACTTTGCTCCTAGGCCAAAATATGTGTCTTACCTTCCCTTTGGCACTCAATTGATGTGATGTATTTTTGTATCTCATGGTTGATTGGTCTATTCTCATTTTTTAAAAGTTTGTAACAAACCAATAAAAAAAATAAAAAAATAGTTGTTTGCAGTCCTTTGCGTCTCCTGTGAAGTCCTGGGTCTCATTGGACTGGAAAGAGGGACTCTGTGTGTCCAGGATCCAGGCTCAGTGACAGGGACTATGACAAGAAGATGGATGGACGATTACAAGCCCTTTGGCAAAAGATCTCAGAAAGTTCCCCTTCTCTGGCAAGGAGGGCACTGCATTTCGATTACTAATAATACAGGAGCATCCTTTATGAAAGTATTCTGTAGAGAATATCTTCTGAATGTATTTTATGAAGAACTATTGAAGTGTGGAAAGAAAGTGCAGGTCAGAACTGCTCTCCTGGAAAGATGTAAGACCTGACACTGGACACTCTTTCTTACTTCTGAAATCTCTTCTGTGTTCTTGTTTTTTTAACCTGCTCCACTTACTCCTACTTTATTCCCAATCGTATCCTTCTATTGTGCAATGGCAAATTGGATAAATCTCTGCTGTGTTTTATTAAAGATTATCTTGGCATTATTTTAGCATGTCACACGTTTGCCTTTTCATTCATACCTCTTTAAACTACACAAACATATGTGGCAAGACAATATGCAGCGCAGGAATGTGCTTGGGCTCTTAACATAGGAGGCCAAAAAAATATGTAAACGCTGCTTGAATTGTCTCTAACATGTGAAAAGAAGCCTAACTCAGATCACCCATGCATAATACATTCACTATCAGACCCAAAGACTATATTTTCTATGTCGTTTGGTATGTTAGATATTTCATAAAAGTTTTGTTTTAGAGCCAAATGTCCAATGAAGCAAATTCTGCACAGAGAAAGATACCACGCGTTATTCTCACATGTGCCTAACGTCTGATAAGTAAAGATAGAACAAAAACGAACATTCACATAGGCTATTTAAAATAATCACTACAAGTCAACGATTTCACACTATTATGGGAATACTATTATCCTTCTTGAATGCAGTTTGGAAAAGGAGTCAACCAAGAGACCATCATTTGTAAATTTTACATGATTTCAGTCTCTCTCTCGCCAACATCTTTCCACCCCGTCACATTGCTGGATGGCACCTCAAAGAGCTTTGCAGGGAAATTATTAAAATGGTTGGGGGTGGGTGACGGGGAAGACATTATTATCTGGGCTTTAGGATGGGTCTGAGCCTTGACACAATTGAGCAGAGTGTACATTTGCATCTCATCCTAGCGAAGGACGCCATTCTTCTGAACTCGCCTGTTTATGTGGCCTTTATGGGTCTGAGTTAAGCCTTTGACCATGTGGACAGGCACCTTCTCTGGACTGCTTTGGCAGAGATGGTTATCCAGAGTCACTGTAACAGGTGGTGACAGCCCTCCGCATTTGGTCAAGAGTATGTGTACGTTATGAACCAGGGGTGAGCTAAGTGAACAGATGGAGATGGTAAGTGGAGCACAAGCTGGTCAGATAGCACAGCGAGTAGAGCGCTCGCTTTGACATCTGTTTAGAGCCTGAGGATACAGGTTTGACTCCTGGAAGGGCCAAACTCAGCCTTTCATGCTTCCAAGGTCGATAATAAATGAGCACCACACAGCGTGGGTAAGCAGTGCTCAGATGCCTGAGGGTTTGTGGCACAGCATTAAAGGCAAAATAAAACATGGATGTGCACAGCACCCCTTCTTTTCAACCTCTATATTAACTTCGTTGCCTCGCATTTAGAAGCAACAGCTTAGGCTGTCCCCAGAATAAGGAATAATAGACTATCGCGCTTAAGCTATGCTGCGAGAACCCCAAGGTCACTGCAATGATTGGTGGATGAATGCACCCTCTACATGACATCTCGGAGATTAAAGGTCAATCTGACCAAATGCTGTGTCATGCATATCTCTAATTAGAAGCAGAGTTTGTTATTGGTTTTATTAGTGTGGCAAAGATTAGAAGTACTGATCATTTTGATTACACAAGTTAAGATGTAGATAAACAATTGATTGAAATGAAACAGGTAATAAGTGGCATTTTAACATTTGCCACAACAATGCAGCAATCTTCGGTGGAGCATACGTTATCAGTCTACTGATGTGAAGCTTTGCCTACTGGTGTCTATGGAGGCACGCTCTGGGGTTATGGGAATGCGCCTCCTCTGCATATTGCTGAGAATTCATTCCTCACTCAGTTATTGGCTGTTCACCCTCTACCACGGTGTATGTTATCCATTTAGAACCTGCCTTCACTTATTCCTCAATCAGTTTATCTGAAGACCGATGTAATCTTTGTATTCACCAACGACAAAGGCACATGGAATCCTAAATGGATTGATAACTGATGTGATGTTATTGACATAGATACAAACAGAATAGGGTGTTTGGTGCACATTAGGTCCTGTTGGAAGACCTTGGGGATGCGGGTGTGCTATGAATATCCAGAGAGCATTAAGGGTTTTACCACCTCCTTTCCCCTATTGGGCAACGTGCAGAACATCTTTCTATGGTCCCAATCTATGGACATATAATGTGCATGTCCTCCCACTGAAAGATGCGACTCACAGCTAGAAGCTGGCGGTGCATGTTGCATTTGAGGGGATAGAGAAACATTGATTCATTTCATTTTGCTTTGCACCCTCAATACAGATATTAGGAAGCCATTACACGCTGGAGCATTGAGGACCGTCTTACGAAATGCAGGCCTGCTTTTGTGCTATTATTTAAATTCGACAGAGGTGAAAGTTATCCAGGCATTCGCAGGATATTAAATGAGGGCATGGGCTAAGAGGCTCAAACTTATGACAGAAATGTTATTGATAACAAATGACAAGAGAGTCCAGGCAATCAGTTATTAGGGTAATCGAAAAAAGGATGAGGATCCTTTTATTAGTATTGTCTGTTTTTATTGTATGTAACATTGGTACATCTGGGTTCTTATTTCTTTATTGATATTGTGTAATTAGAGTTTTTTGCTTCATATTAATTATTAACACATGGGTTTACCTTTCCTTTTATGTTTTCATGTTCTGAATAATTTTATGATTGTGTGGATATAGAATAATGATTTCCGTTTAGATGCAATCATTTGTTTTTGTTCCCATCTATAAACATATAATACTTGCCATTAAAGTGAATAGTTTAACTCATTAGGTGCAGTATCCTTGTGCATTATTGCTAATATACCATAGACTGCAGAACTATGACATAGAGGGTCATCAACAGGTATCATCAGTTTCCTAGTCATAACGTTAGACCTGTGTCTGATGTGGATTCCATTTCAATTTGCACATCAACTTAGGATGAACTGTACCTGTGAATGATCATGGAGAGCATCCCTATGAAAAATCTACTTCTGGGGCACCAGTGGGCCAGGGATAAATATTGGTTTCTAAACCATCAGCCCCACACCTCTAGTACACCAGAAGGGATCCGAACAGATTGGAAACACAAGCAAATATAAACCTCCTTTGACCAAATTTGGTAACGTGGATGGGAGGTGTTAGGGTACATTGCAGTATTGTTTGGTGAGCCTGTTCCGGTATGTTGTGGTATTTTGGGGAGACCCAAATATATTGTTTACCTGATATTATTTTTATATCGGGATCATAAACTGGAAGCCGAAATCGGACCTGGAGCGCCCTAAATCACAATTTCATTATCATGTAGTATTTTATCTACAATACCACTTTGGTTTTAACCCAGAATATACTTACCAGGGTACCTGGAAAAAGTGATCCATGTAACCAGCCCCTTTAATTTACCCAATTCACAGTGACCAGTTCTGTTTTGTATTTTACCACACGCAGTAAAACAAAAATACCACATGCTTCACATCTGTCTGTATACTATCTCAAGGAACTAGCACACATGATAAACAGACCAAGGCTGACTTACTTTTCCTTTTTTTAATAAGTAGAATGTATGCAACGTATTAAAACGTGTAATGCACTGGATTATTCTCATGACATCGCCTGTGACTCAAAAGAAAACATTAAAAAAATGGATACATTTCACTTGTAAAGTTTCCCCATGTAAAGGCTTTTTCTGTACAATAGACTTCCAACACTCTTCTTTGCGAGAGATGGCCAGAACACTTCTATAACAGACCTTGAAATTCATCACTAATCTTGGCAGCTCATAAACCGTCTATTACATGTGAAGATTGTTACATGAGTGGCAAAAAACACATGACAAATAGCTGTCTACGTTTAAGAATGTGAATGCACTTTTCTAAGCTGCGACTGTCTGAAAAATGCGAGTCTGTCAAATGCTTTGAGTAGCACCTGAAAATTAACTACTCACCTTTGTTTACTTAGCTAAAATCCTTCAGACTGTAATTGCCTGAAAAATATTATTGTGAGAAAAAAAAACATTCATTCACCTCACACCTCACTTTACTGGGATCTCACCTAAAGTACACAGAGGTCTGTGCTCTCTGACTGCAATGCTAGGACTTTTCTCTCCACGCAGCCTGTGAGTATTTCTCTTCCCCGTCCACTTGGACAGAGGCCACACAGAAAGTTTCCTTATCTGCTAACTCCCCTCTCTGCATAAATGAACTCAGCCAAGTCTTCTGAGCCAGCCTGCCTGCCAGCGAACGCAGCACACTCCGACCCAGAGCCAGAGGGCAGGAGAGTGACAGAGTGACACCTCCCTCTAATATACTGCTCTTATTAAATGATTTCTCTGTGATCTGCCCAAAAATGTATGTGGGCCTACATAAAGTGTCAGAATATGCCTGTCTCTGACAATGATGTCATATGCCAATAAAAAACCACCTCCTTTGTCAAGCCTCCAGAGGATTCCAAAGAGCACGTGTTTAGCCTGTCACCTCTGCACAGAGATTCAGGCAGCAAACGGATATTAAAAAGATACATATCTCTGCATTTGTTTCCTGCAGAGCGAACATGAACAATGGGCTACTTTGAGCAATGTGGCTCTTCACATTCCACATCTCCAACTTGTCATGTCTTCCACAGAATATGTTTAATTCTTCATGTTTATCCAATTTTTCCAAGCACATTGCTCAGCTTGCACTGGTAGCATTTCATAAAATGAGCCTGTGCCATACTTCTGCACCAACATTCTGCACCACAGGCTATGGACTGAACCACATTAAATATTAGTAAAGGGATAGGTTAATGGGTTAGGGGTGTTAGGAGAATTAGTAAATGTTTGTTTTATATTTCATTGCACTCAGTCCATATCACTGTCATGTGGTGCCAAATTCAAACCCTGCTTTTAGCTGGCATGTCCTCTGGGCATTCACAATACTGACTTAGAACAGATCCAGCCCAGAGTCTCACACCTAAACTTCACCCTCCTTGTTGACAAATGGGATCAGTTTTCATTTTTGTTGAAATTCAGAGCCTCAGATAAAATGTAGACCTTCCTTTAACCTACAAACTACCCCCTTTTGTTTATGCTGGTGACCTGACTGACGAGTCACTGCAGAAACTAAGTTTTAGTTATATACACATGTGTGATCCTGGCAAAATAAAAAAAGTCACACTTTAATTTCAGACTGTTATGCAGAAAATCAACCATGCATTCTTATAACATTAAACAGCATGCAATTGGTAACCAAAAAGCCTTCATATATTACATATCTTTGCACGTACATATTTTTGGAGATTTAGATTTTGTTTTTTAATCTTTTTTTGTTCTTTCTGTTTAATTTGGAGCCTCCTTTTTGCTACAAACGTCCGACTTATCTTCAAAATTTGGTGGATCGTTGGTTAGTTGCAACAAAGTGAAAATACAATTATTTCCCAATGATAAAAGGGACCTGTCCAGTCAAGTGTGGGTAAAAATATCTACTTTATTATTATATCAACAGGCAGTTCTAGCAGAGTACAAAATACAACCCACCCCGTACAGGAATGCAGTGGACAGACATTTTCAAAGAAGGAAAAGGGATGCACTCTGGATACTGACAGGAGGGTAGTCAGTATTGTAAATAATCCCAATAGTTCAAGGATACTTGGTTTCAACACAAAGGGGGCAATGGGTCGTAAAATGTCACTGGTGCTCAACAGGGTCGAGTCGGTTTCAGGGCGCTTTGCAGCTTCTGCAACAGAGTTCAAGATGGAAGACAGCTGCGGGTATCAGACGGCAGGCAGTTCGGCGAGCGAAGCTACAGGCCTATTTTGCCCTCAAGGTTGAAAGAGCCCTTAATCAACCTAAGGCCCTTTTCCAGCTTGTTCAGTCCCTTTCTTCCCCTGCGATGACTAGCACGTAGGTAACTCCTTCTCAAGCTTTATGTGACTCCTTGTCGTCCTTCTTTGTGTCTAAGATCGCCGCTATTCGTGATAATATTAACAGCGATGCAGCATGCCCTCCAGTCGCTAAAACATCGACTGAGCCTGCTTGCGAAGATAGGACATTGTCCTCATTCCCCATTTTCCTAGAATCGGATATTCTTGCTGCCATTCTAGGGGTGAAATCAGGGATCTACTTGATTTTTCCGTCGTGGAAAAGTCAGCGGCGGAAAGGTTTGCATGAGAAATGTACGCACCACAAAAGGTTCGTACATTTCCAATGTAAACATAATTTAAAAAACCCTACAAAACCCACACCCCCACCCACACTCAAAACACACCCACAACACACCCCCACCCACACCCCCATGCACACCCCCAACACACCCCCACGCACACCCTACTTACCTTTTAAAACACTCTGTGTCCCAGCTGCGCCAGTTCACTTTCACTTCACTTTTTTTTATTTTTGTTGGGGCAGCTGCAGGGGTTTCCCCCCACAATCCCCGCTCACTATACTGTACAGTGTAGTGAGCGGGGTGTTGCGGGGGACAGCCCTGCAGCACCCATTTTAGTTATTATTATTTGTTTTTTGCAGGTGTGCTGCAGGGGTGTTCCCCGCAACATCCACTCACCATACTGTATAGTATGGTGAGCGGGGTGTTGTGGGGGACACCCCCGCAGTGTTTGTTTTTAAATGCATGCCACCAAAGGTTCAAAATCGGCATCTCCTATTTACCCTATTCCACTGGCGCTGCTCAAGGAAGACTCGAGGGCTATTATCTCTCAGATTACTGCAGCCGTAAATGCCTCCTTTAGGGAGGGTGTGATCCCATCCATACTTAAACACGCCCTTCTGATCCCTTTATTAAAAAAAAAAACACTTGATCCAGAGGTATTAGCAAACTATCATCCCATTTCTTTACTTCCTTTCCTTAGGAAATTGTGGGGAGCCCTGGTCTCCCCTCTGCTTTCCACTTTCTTGGAATCTACGTCTTACTTTGATTTATTTCAGTCTGGGTCCCGGCCTGGTAGAGGAACTGAATCAGTCCTGAACTCTGTGCTCGACGACCTGGCTCGCTTGGTGGACCAGGGGGGTGTCCGCGCAGTTCTTCTTTTAGATCTGTCGGCTGCGTTCGACACTGTTGACCGTCCCACCCTGATCACCCGGCTTTCTACTGCCAGGCTGTCTGGCAAAGTCCTGGACGGGTTCATCTCCTTTCTGGCCGACCGCTCACAAACAGTTTCACTCCCTCCTTTTCACTCCAGCCCAATCTTATTATCCTGTGGTGTCCTGCAGGGGTCTGCCCTCTCCCCGATCGTATTCCACTTGTATATTAGGCATCTTCTGGCTCTCATTCACTACCATGGCTTCCGCTATTATTCCTATGCCAATGACACCCACATTTTGGTCTGTCTTGACCTTAATCATACCAATACGGCCAGTTGGTTTAGGTTGTGTCTTCAGGAGGTCGGGGAATGGATGTCATCTAATTGGCTCAAATTAAATGGTAGCAAGACGGAGGTATTGGTGGTTGGTACCATCTAGCCTCTTCTTTATTGGACCAGTGATTGCTGGCTGGCCTCCCTTGGCCCTCTCCCGGTCCCTGTGGCATCCGTAAAGAACTTGGGGTTGTTATTTCCTCCTCTCTTGCGATGGACGCCCAGGTAGCCGTAGTATGTAAGAGTGGACATTTTAAGTTGCACATACTCAGGAAAGTCCTCCCTTTTGTGCCGGAAAAATGTCATGCTCCGATTGTGGCAGCACTCGTCTTGAGTGGTCTAGACTACTGCAACTCACTTTATCTTGCCCAGCCCCGCTATGTGATTCATCGGTTACAGTTACTGCAGAATGCTGGTGTCAGAGTTATCCTTCGGGTCTCCCCACTGGAGCCAACATTACCCCTCTGCTGAGGCAGCTCCACTGGCTTTCGGTGGACAAGAGGATATTGTTCAAATCCTTGTGCATGGTACATCAGGCTTTTAATGGCCTTGGGCCGGAATATATCCAAGAAAAGTTCCCCCATTAGGTACCAACACGGTGCATCTGCTCACACTCTAATTTTCTGGTCTGGTTTTAGACTGACCCGTACCGGCAGCCGTGCCTTTTCGGCGGCTGTTGCCAAGGCCTAGAATGCTACTCCCCTGGCTTTGCGGATGACAACTGATCACCTCGACTCTCGACGTATGCTCAAAACATTTGTGTTTTAATTTGTTACCTGGTAGCTCTGTACTCATCCTAGCACCAGGGTGCCTTCAGGTGTTTGTGCGCTCTATATATATGTCTAACATAACATAACATACCAGGCTGGCCTACATGGCGGCTCGGGGTCAGGAATCCTTGTCTCAGTGTTGGTTGGTGGTTCTGAAGCACTGGTTGAGGCATCTCAGATGGCTTTAGCGACTGAGGTGTAACAAAAGTCAGCAGTGCTGTCGGTTGAAGCTACAGGGGCTCGACTGGCTCAAAAATGTCCTTTAAGGCAGGCATCGGTAGATGCTTGTCGATGCACTCCTCCTTGATTCTTACCAGGGTTCCTGTTGTCCTTTATGGTGGACAGCCCAAAGCTGAGAAAAGTGCTGCAGGCAGATGCCTTGTCCTTGGTTTGGTTCAGAGACTCTCTGGCACTTCCCACCTAGGAAGCTTGCTGCAGAGCATAGCAGGACACGCTGTGTTTTGGCTCGGTACTGGTTCTGGAGCTACTGGAGGGCCCTCTGGATTTGGTATCTCCCTCTGTTCCCTGGGAGATGTTTAGCGGAGGGATCTCGCTTCGCTCTTGGAGGTACTGTCTTTCCTTCATTGGTCATAACCAGAGTGCTTTGCAACAGAAAAGGTAAATGGGTAAAAACATGCAATACTAAGTCCTACCCATCCTCCTGTCTGTTGTGGATCAAAACGTACCTCTGGCTAATGGAGCCCCTCATGGTTCCTGATTAAAGCAGCAGGTCTCCCTTGAAGCTTCAGTGAGGCCAGACTGTCTGGCTCCATCAAACCACATACTCGTACCTTCTGAATGGGGTCCCACCAACAATCCGCTGTATTTGTGAGGTCATAACCAGAGTGCTTTGCAACAGAAAAGGTAAAGGGGTGAAAACATGCAATACTAAGTCCTACCCAGCTTCTTGTCTTTTGTGGATCAAAACGTCCCTCTGGCTAATGGAGCTCCCTGGGGTTCCTGATTAAAGCAGCAGGTCTCCCTTGAAGCTTCAGTGAGGCCAGACTTTCTGGCTCCGTCAGACCACATACTCGTGCCTTCTGAATGGGTCACACTGCGGGGATGACTACTGAAAACACGCAGTCCCAGAAATGGCATTTCACTGTCAATCAATACTTAGGGAAGAAGCTGGCATCAGGTTGCGACAGTTGCATTTGAAAGGTTGTTGGGGTGTCCTGTCTCCTTTGTTAACCTCTGCAGGCAGACCACATGTGGGCCTGTTTGAATTAAACTCTGATTAGTATGCAGATGCTGCCACCAGTTACCGGGCTCAACAAAAGTACAGAGTGGATCCATGGAGCCTTTGTTAGTTTATTAGGCTGGATATGGCAGGGGGAAGGTTTGGCCCTCCCTCTTCTGGAGATGCATCCTGTACTCCACCTGTCAGATCCGAACTAAATATAACAGGCGGTGACTGTGCTTGTAGGCTGTGTGACCCCAAAGTACACTGGTCTAAGCGTATTTCATGCAGTGAGCATATAAATATATGTGTGTGGATTAGCCCCACACATTTTCCGAGGTTGATTTAGCATCATTCAATTTCATTTAAAATTTCCCAAAAAGCCCAGGTGAGCACACACCCACCGTGCGGATGGATGAATTACTCACAGTCCCCCACATCTGATAAAGCTTTCTATGAAGTATAACACCCAAAAGAAATAGTGGGCCTCATTATGAGTCTGACGGCACAGTACAAAATGGTGCCCAAAGGCCTTCCAATTCTGCGTTTACAGATACGGTTGTGGTAAAACCTCCAGCACTTGATTGCAGACTTCTCCTCAGCATTACAACCCACAAATGGAGGATTTACCGTGGGTTGAATTAATGGTTATTAACACCACCACTCTGCCGCTCACAACATGACCGTTTTATCACCACACTGAGTTTGGTGGTAATTCCACATAAAATATTGCCATATTCATAATGAGGCATTTTGCCTCCATCTTGCAATGGGGAACATTTAATTCAAAATAATAACTTTTAGTATCTCACTGTTATTCAAGGCATCACTGCTGCATTTCGCTACTGTGCCAGATAGCGTGAATACGTCATGGTAAAGTGCACGGTTATGGGCGATATACACAAGTTGATACCTATAGCTCAGAACAAGAAAGTGTGCTCATTTTGTGGAACACTTTGGAGAACTGACTCAAAGTTCAAACGAATAGGGTTATAGAGATTAAAAATGGAATGGCAGAATTATATCAGACAGTGTCACTGTCTTAGAGAAATTAATGAATCTACCCACATACATGTTAGCAATCTTAAATGCAGGTGTTATTTGCCACAATGGTATTAAGAGTGATAGGATAGTGTGTTTTTACTGGCATCGCTAGCATGCTTTCCAATGATAATGAACAATTTGGTCAAATCAATTATTCAAGAAACATATATGTGCAGTGTAAGTACAGTTTAAGCAATAAAAGATTATTACATATCTAATCTTGTTACTGGTTTGATGAAGTGATGTTGGTGTGCAGCCGTAAGGCCACCATGAGAACGTTTTAGAAACTGAACATTTCTTTTGTTTTATTTACAAAAATCAATACCATAATATGCAATTAAAAAACTCAATCAATACAATGATACCATATTTTGTAAAAACATCGTAGAAAAAAAACGTATAGGCAAATAAGCAAATACTTAGAACATTTCAATGTATTACTGCTTCATGATGACTGCAATGTAGAACATTGACCATATCTGTGTTCCCTTCATCACTGAAACCCATTATAGTCGAGGTAGTAGTTTATTTATCGCACTTCCACATATCACTATCAATATTGCAATTAATGTTGTAACCAAAGCCCTTGAGAAATTGGAAGACTGCTACTAAAAATCCAGATATTCTTGCAAACAAACATCTGAAAACCTGCCAGCAAAATAGCAAACATGCAAACATAACTACAACAGAATTAAAAAATCATAGTGAAAGAAGCCAACAGTTATGGAACTATTATATTTTGAAAAAGGACAATTACCTACTAGAAGCACATCAACATTGAAGTATAAGAAGTATAAGAGTTGTTGCTTCAAAATTACCAATGTTACCTGTGCAAAACTTTAATGCCAACCGATAGTAATTCTACGAACCCGATTACTCTTAATGTTACTATGGGAAGAGAATGGCCACCTCTGAAATGGCGATGAACATGCAAGTTGTAGTTATTACCTTCTATGGCACCCCAAAGAACTCCACTGGAGTGTGGATACATTTCCATCAGTGGCAATTCCAGTGACAATAATTCCTCAATTTTTATGGGAAGAAATATCTCCAGCTGTGCACTGGCGGTATGGAAGAAATACCTCCAATCATGTGCTGGAGGTATGAAACAGAATATCTCCAGGCATGTCTTGGAGGTATGAAAGAAATGCCACCAATTCATACCCCTTTCCTTAGAACCTAACCATATCCCACTAGCCATAGGCTAAAACCCTGGCCAGCGGCTTCAGGGTCCACAGCTCTTGGGCCTTTTCCCAAGGCTCATATTGCCCCAAATATTTTTAAACATGGAGGGAATTAACCAGCCGTCTCAAGGACCATTGGCCACGCCCTTCGGCCACTGTACATATGGCAGCAACTATTAAAAATAGACAGACCCTGCTTACTAGTCCCCATCCCACCTCTGTGCAGCATGAAAAGACTATCGCCTCTTTTTTATCCCAACAATAGCAATAACTCCTCTGCTGCTGTCATTGTTCCAGCAGATTTAATTCCCAAAATCATACCTATTGTAAAACAGAGAATGTACATTCCCGTGGGTATGGTAATGTTGACAAATCCCGTAGTAACGGAAAAAAGCTTGAAAATTAGAACGTCTTCCCTGTCCTCCCTGACACTCCCCAAATGTCCCCCTCCTCTTGTATTGTTCCCCCCACTCTCCTCCCATGCATTTAATCTCCCTGATTCTCCCTGTTAAGCAGTGGTCGAAGTTTACGAAAAGAAGTAGTGGACTATGAACCATGCTGGCCTGCTCTGCTCCCCACAAACTCCATCACCTCGCCCCTCCCACACACAATACACACCCCAAACACTTGCACCTGCTGTTTAAGGGAACGTCCTTCTCCAAATATAATTTCTTCCTAAACTTTTATTTTAAAACAAAACCATTCCGGAACGCTTTCTTTTTAAAATAAAAGTATAGGAGCTGTAAAAGGTAATTTAGAAAAGTACAGGAGCACCGCTCCCAACCGCTCCCGCTCACTTCGACCACTGCTGTTAAGCCCTTTCACTGTACAGTTCATGTGACACATTTTCTTTTACGAGTGCCTTGCAATGTTACCACTGATTATGGTGGGTTTGCCACAATAGGCCAAACACGTTCTCCCCAAAGCGGGCTCCCCAGCCCACCCCAAACTCTCTTACTACATATGTGCTGTTCTTTCCCCCTCCCGACCTGTAGCGTGATATGAATGTACCCCTTGTCCTTCTCCAAATATAATTTTGAGCACTATTCATTTTCGGCTTCATTCAGTATTACTGTGGGAATCGCTCACACTGAGGAAACATAATGGCGGATTTGTTTTTCTGCAAAGCCTCTCAGCCTCTCTGCTGTAAAGCACCACGGGAGATAAATAATGGTATTTCAGGAGCAGGGAGCCCCTCACATCTGTTGAATGTTTTAAAAACTACCGGACAGATTTACCCCAAACCAACAAAAAGGCACAGCTGCAGGGCTTTGTGCCCAAGTTGTTTGTATTTAGTGTGAATCCATCCAGCAGTTTTTGCGCCATGGGTGTTAATGGAAGTACTTTTTCTCACTGGGAAAATGACTGAGTCTAAAAGGTATTCTTTTTTTAATTAATAACTTTTCAACGTTTTAACACATTTTCCCCAAAAGTTCCAGTTTCGAGGCGATGGGTACAAAAATGTTCTTGGAACCTCATCTTTCATCCAAATCCATTCAGCGATTCTAAAGTTTTTAGCAATACAATTTTGGGTAAAGTCAATGTAAACAGGTTTCACCATAAATATAGGGCTTCAACCTCCACCATACAAAATATATACATATATATTTTCTGGGAAAAAACTTTGTTAACGGGGTGTTATAGTTCAGTTGTTCTAAATAAATTCTTGAAATTCAGTGGAAAAACGTTGTTAAAGGGATGTTATTGCTGCAGTGGAAAATGTACAAACCAAAGAAATTCACCAGTTTTGGTAAACTACACATCCATAACTCAATCCCGTGCCGTGCACTGCTCAGATCAACATCCAGGACGTTACCAATGCCGTCACAAATTGCATCATTGATGACATCACTGATGACATCACATATCCTGTGAAGTAGTTTTTGTTTAGTTAAAGTAAGCAGGTCATGGACACAGGGCTTGACTTGGACATTTGCATTGAAAACATGATAGACCTTAACCAGTTTTCCTTAGATTTTAGCTTACGCTCATCTTGCACATGCATGTAACAATAAGCAGTTCCAAGACAGATAATGAAATATGCATACGTTGTATGAATGATGACGGACTCCAATTTTAGTTTAATTGCCTGGTCATAGCATTTGTGTACAATTTACTAGAGTTTCCCTGTGTGTGCATCTAATTTGTATTAATTGATGCTCTAAGTATGCTACGTATATCCACATGTCTCTAGCCATTTTTGTATTATTAGCACTTGGCTTCAGGTTTAACAATCGCCATGCTTCTCATAGGCTTGGATTTATGATTCTATTGCCCGAAACTACCAGATTAAGAATACTCTACTTTTATGGTCCATGCTGCAGTCGTCACCTATCTTTATGTATTTTTACATTGCTCTATTATTAACAGGACTTCAGTAGAAAGTTTCATTTTTAATAGTTTTCAGTTTGTGATGCATGAAATAGTTCATTAGAGACCTACCTATCACCCTGTATATGTTACTGGGAATACTCTAAACACAACCCACTTGTAAGTATTTACATCAGATTTGTTACAAAGTGGTGATTTTATATGTGATGTCATCAGTGATGTAATTGATGAAGCAATTTGTGATGCCTTCTTTGATGTTCTTGGTGTTAGTCTGAGCAGCGGGTGGCAGAGGGGCGAGGTATGGTTGTGAAGCTTACCATAACTGACACAGTTCTATGGGTTTTAGATTTTGTGCTGCAACAATAATGTCTTTTTAAAAACCTTTTTTACTGACTTTCAAGGATTTATTTAGAGCACCTGAACCATGGCGCTCCTTTAACAACGTTTGTTTAGCAAACATCAATTTCACGACTTCTCCCTAACTAGCAATATTTCAAATACACATGACGCAACTAACAATGGTCCTGGCCACAGACATACCTAGAAACAGGTGACATCAATAGTATCCAAATAGAGTTGGGTTGCAGTATTGTAATGTACTACATATGAGGGTAAACAACAAAATCATGGTCATACATAAGTTATCACTGGGATTTCCCTCCTTAATATTCAATCCTCCATGACCTCCAACTAGTACCTCTTGAAGAGTTAGTGGCTCATCGCACAAATAAGAAACTGTCAATACGGCTATTTTAGTAGTTGCCACTCAAATGTCTTTGTCCTCCACACGTGCACAATCATTTTCAAAATGAATAGAAGAAATGTACAGGACCCCTTAATTCACTGTCCACAATCTCTTTGCTTTCAACGAACACAAGAGTCTGAAAAAAGGAAGACAAAGTTTAACAAAATGGAAATACCATCTCCACATTTTAGTAACACTTGTGCAATGACACACATCAAATATGAAAGTTCCTAGTAAGCTACTTTAAACATCATCACTATGAAGACATTTACTAACAGTGAACATACAAATATTTGTTTCAATTCACCTTGATTTTTTTTTTCCATTACCCAATGATTAAAATATGTTAATACAACAACAGTGCTGCACACATAAATGTTGCAGAAACCATTGTATATACAATGTAAGTACCTATGATGGTAAAAAGATCATAAATGTACAAAAGTTAAAGTACATATATTTTCCATATTATGTTCTACAATTACAAAGATTTTCTTTTCTTTGCAGACAAACAGATGATCCCATATAGCCATAGACACTGGACGTCAGTCCCAATACCAACGTCAATCACATATATGATCCCTCAACGCCATTGCTAGTGACTAGATTCATTCTTCAGACTCTTTCAACTGGCCAGGCCCACTTCCAACATACATCAACCCCACATATCATCGCTTGTGCCCATTGTTAGTGGCCAGATTGTTTGGGGCATTTCCATTGGCCATCTCCACAACCCAACTTAATATGACTGCTACCATACCCACACTACAGCACCCCTATGACCAAAGTATCCAGATGGATTTTCAAACCCTTTAAACTGCTCAGGCCCACTGCCAATGTCCATCCCAAATATAATCCCCTGTCGCCATGGGCGGTGGCCATGCCCACAGACTTTCACTCCAGCACTCCCATGACAAAAGTCAAATCCACATTCCACATCTATAACAATAAAAACCCAGGCAATAATATACACCAGCATAGGTGCTATCAACATAAATTAACTAAATAATGAAAAATATGTTACACAAGCCTACCATAATAAATACTATGATGTCCGTGGACGTTAAAAATAGTTTGCGGGTGCCTCCCGACAACTGCATGCATGTGGCAGTGAACGCAAATACTGCAGAAAACATACAGTTAATTTTGTTTACCAAAAAACACAAATATTATACATCATACTTCCCTCCCCTACTTTTCCCATGCACTATTTCATCCTCAACAAAACCACAAATCTGTTTTTACAACCCTTTTCACATTGGGATGTCCGCGAAAAACCGGTGCCGATCGTGGACCCATTATGGCAGCCGTGCCATGTTTGACCAATCGCCTCATTCACCCGATATCTGCAGATGTCGCGTGGGCCCCCGATTGATCCGAAGATGTCTGCTGACACCAAACCATGAAGAGAGACTGCAGAGCGGAACGAAATAACAGACATATTTATATTTCTTTTTACCTCTTCTTTCTACATTTTTAAAAAATCCACTGTACGGATTAAAACCAAATTTGCAAAAGCTCACTTTCGGAACAAAGCTGCCACTCCTTGCGCATGTTTGGATTAAATCTATGCAGTGGTTCTGGATTTAGGGTTATAGTAGGGTATACATTTTTTTTAAAATATGTGAACAAAGTAGTGCTCGGAAGGTATGTGGTAAAGGTACTAAATTACAGAGTGGGTTGCATAACCAAGGAGTGTGATCAGCGGCCATTTATTTCATTGAATTTACTGCTTTATTTTGTCAAAACATCATTAAAGAACAAACAGAAACAATTTCATAAAAAACAAAATACATAATGCAAATTCATCAATCATCAAAAGAGCACTATATCAACACAATATAAAGAAAAGACAATTCAAGAGATGCTGAAGCATAAAGTAGAAAATACATGAAAGAAATTAATAATCGTTATGAAAACACTGTCTAAAATGACGCAGCAAGCAGCTCAACACCTTTATAATCACTAAAATCGAGAATAATTTAATTCCACTTGAATTTAACTTCAGAAAGTGGAGGTCTTAGAAGGGATTAAGTTCACACTATTAGAAAAAAAAGACTGCCTTAAAATGGGTCACTTTAAATTGCTTTAGGGATAAAATAGTGTTTGACGTGCTCCTTCATTAGTGGCTCCCAATGTCGTCACAGAGAATTGTGTTATTCTTGCAATGACCCTCCCCCAGTTCCAGCCAGTCACTGCGGCAGAGACTATAACATAGATGACTGACATGAATTTTTTGCCCTGTTGCTTCCAGTCATTGAAGTTGCCTGGGCGATTCAGCGTACTACCCCAAATGAGAATGAGTGAAACTCTTTGCCAAGTTATGCTATGTTATTGAGTCTTGCATAACACACCTTTACCCATTATCAAGGTTTATTGAAACTTCAGGATCTGTAAGCGGCGGAGTAGTGGGACTAACACAGGGCAGACAATGGAGTCTATGTTGCAATGTTGATGTGTGCAGATCTGAGAAAATAAGGCTATCTGTAGTCCATATGTCTTGGGAGGATAGCTCAGGGGCAACATGCTTGCCATGGAAGGAAGTCGTTGTGGAGCAACACAGGTTCGATCCCCTAGTGAGCGCTTAGAAACCTCTGTGTATTAAGCGCATTATAAATAACAAATTACAATTACATATGTTTTAAATATTTTGTGACTTGTCTAGAGCAGTGATTAATGTGTGTTCCAGTTTGGTAACATGCATTGTGTGGTTGTCTGTGGTGTCTGTCAGAGTAGTGTTTAAGGAGCTTGGAGAGTTTGTTTGGGTGTTGGTGTGGTGTTTAGGGAAATTTAGTGTAGACATGTGTCTTCAGGTGGTTTACATTCCATTGTGTAACCTTTGTTGTTTTGCCACTTTGTTATTCGAGATGTGTTGTTAGGCTAGGGGATGCTATGTCAGATAACACTATTCCAAGATACAAATTCAGGGCCGAAATTATCTGGTCAGTTTCCTGGGACTCCCTTCTGACTGTCCACTGACACTGCAACTCTAGGGCCACTCAGTCTCACATGGGACTTCGGTGCAATGCAGCGGGATATTCACGATGAACGACACACTGGCAAATCCAACCCTGCACCTCATCACAACCACAGCAATGGCATGCTGGCAGGCACCATCAACATGTGCATTTTGTATTTAAAACTTAACTTTTCTTTTTTTTACAATGCCACAGGGCCAATATGCATTCAATTGCACGTATGACTGCTAATTTGGCACTAGTTCACAAAAGCATTCCTTTGGGACAAAGGGTATTGGGCACCATAGAAGTAAATTTGACCTGCCCAAATGAAGCTCTGATGGTAGCCCCTCACCTTAGCCCTTTCCACCCAATGTTTGTCTACTGCGCCAATTCCCATGCTGTACAATTTCTGTAAAAGAAATGGATATATGAGCCTAAAATGATAATCTGACCCTCTTTCCATGGTACTAAACTCTCAGCGACCATGTATGAAATATGTTGTCATAATTCTCCGGTCCGCGTCAGGTAAATATAGTCAGCAGCTTGTGGTCCTATGGGGAAGTCCAGGGAGCGCCTCTGAGAAGACTGCAAGCGAGCAGATCTCACTTCCCTGATGCAACTGACGTGTGTACACAAAAACGAAAGGTGACCTTTGACCTCTCCGGTGGTACTACAGTTTTCTGACATCAGGTAAATGAAAAGCTGGGAGACGGAATGCGCTCTGAGGAATGCGGCATGTGGGTGACACGTGGCTGCGGCTCTTTCATCATTACCTGATGCGTCGTCATTGAAAGGAATTCCTCACCTAACAAACCACAGCGCCGCTTTCATGTTCTCTTCTCTGTCATCACCTCTGAAATATCTCAGGTTTTTCCTCAGAACCAAAGCAAAAGACACAAGTGCATTTTAGATTTTCGAAGAGGGAACGCTGCTGGTATCAAAAGTAGCGGCAATGGAGGATCCAGAAACACTCCAGAGGAGAGGAGCTGAGAGAGAAGGGAGTGCAGAACAAAAAGAACGCACAGCACACAGGTAAGAAAGAGGCTGCTGCATGAACGGGAGAGAGAGAGAGAGAGAGAGACAGAGAGAGAGAGAGACAGAGAGAGAGAGAGAGAGAGAGAGATAGCTGTCACAAACTGCATCAAGGGCAGAGCCACGTTAGCGCAAGAGAGCTGGTTTGGGCAGACATATATTAACGGTTCCATGTCATTTCATCGCCGGATGTTTTTTCGTGTTTTTTTTTTACCGCAAATATTTTATCGAAAAAACCCATCAAATTTTTTTAACATTTCTTTTTGGTGGGGGGTCCCCCCCAACCTCCCATTCCCTTTTAGTTTATATCTATTACCAAAAACCCACATCCCATATATATAATTTTTTAACCCCCCCAAAAAAATGTGATGGGTTTTTTTTTTCGATAAAAAATTTGCTGTAAAAAACCCACGCAAAAACGTCCCGCAATGAAGGGACGTTGTATCATACTAACACGTGTTGGTCATGTTAAGTATGAACCAGAGGCCCTGTTGCAAGCAACACTTTAGTGGTAATTTTAAAATAAATGGTAACTGCATGGAGGGGATCACCAACGCTTACATATACGTGTTGTTGGTCCCCTGCATGCAAATTTAAACACTCTCAAAGTGGAGTGTAAAAGTAAAGACTAAATCACCTTTACTGTTCATTTTTACTCTCTGCTTTAAGAGAAATAAAACACTAGGGGCCTCATTATAAGTATTGCGGAATGGGTTAACGGGTGCTGCTAATGGAGGCGGACCCGTTAACACCATTCTGCAATATTACGAGGTCCCCTCGCGGGACCCGATGTGGACGTCTGGTCTTACCAGACGTCCATAGCGGGTCCAGCGAGGGGACCAGGGAGCTAACAACGGGCTGGTCGTAATCGGCCTGTTGTTAGCTCCCGCACCCATTCCCATTGAGCCCTATAGGGCCTCAATGGGAATGGGCAAGGTCTGGGCCCAGGTTCCCAGTAGGAGGAATTACCGGGACCTCCAAACTCGGAATGGCCCGGTAATTCCCCATTCAGGGAACCCGGACCCGGACCCAATTTTGGAAGCAGCCATGTAGCCAATAGCGCCATGGCTACCTCCAAAGTCGTAATGAGGCCCTAGGAATCTGCTGGCTCATTAGCAGGTGCTAATGTGAGGCGGATGATTCCACAGGAATAATCCCTTTTACCCCTGCATGAAAATCTC
Source organism: Ambystoma mexicanum (assembly GCF_040938575.1). Lineage (NCBI taxonomy): Eukaryota > Metazoa > Chordata > Amphibia > Caudata > Ambystomatidae > Ambystoma > Ambystoma mexicanum. The sequence goes on along the minus strand of NC_090923.1, from coordinate 665,489,554 downwards.
ATGGAGGCTTCAAACGATTTGTCACAGATAGACTAGGATCTCATGTCACTTTGTGTCTTAATGTGTTCTATTGAAAGACTTTAGATTAACAAACTTCATTCGATAATATACATTTGATATCACGGCTGTTTTAACTAATTCTTGAAGTTATAAACACTAAACTGAATTTCCTTTGCTTATTTTCCTGTGTGCAGACATGGATGTGAAGGCATTGATCCTGGCCATGGCAGCCCTGACTGTTCTCACCACAGAGGTGTTCCCCAGGAAGCCACATGCAAAGTGCCGCATCTCCCAGTACAAGACCCTGCTCCCGTCCCAGCTCAGAGCCGTGCAGGAATTAAGGGACAAATACGTAAGTGGATCTACGAGTTAGCACACAAAGCCAGTCTGCCTGACTGTGGGGGTGCGCCCACTTATACCTGCTAACAGTAGGGCAGGAAGATCTGAACTTTGAAATCCTTCTAAACACTTGACATTTTCAGTAACACCACTCTTCCAAGAGCAAGAACCTAGATTAAGCTGTCAATCACTGTGCTATGGCCATTCGGCCCCTTGATCTTGGAAGAGTGAAGACAGCGCATTACAAAGCAATCTGATCATTAAGTAGACTATCAACAGATGGGATCACCTCAGAGGTCTCCAAAGGTCACTCAGTGTCTGGTGATTCGAGGGGTGTGCAGGAAATATACAGTCATTATATGACCCCTTAGGTGCAGGGAGATTCTACAGGCTTGGATTGATCCTACAGGCCTGGGACAAGGCTGCACCTGGTGGGAGACAGTAAAGGCCTGGAGCATGTCTCTGTGTGAGATGATGTCCTATAAGTCACAAGACGTCCTCATATAAGGGAAACCGCATATGGCATCCCATTGGGAGAATCCAGGGGAGGCAACTACTCCAATCCCAGCTCTACTCTTACCCGTGTGTCTGAAACCTCTAAAGGCTGCTGGGAAGTTCGATTTGCAGTGATTTGCCTGCGGCTGAAAGTACGGCGGGTGAAATGTTCGCATGAGAAAGGTGCGAACTACAAAAGGTTCACACCTTTCTCATGTGAACACACATACAAACTCACAGCCACACACACAACACACCCATAACACCCCGCCACCCACACCCTCAGCACACCCCCACCCACACCCCCAACATAAACAAACCCTATTACCTTCATCTTCATGCTGGGTTCCTGCAGCACCAGTTCCCTTTCAATTCCGTGATCGGGACCCGGCGCTGGAGGGTCCTTTTCTTTTCTTTTTTTTTTGTATCGGAAGGCTGCAGGGGTGTCTCCCGCAGCTCCCGCTCACTATACCATAAAGTATAGTGAGCGGGGGGTTGCGGGGGACAACCCGCAGCCCCCGTTTAAAAAAAAAATTAAACAGAACGCTGCGGGGTCGTCCCCCACAACACCCCCGCTCACTATACCATGAAGTTTAGTGAGTGGGGCGATGCGGGGAACATCCTTGCAGCCCCCGTTTTTTATTTTTTAACGGAAGGCTGCGGGGTTGTCCCCCGCAATCCTCGCTCACTTTACCATGAAGTATAGTGAGCGGGGCGATGATGGGGACACCCCCGCAGGCCCCAGTTTTTTTTACAATGCTACCACCAAAGGTTCGGAATTTTGGTGTTCAAACCTTTGGTGGTAGCATTTTTAGAACTTTTGGTCATTGCGATCATTTACTTTTGGTAAAATTGGCCTAGACCGGAAGTTCTCGTTCTAACATCTCTGCATTTTATCCCAGGAAGAGCCATTGCTGTCAAAGGTCCAGGGATGCTCCTTAAAGATCCTTGCTCCATTTTACGGTAAGGAAAACCTGAGGCTTCTGTAATCTGGGACCTCCAGACCTAAGGTGGGTACTGGTGCCATTTACCTAATGAATCCTCTGTGCATATAAGCTCAACTCACCCTAGCACTATGTTTCTTCTCCACTTAGAGAGATATGATCACCCCTAGACATCAGAAGGTCTCTGATCCATTTATATTCTTCAGCAGTAGTGAGATCTGTCACTCCAATGGGCCCATCAATACCAGACACTGACCTCCTTAGATCCTGTGAATATGTGCTGAACACAGATCTTCTCTCATCACCCTGGCATGTTATTGTGGATGCACAGTTATGTTCCTCTCTCTCTAAGCTCCATGACAGGATCATATTTCTTGAGTAGAAGGTGACTCTGGCTGTGCAAGTCTTGAAGAACTTCAGCAATCCAGTGCTGTCCAAGTATGTGTCCAAACCACTGGGGACGCTGTTCGCCATCAGAGAGGACAAGGGACACTGTGTAAGTACTTACCTGAGACTAACCATACACTGGGCCTCATTATGACCCTGGCGCTAATGGGTTAACGGCACCGTAAAAGGCTGTGGCGCTGTTAACCCATTAGCGCCTTACTACGAGGTCCCTTTGCGGGACCCGACCTGAACGGCTGGTCTAGACCAGCCGTTAAAGTAGGGACCCACAAAGGGACCTTGGTGCTAAGTACGGTACCGCAATTTGCGGTACCGTACTTAGCGCCTTCCCCAGTCCCATTGAGCCCTATGGGGCAAAAATGGGAATGGGGAAGGGCCAATGTTCAATGGGGAATTACCGCCCTGCCAACCTTGGAATGGGGTGGTAAATCCCCATTGAACATTGGCGGACTCGTTACGATACCGGCACCAACCATGGTGCTAATAGCGCCATGGTTTAGTGCCAGTATCGTAATGAGGACCGTTGAGTGTGTTCTGATCAAGACATTGGGCTTCATTGTGAATATGCCGGTCCATAAAAAGGTGCCAGTAACAACGTGTACTGGCATATTTTCCTGACCAGCATACTCTTTATCTGCCGGTGTAGGGCCAGTGAACTACTGGCAAGCCTGGCCTGCCGGTAGGTCAGGCCCCTGCCGCCAGTTAATGCAATGAAGCACCGGCACCATTATGAACGGTGCCGGTGCTTCAGTGGTTCCCATCCCATGGAGTCCAATGGTACTCCATTAGAATGAGAACATACTGTTACTCCACTGCCTGTAATATACCGGTAATATCAGGATATCGGGCGGTGGAAACTGTAAACTGAGATTGCCAGTGAGCCGATGGTACTAATGGCAGCTTACCGGCAATCTTGTTCTGAGGGCCATTGTCTAGACTCTGACCATATGCACGCTGCACATATTGAACCTTTGCATAGATGCTACCTTCCAATCAGATTCCAAGAGAAGGCACCTGCACCCAAACCCTCCCTGTATATGGTATGAAGTGAGACTGATGCATTACTATGGCACACTCCACACAGATGAACATCCAGCACCTCAGCAATAAGAAGCATCAGTGTATCTGGCTGGTCTGAGTTAGGTCTTCTGAGGGAACAGGGATACAGTAGGCAGCAAAGCTCCAGAAATCAGCTTTCTTCTCAAATTGTTTTTCAGACTAGCTCTAGAATACACGTTGCCCAACCCTCGCCTCGCCTGAGTATCTGGTTACAGAAATTCAACAAGGAGATCAGATGTTAAGAGAATGGTGTTATGAATATGATAGCACTTAATGAGCTGAGGTGGATGCAATGAGGATAAGCATCAATAGGGGGCAGAAAGGGCAGCTGCAGTTCATTAGGGGATTGTGCAGGCTGGGCAGAGTAATAAGGAGGAGGAAGGACGTCGCAAGCATGGAGGAGACTGGTCTAAGTGTATAACTTCTTCTTCTTGCAGGAATCCCAGGAGTGCCTCCAGGAGACTGTGATCCTCAATCTCTTCCGGATGCTGAGTGAGGATGTCAAGTGTGCCGCGTACATGGAGGAGTGTGACAAAATGCTGCCAAGTCGGGCACCGCCCACAGGATTCAAAACAGTCAATCAAAATCAAGAATGACAATGGAATCCTAGTTGTTTACCTTAATGAAGCTCCTCCCCATGGGAACCGATGCATCCAATCAGCAGCTATGATAAATATTACATCAAGAAACAAGTCCTTTATGTAATATCGTTTAGAGGGGTCATTGAAACATCTGTTATTTAACAATGCTGTGAAGCTAGTGGCACTCACGCTGATGTCGTCTGATGTCGTGAACTTTGCTCATTTGACAATGTATCATTTAGGAAAGTGGCAGCCTGTGCATAATGTACAATACAACACTGGCCCTCCATTATGCACAAGCTACCACTTTGGCAGGCAGAGCATTGCCCATCAGTAAACCGGCACATCATTTCATCGTGTGTTTTCAAATCCTCTGGCTCTTTACCCAATTCTCTAATTTGTGTCGCGCTTGGTTTCATTACATGTATTTTAAAAAATTGTCTAAAGGGGCAGACTCCCCACCCCAACATTCATTAGATAATTCAGAGAAAACATTTATCCCCTTCAACTTTACAAGTCGAAAAGTCCAGGGTGACTGTATGAGATGTCCAGAGGGGGCGCTGGAGCCCAGGAAGAAGGATGCGTATGACTTGCTCTCTTCATTCACCACACAATGGGAGAACCAGATTCCCTCTTTCCAAAACAGGACTTTACATAGCTTAACCGCACCCCCACCACTGTGTGTGCTGCATGCCAACTTGCCCATGCTGTACCAGTTCTGTAAACAAAGAAAAGGACATGTCCTAAAATGGAAATCCGATCGCTTTCCATGGCACTAACCCGTCACCTACCGTGTGCTATGTCATGTTATGTTAATGTGATTCATACTGAACATCACTGTCATTTTCATGGTCTCCATACGAAATGGCGGGTCTGAAAAGAAAGAGCGCAAGGGAGAAATTGTTAGCGGGAGGAAAGGGAGAGCGCAACAGCGCGTTTTGTTGTTCTGATGGTAGCTTCAGTCGGAAAAGCTGGTCATTGTGTGTTGTGTTTGCTTCTAGGTGGCTGGCGTGAGTGTGTATAGGTTATTCTGTGTGTGTTTGGTCCAGTGTTGGAGTCTGAGCGTGTTGTACTTGATTACGTTTTACAAGGTGTATCTCTGCTATACGATTTTAGAGTCAATGTTGGACAACTTGTCTAAGCTTCTAAAATAGTCTCTTCAAATCACAAGCATAAAGGCTGCAGCACTTCATGCATGTGATCTGAAACGACCATTACTGGCATATATAGGCCAACCCATCAATGGCAGTAATGGTCACTTGAAATCACATGTATAACGTGGTGACACAACCAGCTGGTGATTTTATTAAATTGCAAAGGTCTTATTATTTCCCACAAATATACCAGAGTGACCGATCTTAATGAGGGAGTCCAAACCGACCAAGGTGGGTTCGTGGCAGGGGGGGGTTCCCCCAGAGAAATGTTTGTTATATTGGGTTAAAATGGTGACTTATACAGCACACTTTCTGTGAAAACCTTGGTAAAAAGCCAAACAGTTTGCAATGTGTTTTGTAGGGTAACTCCCATTCAAAAATGCAATTGATGCAAGTCACCAACAGTGCACAGAAGCATTTTACAGTACATTTTGATTATGCCTTCATCCAAAATACATGCCAGCATGAAAGCATTTTCACACTGGCTGTGCCCATAGGTTTCCATGCTGGGTGCACCAATATTTGCCAAAATTCCTATGTAAGAACCTATTCATGTTTGCTTTGCACATAATGGCAGTAATAATATTATAACAAAACATGTCCACACTGGCTTTGCCAATTTGTGGCAATATCCTCACAAAAGAACATACTCCCGTTGGCTTTGCCTTCAAAAATGCCATGCCACAATAAGAAAGCATGTCCAAACTGGCTGTAAAATTTAGTCCATTTCAGACATGTACTAACATTAATCATGTTTGCTTTATCCCTTATTCCCAGTAAAAAATGCCATGGCACTAGACAAAATAACTAGACTGGCTTCACCAAAATGTCAGTCTAGCCACATATTAACATTCAGCATCCTTCATCATAGATTCCCAGAATAAAAAAAAAACATGCCACAGTAAGAAAGGGCTAGACTGGCTGCCCCACAATACCAGCCTAGCCAAGTAATAAAACATACCATGCTTGGTTTTGTCATAGATGCCCACTCAAAAATGTCATGCCACTGTATGAATGGGCTAGCTTGGCTTCCCCAATATGTCAGTCTCTCCAAGTAATAACACATACTGTACTTGGTTTATCATAGACTCCCAGAAACAAATGTCATGCCACAGTGAGAAAGGGCTAGTCTGGCTGTCTCAAATGTCAGTCTAGCCAAATAATACCGCTAAACGTGCTTGCATTATGATAGATATCCAGTAAAGAGAATGTCATGCCATAGTTTATTTTATATTTGCGATAGCGATATCATAACTTTATTTCAGCTTAATGCCATAAATGCTTTCACAACAAAGCATACATTTCAAATAATATGTAGCCAACGCCTTACATCCATGGGCACAGTAAGATGACATGAAGCAAGATGCTCTTAGCAGTCGAATAATTTCTTTACACAATGTGGTGAGTTCTTAGACTAAATCGAGCCCTGTCCACCACTATGGTCTATGAGTGAAAAAGGCCCAACAGACCTTGATCCCAGTGGGGCTGCGTTTGCTCCAATCAATAAACTGCCAGGTGGCTTTGTACCTCAGGTGTATGGGCTCACTGTGATTCCACTGCTTACAAGGGGGTTAACCGAATGATTAGTGTAGTGTTCAAAATGGCCCAAGTCACATTAGTGTCACAAAGCCTTATCTCAATAGAGTTTGTTTTATTGTCCCCCGGGTTTGAAGTCCTGAAACAGTGTACTATCTGCTGCCTGTGTAAACAATGACAGCCCCTCACTGAGCAGAACCAAGGAAAACATGTGTTCCATATTGCTTCCCTTACTTCAAGCCGCTTTGTGACCATTTTGAGTAAACTGTGCAGAAATACAGTCCTGGATGCAAAGTGCCCTGTGGGTCTAATTGGTTCGCAAGCTAAATTTGATGGATTGTCATCCTGGGCATTGATTGACTAAGCCAGAATTCTATTGACCCTGGGGATTCTGTTTCCTTGCAAGCTACAGACTTTCCCCAATGGGCGTGGGGCTAGTGGGTGTGAGGACCTTGTGGGTCTGGGGACAGGTGGAATTAGGTTATAGGCAGACCCTTTGCCCCTATGAGCTTGTGTCCTGTTTGAACTAGCTCTGTTCACTTTACAGTGCTTGTTCACCCCCTTGCTTGGCTCAAGTAATTCAGTGCAGGGATCTTGAACCAAGATAACCATGGATCATTTGACATGATCATCACCCTTTTGTCACCCCCCTGAGGTGACATGGGGTTCCCGACTTCCGCTTTTATTCGATAACTTCCATTAGGGACAGGAGCAAATTCTTGACTGTCAACAGTTTGGTGAGCACAAGACTGTGGCAGCAACAGCAACACGCATTTGGTCCTGGGCCCACCTCTTCTTTTTTTGTGTTCGTTGATTGGGTCTGCGAAATATCCACAAAAAATACATTTATGGCCCCTGGTGCTTTCAGCAGACTCCCCCCTAGCACACTACCCATGCTTGCAGCCTGAGGCCGGGAAGACTGGGGCGCATCCAGTCATGAGTCGGGGTGAAGGGGTGAAGGTAGGAGCAGTGGCAGGTTCATTCAGCCCGCAACCAGGGTTACTATAGACAGGGGTAGGTGATGGTACAAAGAGATCAGCAACGCTGGGAGGCCCCCTAAACACAGTCATTGTATGGCAGGCTGAACCCCCTCCATGCACTCCACATTGGGGTCAGCAAAAGATGGACAATTTGGGGTAACGAATGGGGTAGCAGGTGGAATATCGGTTGTTTTGGCAGTTGTTTTGACAACATGGGCTATGACATTGTTCTCGATTTCAGTTTTCGTGACAGTGTCAATATCTGCACCCACCCCATGGAGCAGGCTACCCAGAACACTGGAAGTGCCATGGAACTGCTGTAGTTCAGTGATCAACAGGTGGGCATTCCCAAAGAGGGCCATAGTTTTATTTAAACCCAAATCAGATGGAACGACAGCACCTGAAGAAATGAATGGAGATGGCTTGGTGATTTGTAGTTTCCTCTTTAGGGTCAACATTTTCCGTTGGGGCCCCTGGCCAAACCTTGGGTCCAAATCAAGCCCTAGCCCATATACAGTGATTGATATTGAAGTCTCCACAAGTTCCGCTCCATTTCCCTGATCGGGCTCCCAAACCAATTGTGCTGCCATAATGAGAGTATGATGGGAGTATGGATTATGTTGGTGCCTCAGAAGAATCAAGTTCAGTTTTTACTGTAATACAGTGTGCCCCGACATTAGGCTGTGGCCTACAGTTATTACCTTTTCCGTAGTTAACCCAATGTTGTGGGCCCCAGGGGGCAATCCTCAGAGTAGTTCCAGGAAGTAAGGGGTGCATATCCCCCTCAGGTCTGCTAACAAAGCCAGCGAGACGCCAACACCCTATGCTCTTGACTCCCTGCGGGCTTCACCCTCCCACGGGAGGCCGGGAGCTCTTATGGCAGTGAGCAGACAGCAGGTGGGAGGGGCTTGCGCCGAACAGCAACAGCAGCAGAAATGGCAGGGCCTGCAGCACACCAACACCCTGTGCCCTTGACCTCCCACAGGCGTGAAATGGCCCATTCACAGACAAGCCTTTAGGTCATACTACACATACCGCCTAATGGATGGGGCACGGCAGTACAGGAAGGGAAGTAAAACAAAGAACAATACAATGTACACATGCGTTTGTTATAAAGAATAACCGAACAAGCAAGCCAAGAGAAAAACACGGGTGACTGACTCTTAGCAAAAGATTTGATTGACAGCAAAAATTAAACTAACATGGATGTTTGTGTTTGACCATGTCCTAACTCTCAATTGAAACTCCTTTGTTTTGTTCACTATTGTGTAATGAGAAATTGATGACATTATGAACTGTACGACTTATAAATAAGAAACTTAGAAAACGTTAAACAAGTCCTATTTTTCTGATCTATACACATCATTGCCAGGGAGGGGCCTATCTGTTAACGAAAATCAGTTTGTAGGGCAACACATTGGAAATGCTGTGCACAGTCAGGAATTTGTGTCCCAAAAGCCCAGCAATATCATGTGAATGCTTGAGAATTACATACATGCTAGGGGAAAAAGCAAGTGTATCACACCATGCAAAAGTAAAAAATCTACTAGCAATATTAATTCAGAGACAGTCACAAATCAAAACACACCTGCAGAGGAACAAAAAATGTATTTACACACCGACACTATTTCATGATTAAACACGATTTCACAAGGTTTAACGGTGGTGGAAACAAGCCGGCTGCATCCACCAGATTCATCAGCATCACGTGGAGTGCTATTCTGTCTTTTACCCCAGGAAGAAAATGGAAAAAAAGCGTTGTCGAAAAGTGGGAGAACACCAGTGGAATGGAAATTCAGCAGTTTGAAGCATGCCTGGACTGGACAAATGCAAGCACTGTCCACTGAAACTTGTAGCACAGACATATTGTGACAGAAGGCAACTTGAATTCAGGAAAAGACTGACAGTCCAGCTCGGAAAAATGTTTTCATGCTCCAGGATTTTGAGAGGGTTCCTCTTACACTAGGATTCTCCATTGTCCGCACAAGCCAAACCAACCGCCGAAGCCACGACAGCTGATAAAATCCGTGCTGCAGAATCTGTGAAGACATACTGGCTGCCAAGATAAGTGCAAGCAAATGCCGCAGCCACGGTGATCTGATCATTGAAGACTGTGGATCTATGTGATCACTGCGACGGCCGAAAATGCTGACTTTTCTTTAACCCTTTACACCACATATATATGCAGGGGGAGACCCCCCACATCCCCCATATTAATATTATATACTTAACCCCCCACATATATATATGGTGAAAGGGAGGGGTTAAAAAGAAGAAAAAAAGTCGTCATTTTCTGCCGTCGCACTTCCCAGGTCGACATTTTTGTACGATTTCAAGACTTTGACAAGCCATGCCTTGACAACCCTCACTTGTCTGCCCAAATCTGCTAGAGTGCCACATTGTGAGAGCTCCTGGTTGTTGACATTCAGCATAATCTTCGTGTACTCCTCATTTGCAAGATTTGCCTTAATCTTTTCCAAGTAAGCCACAAGTTCTGGATTACTTGCAGGTTTCACCACCTTCATGAGAATGGTCTGGCTGTCCTGCAGCAGCTCATGCAGGTATACAGGAGAGCCTCAATTCACTAAATATGATCTCTTTGCTAGCTCCACCAACCAATCCCAACAACGTCAGTTGCCCTCATGCCTCACAGCTATCACACAGAGGCAGTCTAGCCATAGTAAAAAATGGCTAGACTGGCTGCCTCAAAATGCAAGTCTATCAAAGTAATTACATTTATCATGCCTGCTTTGTAATAGACATCCAGTCAAAAATGTCACGCTACAGTAAGAAATGGATAGACTGCGTGTCCCAAAATGCCAGTCTAGCCACGTAATAACACAACATCCTTTCTTTTATCAACCACTTGTTGATAAAGAGAAAGGATAATGATTTTTTGCTTGCCAACATTGAAAGATGCCTAGTAAAGAAATGTCCTGTTAACATGCCCCAGCCGGCTCCCTGGCCCAGCACAAACACACACTCACACATACACATTCACACACAACATTCATTCACTCTTTCATAAGCTCACCCATAAATCATAAACTATATTTTGTATGTATTCTGTGAGTGAATGAGTTGCTACTCATTCACACACATAATACATACACAAATAAAATCTTACACCGCAGCCACCTCCAGAAAGCTTCTGGCTCCCATCCAGCAAGACGGGGAACCAGTAGAGAAACCAGGAACAGGACGCAATGCACACAATAGCCGGAGTGCTGATGATGCAGTGCCCTGCTCTATTTGAGTGTATGGGGAGGCATAAGATAAGCCCCTAGCGTGGGTAGTATGCCAGCAGCCTGCTCCTCAATGCACCATGCAAGGATGGGGAAGCAAAACACCCTCAGTGTTTTCATTGGACATACATGTCTGGGGTACAAACTATCAAAGGCAAGCCGCGTTTCTCTTTGACTGTTCAAGCCAGCTCGGGAGCACTCCACGGCTGGCATGGCTCTGCCATGATGGGCAAGGCTAATGGTGGGTCGGCACCCCCTCACCAAATATGGGTGAGTCGCCTCTGGCTACAACGCATCTATTCCACTAATGGTCACTTTAAAACGTATACATGAAGCGCTTCATGCCTGTGATTTGAAGTGACCATTACAGGTGTATTTATGTATTTACTTTAAAGCACTTAAGTCCATGGTAGTCAAAGCGCATTAAATATTAGACATGTTGACAAACAAATAAGAAAGGCTGAGCATAAGGAAGTCAGATCAAAGTGAAAACCATGAAAGTATGTGAAGTGTTCTCAAAAAAGAAATGGTTTCAAGTGTTTTTTAAAAGAAGCACATTTAGAATCAGAATGCAGGCCATGTGGTAACATGTTCCACCAGTCTGGGGCCATTGTTTGACATGATCTGCCCCCAGTTCCACTATGCTTGTAGCGTGTATTAGTTAGAAATGGTTGAACAAAGATAGCGGGATGGTTTGTAAGTTCATAATCAAGCCTTTAAGTATGATGGAGCATCGCCATATATACATTTATGGGTGATAGTCATGGTTTTATACTTTATTCTCCGAGCAACTGGCAGCCAGTGCAGACTTTTCAGCGTTGGAGTTATATGGGACCTTCTGGGATTGTTGGCCACAATTCCAGCGGCCGCATTTCATATCACTGGGAGCCTTGCAATCTCATATGCCAATGCTCCAGCAAGCAATGCATTGCCATAGTCGAGTCTGGTCCCTATAATAGCCCTGGCTATCACAGCGACATTGGAATCAGAGATTAATTGTCTTATCTGGCGGAGCAAACAAAGGTAATGTCAACTAGAATTAACAGTGGCTGAGACTTGCCCATCCATATTCATCTCAATTTTGAGATAAATACTCAGGGATTTAGCTTTCCTCAGTATAGGGATTGAATGAGTGTTTATGGGCATAAAGTCATAAGAATGACCACATTTCTTGATAGTATTTGGGCTGCCACCAGAAGTAGCTCAGTCTTTTGATCATTCAAATAAAGCCAGCTGTCTCTCATCCATGAACTGATGACATTGAAGATGCTGCTAATGTGATTGGTAGCTCTAACAATGTCATCAGACAGCATGAAAAACAACTGGGTATCACCAGAATAATTGTGAAACTGAAACTCTTCGCAGAGCAAGAGATCATGGAGGGGTTTTATAGATAAAATTAAAAAGAAGAGGCGACATACATGCTCCCTGGGGAACTCCCTGTATAATGGAATGGGGATAAGGTGAATACTGGCCCAGCACCACTGTGGCGGACCTTTCTCTGTGAAAAGAGCTGATCCAGCTAGTGGCTAGATGGTCTAGGTTGAGATCCTGCATAACTCATGACAGGAAGATGTCATGATCGAGCACGTCAAACGCCGCTGAAAGATCGAGACACATCAACAGGTCAGCTTTACCCTCATCCAGAATATCAAATATGCCAGACTGGATGTCCAGCATAGAAATCTATGTACTGTGTGCTGCTCAAAAACCTGACTGGTGAGTATCCAGTAGGTTATAAGAAATGACAAAGCGATGTAGCTGTAAATAAGCGATTTTATCCAAAATTTAAAGAAGGAAACTGACATCAGTAATAGGCCGATAATTACCCGGATCAGTGGGATCTACAGATGCCTTTTTTTAAATAGGGGTAATGCAAGTCTCCTTCAGAGAATCAGGTGTCAGGCAAGTAGAGAAGGTCTCATTACCTATTGCAGTAATGGCTTGTACTAGCAGAGGGGTGCAATCTTTAATGACCTTTTCTGTGACACATATCTTTGGCGCAGTTAGTAGCTTTAAGCGCCTGAATAATTTTAGAGACTTCTTCAGTGCACACAGGAGTGAATGAAAACTGCGGAATAGTGTTTGTCCCTAACTCCCGAGTGCCCTGCTGAGAGGCCTGGAGGAGTAGTGGGATCATCAGCTGGCTTTTTAGAAGGGAGTTTAGCAGAGATGTTGTCCCTGATCTTGGCTTTTTTTTGGTCAAAAGCGACCTGAGTTTGTTGTGCGACGTAAAGGAGGCAGGGTGGCCAGTAGATATAATATGGTCTGAACTAAGCATGGGGGGGGGCATTTCTTGTGGGGAGATCTTGGGAACACACAAGGTGTCTGAAAAAGAAATGTCAATATGACAATTTGACTGAATTCGTCCACTACAAAAAAATCGAAACACATTATACCGAACATGAGGAGCAGGAGTTGCGGGGGTGTCCCCTGCTCCCCATGTTCAGTATTATGGGCTTTGGGGGTTGCGTGGGTGTCCCCCGCTTCCAGGAAATTGGACTTGTGGGACTGAAAAAAAAAAAAGAATAAAAAAGAAAAAGAGACCCTGGGGCATCAGCTCCGACCCGTGTTGGAGGAACGAAACTGATGCTGCAGGGGTATAGCAGAAGTGCCAGCGACTGGATGAAAAAGCTAAGTAGGGGAGGGGGGATTGGTATAGGGCTGCTGGCGGGACAGGGATTTGGGTTGGCTGACTCAAGGTCAAATAGATTTGCAGCAAAATCTATTTCGGTCAATTCCGCCATGAATCTATTGACTTTGGTCAAACAACCCAAATCCGTGATCTTACTCGTATTGCAACATAATATTTTGAGCATGTTGGTAAGATTCACCTTGACTTTACTAGGCATTAGAAGATCAAAAAACTTCATGTGATGATCTGACCATGGACAGATAGTGAGATTAATTTTTAAGAAAACATCATTATTAGTAACTATCCAGTCAATAGTGTGACCCTTCTCATGTGTGGGACCTCTGACTAATTGAAAAAGGTGTTACTCAGCGAGGGTGGTTAAGCAATCGAGTGCTTGCCTATCATTATGCTCAGAATAGCCTAAATTAAGATCCCTCAGGATAAGGTTAATAGTTAAATTGGTCAGAAAAGGCTCTATTGTTTCAATCCATAGGTTTTTATACTCAGGCACATCTGATGAATGGATCTTGAGATCATTGGAGAAAATAATAGCAACTCCCCCGCTGACGCTGTATAGTTGGTCTTCATGAATAATGAGGGGGGGGTGCAGCTAAAGATACAGAGGGGCTAGCAGGCGAGTGCAGACACGTCTCTGTTAGAAACATAATGTCAATTCCAAATTCACGAATAAGATCAGCAACCTCTGTGGAATGGTTCACGAGGGAAGATGTATTCAAGAGCACACATTTTAAAGAAGGACAATTATGTAGATGTTTATCAAAATTAGGAAAACATTTTGGGAAAGATGGAAGGCAAGATTCAATAGATTCAACTGTAGGAGTGGCCATGATAGTTTGTGTAGTCTGTGTAGTACTAACTGTAATAACTGACAACGTAAACTCATTGTCTTTCCGAAAGAGGACTGTATCTGGTTGATGCAATATCTTGCCATCGAGGAAGTAAACAGGATCAAGAGGTAAGCTGTGATTAGACGTTTCATCTATGAAACTAGCTGCGAACATTGGTGTTGCCGCTATCACCATAGAGTGCCTAATGGAAGGCTCAGGATTTAAAATAAATGACGAATCATGTGTGGCAGTTTCATCTATGAAACTAGTTGCCAATATAGGCGTTGCCGCGATCACCATAGAGTGCCTAATGGAAGGCTCAGGGCTTGAAATAAGTGTAGCTGAATCATGTGCGGTCATTAAGAGAGGCGCTGTGATTGTCGGCGCGTCAATCGAGGGTAACATAGTATGGTCACAGGCGTCACAATAAGACGCACAATATCAACAGGAATTTGTTTCAAATGCTTCTCAACATACTGGTGAAGGATAGCTTTGAGTTTTTTCTTCTGTCTGGCCAGCAAGGCTTCCAAAGCACAATGGTTAAACATGACGACACGCTGTGTAGAGGCAATACAGATCCCAGAAACAGTTGTCCTGCCAGTGACCCGACAGCATCCCAGCACAAACAGCAGAGAAACTGTCAGCAATGCAATGGACAATCTCGCTAGAAGAAAGGGCCCAACTACGCCTGGCATCAATCTGCACCGTACTCAGACGGCCGCTTCCGACACCAGTTAACAGCATAGAAAGAACAACCTATCTATGGCAGTAATAGCCACTTTAAATCACATGAAATAAGTTGCTGCCGCAACCTATCTATACCTGCAGTCTCTGTAATGGATTTACCGTGACCAACCATACAATTGCATGGTTGGTCACTGTAAATCTCCTGCAGAGATGATACAAACATATGCACGCACACACAGACGCATGCATTGCTTTCAAATACATACATACATACATACATATATACATACACCCAACATTTTCCTTTGGTAGGTCTTCTTTTCTTCAGTAGGTTAGTACGTGGGCCAGGTAGGAGATGCATGAAATAGGCCAGTAGTTGGTTGGGCTGTCAGTCTTTCCTGAGGGATCTTTGAGGAGTGGTTTATTGTGTGTTGCTTTAAAGCTCCCCGGTACAGCTCTTGCTGCCAGTGAGTGATTCAAAAGATCTCAGAAATATTCTGCAGGTGCGTCTTTAATGAGGATCACCACGTAGATGTCTAGTGGGAAAGGGTCTCCTGCTGAAACCGCTTTGTTGCTTTCCTTTAATAGTTAAGTGAAGTCTTCTGCCGAGGTTGGTGTGAAGTAGTTTTGTCTTGTAGTTGATTCTGGAGTTTGGTTTCTGGTAAAGTTAGTGCTGGTGTCTTTGGGCATAGTGTTGATGACTTGTTGTGTGTTTAGCATTTTTTTAAAGTGGTTTGCAAGGTCATTGCATAGTTTCTGGGGAGAGGGAGTGGGTGTGTTGTACAGGCCGCCGGGTATCTTATCTCATTGATAATGCTGAACATGGGGTTTCTTTGCTTTTGAGATACGTTTGGCTTTGAGGATTTCGGCTTTCTAGAGCCACATCTGTTTCTGGAATGCTATTTTGTCCCTTTGGTTTTAGTCTTTCCTCCATGCTACCTCCACTTCCCTACTTATTTTCTTCAGAGCTCGGAGGATGGCTGTGAACCATCTGGCTGCCATTTTCTTTTGTGACTGGGTTAAAGTTCTCGTCAGTGCAACAGCATCAGTCTGTGGTCCCATGGGGAAGTCCTGGGCAGCGCCTCTGTGAAGACTGCAAGCCACCAGATCTCACTTCCCTGATGCAACTTATCGTGTGTACACAAGAACGAAAGTTGATTTTTGACCTCTGCTGCGGTACTACAGAGTTCTGATATCAGAAAAATGAAAGGAAGGGCGATGACAGGTTCATGCTCTGAGGAATGAGGCACGTGGCGACGCTCCTTCAATTCTTACCTGAGGTGGTGTCATCACTGAAAGGAATTCCTCATCCAACCAACCACATCCCCACTTTCATTTTCTCTTCTCTTTCATCACATCTGTGACACGCCAAAGGTGCTTCCCTCAGAACCAAAGCAAAAAATAAGTGTGTATTTTACATTTTCGAAAAGAGAAATCTGCAGGTATAAAAAGTAGCAGCAATGGAGGAGCCAGAAACACTCCAGAGGAGAGGAGCCGAGAGAGGAGAAGAGAGCTCAGAACAAGAAGAACGCACAGCACACAGGTGAGAGACTGCTGCATGAACTTGCTCCCAGATATATATGCTGTCCCAAAATGCATCAAAGCAAGAGCTCTACTGGTAGGAGAGATATCTGAGCTGTCACAGAATGCATCAAAGCAAGAGCTCTACTGGTAGGAGAGATATCTGAGCTGTCACAGAACCCAGGGTGCATGCAGAGATAGACTAGAGGGAGCAATATCTATGCTAACACAGAATGTACAGTGTGCCGAGCCATGCAAAAGGGGAAGGAATAACTGAGCTGTCATAGAGTGCATCAAAGCAAGAACTCTACTGATAGGAGAGATATCTGAGCTGTCACAAAACACAGGTGCATGCAGAGCTGGACTAGAGCGAGCATTAGCTATGCTAACACAGAATGCATCTTGTACAGAGCAAAGAGAGCTGTCACAGATACCAGAGCTGTCACAGAATGTGTCATGGGTAGAGCTACGAGAGAGAGACAGAGAGACTCAGAGAGAGATAGAGAGAGAGGGAGAGAGAGAGAGAGAGAGAGAGAAAGAGAGACGCAGATAGAGAGAGGTGTCACAGAATGCATCGAAGTGTGTCTGTGTCAGAGAGAGAGAGGGAGAGAGGGAGGACTGGGATGGTTTGACAAAAGCAGTTGTCACATGAAACGTGGCATGAAGAGTCAGGGGCATTGCATTGCACAACGATAGATATCAGTCTGAATGCTGCTGTGAAGTGGAATTCCATTCTGTTGCTCCTGTCAAGAAGCGGCAGCAACATGATTGATAGTCAATCAGAGGACTTGATTCATATGTTCCTTTTCTGGAAAAGTCAGATCGTCACAGCTAGACTAGGATTTCATTTCCTGCCGTGTCTTAAGGTGTTCTATTGAAAGACGTTCCACGAACAACCTCCATACGATAATATACATTTGATATCATGGCTGTTTTAACGAATTCTTGAAGTTGTAAACACTAAACTGAATTTACTTTCCTTATTTCCCTGGGTGCAGAGATGGATGTGAAGGCATTGATCCTGGCCATGGCAGCCCTGACCGTTCTCACCACAGAGGCCTTCCCCAGGAAGCCACATGCAAAGTGCCGCATATCCCAGTACAAGACCCTCCTCCCGTCCCAGCTCAGAGCCGTGCAGGAATTAAGGGACAAATACGTAAGTGGATCCACGAGTTAGCACATAAAGCCAGTCTGCCTGACTGTGGGGGCTGCGCCCACTTATACCTGCTAACAGTAGGGCAGGAAGATCTGTACTATGAAATCATTCTAAACACTGGACACTTCCAGTAACAAGCACCCTACCAAAAGCAGATTTAGCTGCCAGTCATTGTGCTAGGGCCATTCGGCCATGTGATCTAGGAAGAGGGAAGGCAGCGCATGGCAGAGCAATCTGATTACCAAAGAGAAAATAAACAGCTGAGAGTGGCTCACAGGTCTTCACAGGTCTCTTGGTGTGGACCGATTCTAGGGACGTAGAGGAAATGTACAGGCATTAAAGGGCCCTTCAGGTGATATTGATATTGATATTTTATTTCTATCGCGCTCATACACAAGTGTTTCAGAGAGCGACAAGGCAAGGAAGGGGAACAGGGGAGAACAAAACAGCGATCTTAGTTGGCGCAGTGACATTGAGAACGTGCAAGTGCATGGGAGAAGTGGAGGGGAAAGTGCATGGAAGGGGGAGAAGTGGAAAGTGCAAAGCAGAGGAAAAACAGAGAAATAATAATAAATAAATAAATAATAAAGGCAACAAACAGTGGTAGTGTAGCCAGCAAATTTGCAAGTGCTAAGTTTAAGGCAGCAGACAGGGTAGGTCTGATAAGTGCAGGAAGAAAAAGGGGGGGCTGAATGGGTACAGATACAGACCACAGTGCAAGGGGTGGCCCGGAGGCAGTGCGGCAGGGTGGCAGGGTGAGCAGGTACCTTGGCCCAGAGGACAGAGGGTGGCCAGGTGTACGGTGGCAAGAGAGAGCAGATCAGCAGGGGAGAGGGGGAGCAAAGGCAGAAGAAAAGAGGAAGGTCTTGAGGTGCTTCCGGAACCGGAGATGGTTCTCCTCAAATTTTAGAAATTCAGGTGAAAGGAGATTCTACAGACTTGGATTGATGTTACAGGCCTGGGACAAGGCTCCTTGTGGTGGGGGACACTGTAAGCCTGGAGCATGTCCCTGTGTGTGAAGATATCTTTTAAGTCACAAGATGTTATCATATAAGGGAAACCCCACATGGTGACCTAGGGGAGCATTCAGTGATGGCATCTCCTCCAAACCCAGCTCTGCTCTTAGCTGTGTGTCTGAAATTCTCTCCAAGCTGCTGGGATGTTCTCTTTCTAACATCTCCACCTTTTGTTCCAGGAGGAGACATTGCTGTCAAAGATCCAGAGATGCTCTGGGAAGCTCCTGCAGCAGAGGCCATCTGTGCTCCATTTTACGGTAAGGAAAACCTGAGGCTTCTGTAATCTGGGACCTCCAGACTTAGGTTGGGTCCCGGCTCCATTTATCTAATGATCACCCCTCTGTGTCCATAGGCTCAACATGCCCTAAGACTATGTTTCTTCTTCACTTAGAGAGGCATGATCACCCCTAGATCTCTGAATGTTTATGATCCATATATGTCCCTCAGAAGTAGTGAGATCTCACACTCCCATAGGTCCATCAATACCAGGCACTGACCACCAAAGCCCATGTAAATGCATGTGGAACAAAACTCCTCTCTGTTTCCCTTGGGATGTTACTGTGATGCTGATCGAATGGCGTATAATGAGCTGAGGAGACAGCAATGAGGATATGAAGCAATAGAGGGGCAGATTTGACGTTGGTAAACAGGGTGTATCGCATCATTCAGGCATGGATGGCTACCCATGGTCTTTGCCTGAATGATGACAAGACTGAGCTCCTTACCCTGGGCACTCACTCTAACCTAAAGAGACTAGGCCAGCAGTACACTTTATTATTGACGGAAACCTTATCAAGGTGGCCAAGGAGGTAAAGACCCTTGGCTTCTACCTTGACTCTACCCTCTCCTTTGACAAACAGGTGAAATCAATGGTCTTGGCCACCGCCTACACCTGCAAACTCATTAGGACAGGTAAACCCTTTCTATTGAATGATAATTGAATGATACTAGCCAGAGCCTTGATTCTCTCTAGGATAGATTACTGTAATGCCCTGTACCTAGGCGCCAATAAATCAATCACGCAGAGAATTCAAATCCTTCAGAATAATGCCTTAAGAGCCGCACAAGGTGTCCCCAGAAGGTCACATATTTCAGCAACTAGGCGCCAAAACAACTGGCTTTCAACTCAAAATAAAATCCTCCTAAAAACTGCCTCCCTCGCCCATAAAGCTCACAAGAATGCTACCCCCAGTTATCTCACGGATAGATTCCATAGGAGAACATCTAGCAGACCCTTAAGACTCAGCAACAGGAACTGCCTCACCATCCCTAGATTTACACTCACTAAAGCAGGTGGCAACAGCTTCCCTGTGAATGCGGCTAAACATTGGAATTCCCTGCCACACCCACTTAGGGAAGTCCAACCATACATGACTTTTAGAGAAAATGCATAAACCTAATCAAATCTACCGACCGGTAGGCCTGGCCACCCACTCCAGGTAGATTGTATGCATAGTCTATCAAATATCTGCTGTATATAGATGACACTCTGTTTATATTTTGATCTTTTGTTGTACCTCTGTTTATAGTATGTAGCACTGCTAAACCTGTAATTATTTTGTAATCATTTTGTATCCTTGCCTATGTGATGTAACTAAGATTTTACGCCTTGCATCTGTCGTAATATGCTGCGCCCTGATACCCCTGGGTCTGGTGCGCATTAAAAGTGAATAAACAAACAAAAAAATAAACAGCTCTGTTCCTCACTCTCTCTATAAGGTCGATGACAGGATCATCTTTGTTGAGGAGAAGGTGGCACTGGCTGTCCAAGTCTTGAAGAACCTCAGCAATCCAGAGCTGTCCAAGTTTGTGTCTGACCCACTGGAGATGCTGGTCGCCATCAGAGAGGACCTGAGACACTGTGTAAGTACTGACTTAAGCCTAACCACAGACTGCGTGTGTTCTGACCAAGACATTAGATTCTGACCACATGCATAATGCACAGATTGCACCTGCGCATACATGCTAACAACCAATCAGAAGGCACCTGCACCCACACCTTCCATGCATATGGCATGAGAGTGAGACTGATGTATGCAGTACTATGGCACACTCCACACAGGTGAACATCCAGCACCTCAGCAGTCAGAAGCATCAGTGTATCAGGCTGGGCTGAGACAGGACTGCTGAGGGAACAGGTCTATAGCAGGCACCACAACCTCTAATATCAGCTTTCTTTCCCAAACTGTTTTTCAGACCAGCTCTAGAACACACCTGAGCCGGCGCTCGCCTCGCCTGAACATCTGGTTACAGAACTTCAACAAGGAAAAAGAGATGGTAAGAGAATGGTGATAGAATTGCATGTAATGAGCCGAGGGGGCAGTAATGAGGATATGAAGCAATAGAGGGGGCAGAAAGGGCATCTGAGGTACATAAAGAGATGGGCAGAATGGGCGGAGTAATGAGCAGGAGGAATGACGTCACAAGCATTGAGGAGGCCGCTCTAAGTGTGTAACTTGCCCCTTGTGTCCCCTCCAGGAATCCCAGGAGTGCCTCCAGGAGACTGTGATCCTCAACCTCTTCCGGATGCTGAACGAGGACGTCAAGTGTGCCGCATACATGGAGGAGTGTGACAAAATGCAGCAACGTCAGGCCCTGCCCACAGGCTTCACAGTAGCCAATCAGAAGCAAGAATGACAGCAGTGGCCCAATCCTTTACCTTCGCGGAGCTCTACAGCTTTCATCCTCCGCTGGAACCAGTGACACTGTCACAAATGTTACACCAAGACCCGTTATCACAGACTCCAGCCTACTTCTCAACGCCTTCACCACAGAGACACCTCTCACCTTCGTGGAGCTCTACAGCTTTTATCCTCCGCTGGAACCAGTGACACTGTCACAAAGGTTACACCGAGACCCGTTATCACAGACTCCAGCCTACTTCTCAACGCCTTCACTACAGAGACACCATCTACATAACGATGATCTCCATCACTTCCCGCTTTCAGGAGACTCAGGCACACTATGAACTGTCCATTCGCCGAAAAGATGGATGACCATCCTCAGGGGTTCAGTACCGCTCCCTCCACTGCAGTCCTTGCCGCTGCATGATATTTACCACAAATTCCGTGCCTCAGGAAGAGCCCTGTGGTATAAGAACGTTCATGTCTCTTGGAGGTCAGAAGGTCAGCAAAGCCAGTCCATTGAAAGACTATAGGATGCAGGGCCATTCACGGGACACAGGAGCTCGCCCATCACTCGTGAGCATCGAGCCCTGGGAACATCTGCTGCAGAGCAGCTGGCCAATCAGTGTATGACACACACACACTGTAGGGGCCTATGTGGGTCAGGGGCGTATCCTTTACTTCCTACCCTAATAGTTGTCAGTTCTGAAAGTTCTGAAAGCTAAATCCCAAATTTCGGTAAGGATAAGGTCCGAGCAATATTAATATAATGTGTTATTTAGTGTAAATGCTTACAAGTAGTCAGTGATATTTATTGATCCATTTGAAATGGGATGCGCTTGTTTTATACGGATAATTATCTATTTATTTAAGTATTATGTATTTTATTAATATTACATTATTGTTTGCATGTCACGAGCTTAGCAAATTGACAGGGGACTCTGTTAACGGCACACTCGCGTGGGATGTGTACAGTACCTTATAACCAGTGTGAAGTCGGGGCGGCAGTGACTGAAACACGGAGTTCCTCTTTTGACACTGAGCCCGGCTCATGTGTAGGGAGATGGGTCAGAGAAGAAGGCAGAGTCCAGTGGGAGAACATCTCAGGAAACCCTGCATTTAGCAGCAGGAGACACTTTCTACTTTTATTTTATGGACAACTGTTGTAGCCAGGAATGATGCACTGAGAAGAGCTTGTTTTGTCTAATGCTGATTTATTTTCCATTGTAAGCTTTTAATATGTAATGCAAAATGAACAAATGATACCTCTGTTTTATTAAAAGCCACCTTGGCATTGTTTTTACAAGGCTGAAGTCTACCTGTGATTCTTAAGTATACTCACAATGACCTTTCATCCTTTAAATGGTAACAAAATGCATCCCAGAAATCCCATTTGGAAGTAAGTCTGCACCTCTCGACCCACCAAATCGGAAAATCCAGACCCGTTTTCAAAATCACAATAACATGAACATGTTCCCCACGAAAATTCATTGTGTTCATATGTCCTAACAAAGTTTAATTGTGGATATCATGAAAACCCGGACTGGATTTTAAGTGGGCCGGGACTAACCATGGTAGAGCCCAGCACCTGCCAGGCATCCCTTTAACCAAGAGATGCCCGCGGGCCAGCGTCACCATTATGGAAGAAAAGGTGAGTCGACTGGAAGCTGAGGCCATTTTTCCTAAAGCCTGAAGCTCTCACTTATTTGCGTGACCTTCTGTTTTTAGGAAAAAAGACCTCACATTGTTTCATCCTTAATGGTTGGATCAGCCCTGTGCCAGGCATCCCATTAACTAAGTGATGCAGGATCACCCTATGCTGATCACTGCATCTCTTTGTTAAAGGGATGCCTGGCGAGGGGCAGAGCCACCATTAAGGCTGAAAACACGTGGCGCTGTCCCCTGCCAGGCATCTCTTTTATATAAGGGATACAGGGACCATCACCCTTGACCCTTGGTGTGCAAGGATGATGATCCCTGCAAAGCATGCCTGGCAGGGGTTGGTGCCACCATTGAGGAAGAAAGCGGGTAGTGTTAAACCCTGCTAGGCATCCCTTTAGTTGAGATGCAGAGATCAGCATTGGGGAGAGGGTGCTTATCTCTTATCTCTGCAAAGGGCTGCCTGGTGGAGGTCACCTGCAGCCCATTAAGCCAGGGCTCGTTAAGGGGGCATGGTCTAACAGGCCAGCCGGCGACCCCACTGTTAGGGCACGCCCCTGATAATGAGCCCTGGCTCATTTTACCATACCACTTAAGGCACTGCTCATTCCCTAAGCCGGCCAGAAGAGAGGCAGTAGACAAACCCATGTCTGAGAACCTATCATAGAAGCAACCCAACTTTTCACTTAGCTAGGGTTTGTGACAATACCATAGGATGTGTTGTTTGATGATTTATATATGAAAATATTGTGTGCAACAACGAGAAGTATTATTCCTATTGCAGAAGCAGATCACAGAAGTAGATAACTGAACTGTGTATTGTTGTGTTGAATCAGAATTACGATCTGGAACACAATACTTGTGTGAATATTTATTTTGACGTGTGTAACCTTTGTATGTTTACTATATTTGCACTTGAAAGTCACTGATAAAGTGTTAGGCACTGGCCTTTTAAAGTGTTTTTACTCAAACACTATCAATATATTGGCGACAGTTCACTTTGTGAGGTGGACTACTCCGTTAACACTGTTCACCTAGTCACATGGAGTTTAACATAGACTGATGTTAAGTCTTGATATACTCTAGAGAGTTTGGCCATAATCCTAAAGAAACAGGGATTTGTTAGTATTGTTCTGTTTATATACACCAGGTTTGCTCCCCGGTCCCTTGTTAAAAACTGCCTGGCATCCCCTCAGGTTTTTTAGTAGACAACCCCATATCTGAGAACCTATCAAAGAAGCAACCCAACTTTTCACTTAGCTGAAGCCAAGCACCTGAGATTCAGAGCCTGCCTAAAAACATCTAATTTCGGTAACTGCACTCCAGACACACACACCCACCCCAGTCCCGAATGATGAAGTGAAATTGGGTTTAAGGGCTAGTTCCTCCAAGAAGGTGAAACCAAGCCAAAGATGGCCATGCGAAAGCTCTGCATGACTGCATCTTGCCAAGATCACGCTGGCAGTGATGGGCTGCTATTGCCTGCAGACGACAAACTTCTCATTAGACCAGAGGGAATCTAAGAATAATTACCTAGATCCGACAAACACAGGTGTGTGGCATGTCGCAAGGAATCTCTGCAATGAACTTCACAAAAGGAGGATCAATGAAAAACCACAGCTGCGGTCCCGGACAGAGCCCATGGCCGCTCGGTATGAAATAAACTAATTTCAAAGAACCTTAAGGGATTCGATAAACGTGATCGTACCTGAACTGCGATCGTCAAACATTGGTTGGGCTTGCTGGGCATCAGATCGGCAATGTCCGCTTCAGGCATTCCCCTGCACCTTCTGAAATGGCCCTTGGCATAAACCAGCATGTTTGGCAGATCTCCTCCATTCTCTCCAGTCTCATCACTGGATCAGCAGATCAGGAACCACCACCACTGTTTCTTACCCTTCCAAGGAACGACCAATTGATGTCTACTGACCGGGCGTGTGCGAAGTTGTGTGAAGTTGTCTGCCAGTGGCGTTCCTCTGTATTTGGATCGCTCCAGAGAGGCAACCAAATCATTCAGAAGAGAGGTCATTCACCTTAACATGGGGCCTATACTTAACATTCTGGGTACGGAAACATCTGGACCAGGGCTTGGTTTAGCCAATGAGAAGCTGGTCTGTCTCTACTAAGTTTATTGCATGCCGTAGTGCCCACATATAGAAACAGTTGATCTTGTTACACGCTTGACTTAACTGTGATCCTCAAAGGCAGGGTTCTGATTCCAAATTTACTAATTCTGCTGACCGAACATGCATGCCCTTTGCTTACCTTCACAGTAATATTTATGTACTCTCACTGTGTGAACAGTCCCATGATGTTAAAAATGCTATGTTCCCTCTTAAGGATTGAAATTGTAGGCCATGCCAGGGTCGGCCTGGGACAAGAAATAGACCCGGGCACCTCCCCCCCCAAAAAGTGACCCTCCTCTGTGAATCGTGGCAATTAACGATCTTAAATAGTATGGTACTTATGGAGGTTGTCATGGGTTGATGGTGTTTGTTGGTTTGAATGTTTTGTGCAAAGACTTTGGAAACATCTGATAATGTGGTTCTTTGTAAAAGAAGAAAGGCAGTAACATCATCAAGGCCACCCAACACATGGACATAACCATTCAAACAGAGAAAAGCGCCCAAATACATATTAGGCACTGATGTCCCAGCAAAACCAAAAGCGAGAGGAGACTGTCCTGTAACCTCCTTCCCCCAAAAAGAGAACAACATCCAGTTGGGTCTATAACATGGTGAGTGTTACCGAAATCCAGCACAATGGCATGGTAAGTGCTCTGGAGGCATGCATGTTATTTCTCCTGGCCAGTGGTCTGGACATTGTATTATGGTCTGACGTCCCAGGAAAAATAGTAGCCCAAAAGCAAAGGCTGCCTATTTATCAAATTAAAAAAAAACACAAAGGAGCATGCAGCATTACACACATGTTTAGCATGTGCATTCCTGTTTCATGTACACAAAGGAGACGTTTGTGTAATCATTCTACCCACCCTCCCTCGTCCCAGTGTAAGCTCTGTAACACAGCCTTTGAGAGAGGTGTAATGCAGGTTTTTCTTTTGTGCTGGCACAAATTGAACCTAGATGGATACAGCATCCCAATAACACACTTGACCAGATGGAAAGATGAGAACGATTGATTTCCCAACTCTAATTTGGGTGTGGAGGAATAGGACAGGAATTCTGCCTGGTTACTGCTGCTTATACACTGGCCTGGGGGGCCCGTGCGGTGACAAAGGTGCGCATAATAAAGGCCGCCAAAGTGGATGAAGTCTGCCATACAGGACCACCTTGCATTACCCTGCATTGAAGGTGTACAATAGTGGGTACTTACTCACAGTACTGGGCTTATCTGGCTGGCTGTTGGTAGCTCTGCTAAAGCCTGCCTGGAGTAGATACTTGAATAGTGGCCTGCCTGTTAAAATAAACATAGTTAAGATGACGAAAACCCAATAAACATAGTATACATTATATAAATACAGTGCAGGGATTGTAACAAAGATATGTTGAGTACCCCCTGGATAGCAGGCAGCCCCCAATAGCCAGGAGCTATCCATTTGGCTCCGGACTGAAGAACTACTAGAGCACAGCATGCTGGAAATTTTCTTCCACACAAGATGTAACCTATAACCTTTGCACTTTTAAATAAGTCACGATGCTGTACCATTTATGCATGCCCTTGAGAAACAAGGCTACCTTTCCAAACACTGCATCTTGTGATTACTTCCGTCTTGAAAGAACATTTATAAAACTCACAGGAATTGTTTTTAGCTCCATGCTGAATTGCATTCTGGTATTTGTTATTTTCTATTCAAGGGGGGGGATAACACTACGCAGTGGGAGTCAAGCCTTTGCTTACCACGCCCCCTTCAGCAAAAATATTGTTTCTGCCCACCACCCTCAGGGGTTGGCCCCCTTAGGCATCCCAAATGATGTCCAGGGAGACCCAAGCTCTTCAACATATAAGCAGCTGGTCTACTGCTTATATTTTCAATTAAAAGCAGTCACCTTAATCCATTTTTTATGTAAAGAAAACAGTAATCTTATTCCCTTTTTGAAGAGTCTGGTATGTTTTTATTACTATATTTAGAAAAAGATATCTATATTATTTTGCCACCCAGAATAATACATCACAAAGTCTTTGGTAATCAAGCAAATAATTAAGTTTGCTCCTCTGTGGAAAATGTCATGTTGACAGGAAAAATCGTAAGCTGTTCGTCAGAAAGCCACGCAGCTGTCCTCTGGCTCATTAAATATTAACAAGCGTTTAATTTCACATTTACTTTCAATAGGTTGTAGATTCACGTTCAATATTGCTGGTAATTAACAGCAGCAGTCACAGAATAGCTTAAAACTGCCCCCTCACCTGTTCAAATATAGTGGTAAGGGGCTCAACACCATTGAGCTGACTGGGCTTGAGCCCCTCCCCCCTTGAAATGTTGGGGTATGTTGACTCGGCCTGGTTGACCTAGATGTTAAACGACGCCTGGGCTTCGCTGTTCGTAAAGCATTTCAATTTTAGCACTTGAATTCATATGCAAAATGTTGTTGCCAATTGAAATCAGTATGTGGGTATAGAACATGAATGTCAGGGGAGGGATTGAAAAGGTAGCGAAGGGACATGAGGCAGCTCATTCTCACACTAGTCCTTAAATGGGAGCTTTTAGATTTAAAGGAGAGAGTTAACTGCTTTTAACATTGAAACTGCACGAGAACTATCTCAAATGTAGGTTTGACCTTCCCCCAGCGTCTCTGAAGTTAGCGCTTCTCCCCACATTTGAAGGGTTACTTAGCCCAACCACCTGAAATGTAGGTTTCGCTGCACCCCTGGGTGTCATTCCGTAAGGCGTGTGGTTCTGGCTTTCATTGTGGTCTTGCCATTTCTGAGCACTCTGGAAGATGGCCGTATTGCTTTGGCTATCCTGCAGTTGACTGCAGGAGCCAGGACAGCTCTCCATCGCCTGTGCTGCCAGTCAGCTGTGTAGGCTGGACATGTGGCAAATGATATAGCTGATGTGACATGGCACCGCTGAGGCCAGCAACTGCCTGCCACACCTGCACCCAGCCCGGGCTCGGCCACAGAGAACTCAGAGGGCTCTGAGGTAACCCCATGGAGCTGCCTTTGTGCAGCGCCGGCAGTGGGTGTCTCCGGCTAACGGGGATTGCTCAGGGGGTAATCATATTCAATATTGAGCTGCTCTTGATTTCTGAACAATGGCTGCAAAATGCAAAGACTGTTTTTCCATTTTCATCCATCCAACAAAGCTCCATTTCAGCATCTCTCCTTGCTTTTAGAAGAAAAAAAATGCAAAACATTGTTTTCTGAACTATACATTTTTTTAAAATGATTGCCCTTCATCCCCAGGACATGAAACCGGATCAAGTTTAGAGTTTGTTCGAGTAGGATATACTGCAGTACCCCTTGGCCATCTCTGCTCTGCGACCACTATGAAAGGCAAACGATTGAGCGTAAATCTGCTGGCAGAGTTGCCCCTAAAAGCAACTTAAGCATGAAGCAGTCAGCTACCTTTCTTCAACTGTTTCATTGCAGCTCACCTAGATCCCTCTTACCCCCCCCGCCCAGAAAATCCCACACCCTGCGACACGTCGGATGCATGCAGCCTAAGAGGGCACCTTAATTAGCTGACCGCCCGTCCGTAACCATGAGTGTGTGTTGTGGCATTTCGTCTCCTGCAGGCTGGTGGTGGTGGACTTGCTAGATCCAGATATGGCCGTGTTGTGACTGGTGCCTCGTGCCTGCCTGCACTGTGCCACCACGCCCTGCTGCCAAGACCCAGCAGCAGCATGATGCCATGAGCAGAAACATTGCAATGCTCGCTTATTGAGTTAGAGTGTAAATTCAATGGACCCGAACTAAGTCGATTGTCACATGTATGCTAATACTCATGTAAATTGTAAGAAGAGCTGGCGTCAAGGTGGCAGCAGGAGCCAGCACAGGGCAGAGCAGATCACAGGGCTGGGCGGGAAGGGTGGGCGGTGGCCCGGTCTGCTGTTGTTGTTACATGGTTTTGTTACTTTGTTTACAAGTCATTCATGGATGTGTTTTTATAATGGTGCAATCCCATAGGAGAACTGTCTGTGAATCAGGCCCCAAGTGTTTAAAAAAAAGAGAAAAACACTGCAGAGACAGAGAGAGCACCATCACGCACCGTGTGCAGGCAGCACGCCTGGGGAAAATAAATTAGTTTTAATAAACACACACAATGGGTGTAATGGTGTGCATTGTTTCAGCCCCCACTGCTCCTTTTAAAAATGGCCTACATGATTCTAATCTCAATCGGCCCTGGGCCTAATGCCCGAGTGGCCTGTCCACCCCATGGCCATGAAACCTTCCATATTACATGAATGCTGTGCTAAAATAGTCTCATGGCTGCAGGGGTAGGAAACTCCAACACACCATTTATACAATATTCTAATTGCAACTACTTGTGATCTTACTACCAAATTAGAAGAGTGATACTATTGAAGACTGCACTGACGTTAAATCCTGAACCGCATAAAGGCACGCAGCTTACGGGCGTCTGTGAATGATTAAAGACATTACTAACTAAAATAATCTTGTATCTTCAAAAAACATGTACAAGAAAGCATGCAGGTCTGGAATCCCGTGCTCAGACTCTGAAAGTTTGTGGCCAGACCAGGTTGGAAACAAGGGTTAAAAAGTCCCTAAACATTCTCAAAAACAGTAACAATTGCAGATTCCCTGAAAAAATTCAATGTTATGGTACATACTTTATGTTATCAAAGAACTCTGGTTCATCAGGTATTTTATACATTTGTTGGGCCACAACTGGACTGAAATTTCGGGTGGGTGACATAATGCATCAAGTGGTAGGGCTGCTACATTCAGAGACTTTGTGTGGGCAGGGCAAACCTACCTGTATGGGGACTCCTTCCTATTGTCACAGATTAATGTTTGTGGAAAGTAGTGTTTACTTTGCAGCAAACTGTGCATTTTAAAGAACACTGCACTGGTGACATTGCCCAAAAACATGACCGGCTTTAATAACATAATGCAAGTGTTGAATGGTACCTGCCGGCATGGAAGAGCCGTGGTTGTGATGCCGTAGTTGGATTTTTCAGGTGTTAGTTCATTGTACATGTTCAGCTGTATTGTACCATAATCCCATGTAAGAATGAGTGACAATACAGTTGGGGTGTCCTTCCAGTGACAGCGGACAGTCATAAGGGAGATTCTGGGCAAGTGACAAGAATCTATGGGCCCTCAATTTGTGCCATGGCATAGAGTCATCGGCATAGAGTCATCTGACATAGCCTTCCTTAGCCTAACATGACATAAAAATTCATGAAAGCTGGAGAAAGAATGTTTTAAATGTTCATAAACAAACAAAAGCGACTAACTGTAAGGTTTCCAAAAAATGTTGTCCCTAATTGTTATTGTTGTAGCTTTGAGGAACCTTTTGGTGATATCTTATTATTTGTACCTTCGCGACCTGATTTGGTAGCTGCTTAGAAATCCTTAGGGTTGCACAATGTGTTAGTTAATCTTCTTTTTGTCGCATAAGTGTAGGTCACTACGGAGACAATGAGTCCCTCTACTCCGTACGTAAAACACAAACAGACTGGGGTGTGCCTGCACTTTTTTGCGCCAAGGTAAGTTGTTTCTTAAGTTTCACTGTACCCGTTCTTCTGATCAATAAAGTTCCAAGTCAAATGCGTGTTCACAGAATTTCTCTTTTTATTTTTGTTTTTTTGGGTTTTCAGCCCTTCCTGGATGACACGTGTTTCGGCTTTTAGACATTGCCTTTTTCAAATCCGGGCCTTAATATACGTTGGGCTTCCAAAATTAGTTTTATTTTTATTCCCGTCTTGTGTGGAAATCCGTATTTCAAGGGCTCAATCCCTCCTGAAGACTAATTTTGGAAGCCCAACGCATATTAAGGCCTGGATTTGAAAAAGGCAATGTCTAAAAAAAAAAGTGCAGGCACACCCCAGTCTGTTCCTAATTGTTATTGGATGGCCTGTTGAACAGGGCATAGTAACAATAACCACCTCAATATTATTCTACCTACTAACCTAACGGACAACATACCCCGACAACTAGCATCAGCACCAAAAACTGTCTACCAATGTAACATACACCACCCGAAGACACGCATCCATACTAACCCACCAAAGATACACCAATGCAACTCTCCACACTCCGCAAACACTCCTCTGACAGACACCAAAGACAACCAGACAAACAATTTGTTAGCACACGTTACCCATTGCTCCAGATAAGTCAAAATATATTTAAAATCTACACGCCATTGAAAGCCTTATTGTTTCAGATCTGCACACATCAACATTGCAACAATGCAATCTTGCCATCTCTTGCAGATCTTGGAGTTCCAAAAAAACATGAAAAGTGCAGAAGGTGAAGTTTAAAATATTCAATGACATAGAATATCAGGGCATACCAGAGTTTCATTCCTCCTTCTCTGAGTCATTGCTCGGAACTTCCCAAGCTACTTCAGTAACTGGCAGAAGCAGAGCACAACATTAAATGTTGCCTCTGCTTCACTCAGTCTGCGTCAGTAGAACCTTGGTGCAATGAATGTCTTGTTAGATTACACTTATTCCTGTCAAATTAAGTTGTATGGCACTGAGGGAGAACCATTGCAACAATAGCACAATTGTAGGTGACCAGTCACACGGGCCACTAACAAAGGAGCATGAGGAACACTGTTTTGCCCCTAAAATCAATACATCTGCCTCAATGTAAGGAGGTCTTTTTCAAATAGTGTGATCTTAATCACTTCTGAGGATTCCACATTTTACAGGTAAATTACAGTGAGATTAAATGATTTGTCCTGGATCACCCACTTTGGTTATAGGAGTGAGCCCGGGGATTTTAACTGCCCCGGCAAATAAGGCGCGTAGTGGAACTTGATTCATATATAAACATAATGTGTTCATCTGAGTGATCTATTTTCAAGAAATATTTTTTTTTCTTCATGATTGTTTTATTCTTCTTGTTCTAGATTGTGAGGTGTAAGAGATATGTAATTCAGAGAGTTTAATTGCTTATGTATATGTAACAGAATTGTATTATTTTGTAAAACATATAATAATTTACCATTAGTAGGTTCTTCTTCGGTTATATCTTATCCTACGATGCCCTAGGGCTGCCCGGCGCTATACAAAAACAAATAAATGAATAAATCTTCTAATGTTTATATTTAGTTATATAACATTTTCACACACCTATTACAATTGCATACTGCATGTTTAAAGATTAAATGAAAAAGTACTATTTACTTACAAAGGTTTTGAAATGATCTTCCTCACTGCTACCAATGCTGTGCTTCAGTGCCTGTCGGTTTTTTAAGTGAATTGTTTATACAGGGTATACAGTTTTCTTCAATATTTGGTACAATCCATAATATTGTGTTATCATTTTTAAAAACAGTATTTAATTTTCCAATAAATTACAATTAAATAAATCCACAAAATATTTAAAACATAAATCTACAATAATAAAATATACATAACCATTCAAGTGTCATACTTTACAGATACAACAATATCAATTAACAATGTGCATGCCATCTTTATAAATACATATAATATACTGAACAATAAACATAACATTAAAAAATAAAACATACACTAAACCACTAAAAAGTATTAAAGTATATTATGCAGTGAAAATTCAGTACCATTTACTTCCAAAAATAACAATATATACACATTTATAGTTATTACACTATGCATAAGAAATGCAAACATGTAATGTGTGCTGAATTAAATTCTGTAAATAATGCAAGCTGTAAATGCAAACAAAAGCAGCACAAATGCAACACACATTAAAAACATAAATAAATAAGAACAGCTTAAAAATGTAATTAAAGTTTAACAAAAGTATTGCAAAACACAAACAGGATTAGTTAAGGGTACTATGTTATTATGCTGTTACCTTAACATTATTATGTTTGATGTTTGTAGAGTTTATGTTTTTGTTGGTTTAACATTAACTCCTTTGTAAATTATGTGTGTGTGAGTGTGTGTGGGTGTGTGTGTGTGCGTGCGTGCCTGTGTGTGTTGTTAATCCAAAAGAAAGCAACAAGTTGATACCTTAAATAGGATAAAATAGGCTAACAAAGTCATTTATTTGAAAACGATTGTGGTTTTCACCACTTCCTCAAGCAAAGATCAAATGAAACATTTCACAAATATTTCAAGATTGCAGCATGAATTGTCCCTCCTGGAATTCCTTTTTACCTTATCAGTAAAAAGGCTGTCAGACTGTCAGTGCCTGATGTATACCTTGCTGAGATAAAAAAACATCAGAAGTTGAACTCCCAAACACATCTCATTCTTCAAGCTTGGAAAGGTGCACTTTGGTAAATGGGGCCCAGAGGAACTAAGGAGAAGGGAAAGAAAAATAAATGGAAGAAAAACGCACAGCACAGCCCACCCTGTTGGAGTGATCTCAGGAAGGCAGGAGGGCATGGGATGGTGTCAGTCATGGTAGGTACAGTCTAGTTGAAACGCTGAGTGTTAGGCCAGTCCATTTGCTAGATCAGTGGTGGCACCATCACCCACATGTCAGGGTTGTGCCACTCTAAGGCCGATCAGTCATATGTTATGCTTTTGACTTGTGGAACCTAGAGTGGTAGGATGTGTCAAATGCCCCATTGGAATTATGTTTTCAATCTTGAGGGCGGGGTAGGACTTGAGACAGAGACAATCACGTGACACTTGGAAGCTTAGCTTTTGAGTCTTAGGCTTTTTGAGGGCTGATGGGGCTGGGTTGGAGTGAGTCTGGCAATGAGCCATTGCTTTAGAGGCCTGGTGGGGCTGGTGCAGTGTTTGTCAGAAGCTCGTGAACAGATGTGTAAAAATGGATGGAACATGTCACGTCTTAATGTTGTTGTCCCACCATCTCTATGGGTCTGAAGAGTGAGAGTTGGGATAGTGACTCATGAAACCACAATGTCTATTTATGCCAGTGTAATGAAAATGTGCATGGCCTACATTTTAATTCATAGGTCTTCCTGGCTTTGTTAGTCCTGAAGTTACCTCAGCGTACAGCATTTTTGAGGTTATTAGAGGTATGCTTTGCTTCCAAAAAGTGCATACCAACTGGGCTCTCCTTTGTGCATCACTTTACACTGTGACAGTGGAGGTTCATCCATTTATGTAGCGGTCGACCCTTTTCCCCTAAATATACATCAAAGCCGTTCCAGGGGCTTTTCATGATCATAATCATGTATATACAATGTTGTTGGATGCACATTTCAAATGCCCAAAATGTTGTAGTCCTGCCCAATGTTCATATGTGGGAAGGTTGAAGGTTAGGCATCTTTTGCTTTTGCATGGCATGGTTCAATGTTCTGTGCCATTTGAATGTAGTTTGCTTCTTCCCATCATTCTTTTTTGAATGGCTGGTTGTCTGAAAGCAAAGAGGGGCATCTCCTTGAAAATCTCTCTCAGACAACCATCTTGTCGCAGAATGGCTTGCAGTTCCTTAGCAATCCTGTTTAGGGCTTTCAACTCTGGGTTGTATGTGACTAGCATGCCTCAAGAACTTCGAGTTAGCCCATTGCAGGTACTTTCTCCCAGAGGAGCCACAGTTTAAAACACACCCTCTTTTCATCATTTCTGCAGTTCATCCTAGTTTTTTTCTGTCTGGCGTTCATGGCCTAGGGAGTAAGTAGAAGGGTGTTTGCCTTCCTGTATTCTTGTGCATTATTTAAAAACACCCAGTCTGGCATTTACACCCTGCCATTGCAGAAGGTCGCCTCCGCAGCCTGACCCTCCGTGAGGCAAAGAAATACTCACATCCCTGGAACATTCAGATGGACAGACACCGGCCCACCCCTCTCTACCTACCCTTCTTCTCATTCACCTTCAGACAGTCTATTCTTGACTTTAGCACTGAGCTTGGCAGTCCAATCAATGTCACTCTGGAGCATGTTTTTCTGGCTCCACCTGAACACGCCTCAAATCCATCACACAGCCATACACTACTTTCAGTAATACATTTTTTCTCTTTTGAAACTGTGCTCACATACTTTTTCCCATCTTATTCAGACACCTTAGACTTTACCATTCTGATTTTCTGCAATGCTGATCTAAGGTCTATTTTGACTGTGACCAGACTATCACAAACAGTATTCTAGTGCATATCTGTCTCTGTGATGGATTTAAATTTAACCTGCCCTACCTCTGTTTGCAACCTCCTGTTTCCTTTACCCAAATTGTCTTTCCCCATCGCTGCACCCCACCCTTTTGCATTTCCTCCGCAGACCACTGTCTGGATACCACAGGCGGGGAAAAAATTAGTCAACTTCCAGACAAACCCTGATGCTTTCCGATCAAATGTGGTGGTGATTGGGCGTAGTATAAAAGCTCTCTAACATAACATATCACTTTGCATTGCAATACATCAATTTTGTTTGTGCTTGCATTTGCGATCTGAGCATATGAGACAAATTCTAGATGTAGCACATTTTAGGATCCCTTTGGTCTTCAGACTGGGCAATGCTGCATGGGCATCCCACAAGCGAGGCAGGGTAACTGCTGTTACCATCGGCAGCTGGGAGAGGGGCAGCCCCAACCCACCGCGCCTGCTCCTCTCCTTCCCCCCAGCTACAGAGACACGCAGTCTCGGCAGCACAAAAGCCACGGAAGGGTAAGGTGCGAAATGTCATTGCACCCTTCCTCCAAACAGCAAGGTGCTAAGCGCCATAAGGAAACAACCATCAGGCAGGGCCCAGGTTCAAAGATTTGTCCCCACCAGGGGGTCAGACAGTCGGCTATCCGGCCGGGGGCTGCGACAACAGCAGCCCCCACCACATACACAACAAAGACCCAGGGTCTCCCTGGGTCCTATAAATGAGAGCAGCATGCTCAGAGTAAACACAATCTGTTTGTGGACCCTGAACGGGGACCCAAGCAAACAGGAGGTTCACTGTTTACTCAGTGTCTTGCAAATCTTCTTGCTTCTTTAGCATTTCTTGAAGTTCACTGTACATCGCAGTGTCTTTTTCCTTCCTGAACATTGTACTGTTCAAAGCAATTGCAATGCAGCTTTAACGAAGGAAGAAGCAGCAACCGAATGGCCAGCGCGGACGCTGTCAACTTCAACATTTTTGGCATAGAACGAAAAGCGAGCGGCGAGCGTGTCCAAAACACAACAAACAAAGACGCGTGCTGCGGAATCATCCCCAAAACCAGTGCAAATGAAGGAGAAGCGGCACTCGAACAGCACGGCGCGGATGGCTTCCGATTCAACACTTTACAGGTGAGCCACCGCGCTGGGGCTACGAGGGAGGAAAAATAGACATTTATGTCCAGAAGAGATACATTTTATTACAGTGGACCGGAACCCCCGCGTTATAAGGCAGACGGGGCAGGATAACACAAGCCAATTTTAAACTGGGCAGTGTCACAAATCAGCTTGGGAGCTCGTCTTTGCTTGACAGCCACGTAGAGCTGGCAAACACAGTTCCAAGCTCGGCGGGCCCAAAGACTGCAGATTTAAAATAGTTTCTGTAATATTGCAGGGAGACCTCAGAGCGAAACCAATTATTTAAATCCAGTAAATCAAGCCTGGGGGCTGCCCAATTTTCTGAAACCCGGGCAAGAAGGCACCAGTCAACAGTTACCCAGCACGGGCAACAAATAGAACAGGCGCAAAGAACTCACCGATAACAAACGGTTTAACTCCGTGATAAACCCTTTTTCTTTTTCCTATAGCAGGCATAGAAAAACATGGGGCCCAAACTGAAAACACAGGCACCCCCAACACCGGCGCAGAAGCCCAAATCACCACAATTGCTAGCAGCCATTGAAGCGGCAGAGCACTACGGATGGGCATGGGTTAGAGAAAACATGTACGGCCTACCCAGGGAAGGAACTACCAGCCCACCCAGCCAGGAGGAGGTTTCTGCACCATTAAAAAGCAGAAAAATAGGGGGGCGCTGTTGCGCACGACTAAGATGGCCGCCTAGTCCAGGAGCTCCGGCTCGCATGAATCCTTTTTTACTTATATCCTCCATCAGGGCCGCCCATGGTGAAAGGAAAATGCAGCGCTGAGTAGCACCAGATAGCGGGGACAAACTGTGTGACTCTGAGGCCGCAGCGTCATACTATTCTGGAGCAAAGCCGTCCAGAAGATCCTGCGGGCTGAGGCCGGGAAGCGAGCCGCCCACGAGCTCCGGAGGATTCTCCTCTGAGTCGCAGGGGGAGGAGCCACGACACGGTGTGTGCCGCGCTTTGGCTGACTCCTGCGGAGGGAATTGGATGCTCCCGCCCTCGGGTCGCTGGCACGCTTGAGCCCCGGAAGACCTGAGTGAGCGGCGGAGCCACGGGACAGGCCGTCTCGTTCGTGGAAACACTTTGCAGGTGCGGCGCACCTGCGACGGCCCCGTCGGCGGCCGAGTGGAGTCGAGGCAGGCCTCTGACCCGCCGGTGGCTGTCAGACGCACACTGCGACCGCTGGCCCTGCTGTGCACCTTGGGCCGCAGGCTGCTGCAGGAATACAAGTAAGGACACGAGGGGCAACGCGCACGGTGTGGGAGATTTATAACGAATGCTGCCGGCGGAAAGGAGGTCTTCAGCTGTGTGTCAGATCTAACTACAGCAAGTGGGGGTGGTGGCTTGGGGCACTGTGCAGGGGTGGTAACCCCATACCGCATCCTTCAGAGACACATCTGTGGCGCGGGCGGATACCCCGCATAGTCGACACAACGGGCGGATTCTGTGTCCCTCGGCCATTTTGATGCGACCAGTGGTGCACTCTGCCGGTGACTGCACACGGCAACGTATTCCTTAACATGAAGGTGGGGACACCCCCCAGACAGTCGGCAGAGGCCCCCCGACTGCTGCACTGATCCACGTGGGCGCTCTGCAACGCGAGCTGAAGCGCCTCTCGCGGCACGCCATTGAAATCCGACTCCAGACACCCTTTACTGTGGAGGCCACTGAAATACCGCTGAAATTGTGTACCTGCACAACCTCTGCTCCCTCATCACGCTTTGTATACCCTTGTCCCTCGTGCTGTGCCACAGGGACGCTTTCCGGTGGGACCCATCCACAATATAAACCCTACATAAGGGAATCCTAAAGATTGCAACAGGTGTGTTGGGATACGTGGGAGGACACAGGCCCCTCGACTTGCCATATGGGCCGCCACGAGCAGAAGGGAGTATGCTAAAAAAAAAACGGCCCAATGGACTCCTACGCCAGTACCCAGCCTAGCGGATCTGTAACGCCTCCGCTGAAGCTGCCCGATAGTCAATCGGAGCTCTCGATGGATGAGAGAGTGGACCGACTGATGTCAATGGTTCAAAATGGCTTCCTGGCGATAAACACCAAACTAGATGATATTGGGGCAACCATCAGCTCCCTGAAGGCGAGGGTGGACAAAGAAAGCACACGTATCACTGAAGCCGAAAATAGGATTGGCCTTAATGAAGATTCGATAATGCAGCATGGCCGCGACATTGCTCAGCTGAAGGGTGACCTCCGGAAAACCCTTGATAAGTGCGAGGACCTCGGATCTTTTTCCTGGAGGAACAACATCCGTCTGGTTCGGGTGGCTGAGACATTTGGTAAAGGGTCCATGGAATGCCAAGTGGAAGCCCTCCTGAAAGACCTACTTGGCTCAGACTCCTTCTCGGACCACTTTCTTGTGGAGCGTGCTCACCGCACGTCGGCACCTCCGCCTAAACCTGGAGCACCACCTAGCATGATAATAGCCCGCCTCCTCAACTATAGGGACAGAGACGCTATCCTGCGGATCTCCAGGGAAAAGGGCACTTTGCTATACGAGAATAATAGGATACACATATATCCGGACTTTTCTACTAATGTACAGACACTTAGAAGATCCTATGAACCTGTTAAGAAACAACTGAGACTCAGTCAGGTCCCTTATTCACTCGTCTTCCCGGCGAAAATGAGGATACAACTTGGAGGTCGGGCCCACTTCTTTGAGACTCCCACTGAGGCCATGTCGTATGTTGAGGCCTCTATCCATCTACCGGCCCGAGATCGGGCCATGAACCGGAACCT
Organism: Ambystoma mexicanum; assembly: GCF_040938575.1. Taxonomy (NCBI): domain Eukaryota; kingdom Metazoa; phylum Chordata; class Amphibia; order Caudata; family Ambystomatidae; genus Ambystoma; species Ambystoma mexicanum. The sequence continues at coordinate 665,450,621 of NC_090923.1, read as the reverse complement.
ACTGCCTGAGGGCGCAAGAGAACTGGATGATCCCGCTGGTTGACCATTTTTTGCTCTGGCTGCGCTAGTATTATGTTTTAAACTGAAGGGGGCGAGGCGGCCCTGATAGTTGTTGATTGTTGAGGTTGAGCCGTGATGATTCCAGGGTTGGCGGCCATGTGAGTGCAACTCACACCCCAAGGAGTTTTCCCAGGTTATGGCTCAAGGGTTACATCATCTGGTTGGGGTTGATGATGCGGGTGGGGGTCAGGGGGTTGAGGGGGGTACGGTTGTGCCTGGCGATATACCAAGCCTGTTTGGAAAGTTGTGGTTCCAAGTAGTTGTTAAGTTAAAACCAGAGAGCGGTTTTTCAGCGGGTCGCTTGTACCTTTTGTGACGGGGCAAAGGTATAGGCAAAAGGCTATCACACGGTTTGAGTACGACACAGGCTGACAGGGGCCTGAATATAAGGCTACTCTGCTGGAATATCAGGGGGCTAAATAACCCGGTTAAGGCAAGGAAGATTGCGGCGTATATCACGTGCCATAAACCCCACATCCTGTTTATACAAGAGACACATGCACTTGGGCACGTCAACACTAAATTCCTGCCACGGTGGGGACCCTATAGATACCATACAGAGTCCAGGGGCGTGCTGACACTTATGCACCACAAACTATGTTTCAAATATCACTCTAGCAAAATAGACCAACACGGTAGATATGTCCTGGTGTGGGGGGAAATGGTGGGCTCCCCTATAATTTTGGTTAATGCATATGGACCCAATGTTGACGACCCACAGATCTATTGCACAATACTTGATTTGCTGTCCACCTCGGGGGAGGCACAAATAATCTGGGGCGGCGACTTTAATATGATACTGGACCAATCCATGGATCGTTCTTCGATCACCCCCAGAACCCCCCCTAAAGCCGCATTGGCTGTGAGACAGTTAATGGAACAGATGGGCATGATAGATACCTGGCGCACCCTACACCCATGTGAGAAGAAATTTACGTTCTATTCGTCAGTACACGATTCCCATTCACGTATTGACTACTGGCTTATTAGTCACTCTTTGGCCGGGGCAGTGTCTGGTTGCGAAATACATCCCCGCACCCTCTCAGATCATGCGCCGGTAACACTCGACATTAACTTTAGTAATGTCTCCCCGCCAGAACGAAGGTGTAAAATGCCACCGGCGATCCTACGGGACCCTAACATATGCGAATCACTGCATACGGAGATTGCGGAATTTTTGGAAGTAAACGAAGGTTCGGTCACCACCTATGCCACCCTATGGGATGCATTTAAGGCCTGGGTTCGGGGAGCTGTCCTTGGTAAGTCCACTGGCATGTTGAGATCGGTGAGAAGCGAACTGGACGTTGCTGAAGCCAAACTCAACGTGTTACAAACAGAATATGGTATCACACGAGACAGGGGAACCCTGTTGCAAATTCATACCACCCTAAAAGAATTTCACGATCTGGCCAATAGAGAAATCCTGTATATGGGCGCTCCGGCCAAAGCCCGACGGTACGGGGAGAGCAACAAGGCCCGGAAATATCTGGCCAATCTGCTTCGATCCGACAGACACCAAAACCCGATCCCAAGCATACAGACACCGGCGGGGGTAACGGTCAATAAGGACCGGGATATTAACTCCGCGTTTACTGAGTTCTACTCCTCCCTATACTCTAATCACGACAATAAGAACAAGGAGGAAACTTCCCGATATTTAGACAATCTAGACTTGCCTACACTAACCTCTGGGACCCGCGAGATTCTGGACAGGCCTATCACTGTCGAAGAGATCGCGGAAGCCATCAAAGGCCTCTCAAATGTTTGTGCAACTGGCTCTGACGGCCTAAGTGCGGAACTATACAAAGAATTCTGTGACAAACTGGCCCCGATACTGTTGAAGGTGTGGGATGAGGCGATGAGCATAGGGGTTCTCCCTGAGTCGATGCGTGAAGCGATCATTACGGTCCTGTTGAAACCCCGCAGACCTCCACATGATATGGCGTCCTATAGACCCTTGTCGTTGATAAATACTGATGCAAAAATTTTCGCCAAAGTATTGGCCACTAGACTCCTCACATATATGCCGATTCTTGTCCACCCGGACCATGCTGGCTTTATACCAGCCCGCTCTACAGCTCTTAATTTGCGACGGCTATTTAATGTAATGGCGCAGATAGATCCTGAGGCTAAGGCGGCCATGGTGGTGCTAGATGGCGAGAAGGCTTTCGATTCCGTATCATGGATGTATCTCTTACTGGTGCTGGAGCGGTTCGGCTTCGGTCGGTATTATATCAACTGTGTTCAACTACTGTACACTCAGCCGACTGCCAAGGTATTGACCAACACCACCTTATCCCCTACATTTCATCTCCACAGGGGGACCAGACAGGGCTGTCCCTTCTCCCCTATACTTTTTGCACTTACCATAGAGCCAATGGCGGAATTTATCTGTCAGAACCACTCACATAGAGGTCTTAGAATGACTGGGCCCCCCCAGATTATTTCACTATATGCGGATGACACCCTGCTTTACGTCCGTAACCCGGAAGAGAACATCCCACATATCATGTCAGACATACGTGAATTCTCAGAGTATTCGGGATATAAGATCAATGTCCCAAAGTCTGAAATATTCCCCCTGACCGACGATACGGAAGACCTGGCTGAGATAGAGGGATTCAGGCTAGCTCCCGCCAAGGTCCACTACTTGGAGATCATGGTTGCTAGAGACAAACAATTGTTGTACACACATAATCATGGAGAATTGTTGCTAAACCTCACGACCAAGTTCCAGTTGTGGGCCAACCTTCCACTGTCCCTATACGGCAGGGTGGCACTGCTTAAGATGGTGGTCCTCCCTAAACTACTCTATTATTACAATAACATCCCGATCTGGCCTGGTAGACCTTTTTTTCGAAGCTTAAGTCACTTGCCTCCTCATTTCTTTGGAACGGGAAGACAGCCAGGATGGGGTGGGATAATATGGTTGAGCCCTTTGCACAGGGTGGTATTGCTGCACCAGATTTTGAGCTATACTATTTGTGTGCACAGGCGCAATTTGCGAAACACTGGTTTGACACTGAGGACACAGCCCCACACATATTACTTGAGAAACATTCTGTCCGTCCAAATGACATTCGCTCAGCCCTTCTTAATCCCAGATATGGGGACATCTGCCCGTTTGACCCGGTGTACACGACCACTCACGCTTGGGCCAGGCTCTATAAGAGAATGGGCCTGGATGCCCCCTACAACCTGGAAGTCCCTCTGTGGAAATTCTCCGGTATTTCCCCCACATTTGATCAGGCCATTCAGCAGTCCTGGGACCCCAACGGGCTTTTCACGCTGGGGGACATGTTCCTAGAGGGCAAATTCTGTGACCTTGCAGATTTCATTGAGGTGGTGCGGAGTGGCCAGCTTAAACGCATCCAATACCATCGAATGAGAACTGCGTTTGCGGCAAGATGGCCGACATTTCCGTTAGAACCCCAAACGCATGAATGCATTAGAGCGATAGTGTCCACGAGCAGTCACGGCAAGGGGGTCTCGATGCTGTATTCTCTGGTGCAAACCCACTCCCCCTCACGTAACATGAAGAAATTTGTTTGAGAGATTTGAGATTTGGGAGCGGGATCTGGGTACCCAGATAAGTGATACCAGCTGGATCCGCTACTGTTAGCTTACCAGATCTGTCTCTATGAATTCTGGGCTCCGGTTGATCCAGTTTAAAGTCCTAAACCAACTCCATTACTCCCCGGCCAGAGTGGCTAAATTCGTGGACAATTGCACAGGTAACTGTCCCAAATGTGAAGACCCTGATGCGGGGCCTTACCATATTTATTGGTCATGCCCGAGGGTTGTAGAGTTTTGGAGGGAGGTCGCGAAACTGCTAAAAGACATAACGGATATCCCAGCAACTCTTTCCCCTCTGAAATACTTATTTGGGGACATTGGTAAGGTGAAGGAGACAGCACGACGGTTGTTTAATATTTCATGTATTGTTGCCAAGCATTGTATTCTTAAATGTTGGAAATCTGCAGCCGCCCCAACCAGGGCCAATTTTCTGAAGGATCTATGTACAGTAAATGACGATGAAGAACTCTTTGTATTGTCGGTCCCGTCTTCCTGCCGCCCTAAAGACATTTGGACACTGGTACCCCTTTACTTATGTGACTTGAGTTCCGAGGCAGACACTACGCCCACATCCTCACCGTGATGTACATTGCCTTGTTCTTTCTTTGCACTTTCTGCTCCCCAACCCAGTACTTATTTCTATATATGCTGTAAGTAATTCAACTGTGGTATGATGTTTATTTGCTCTGTTATGCTGTAAACCAGCTCTCTTAATAAAAATATGTTAAAAAAAAAAAGGAGAAAAATATCCGAAGACGCCAGAAAAGGTACAAAAAAATTGTCAAAATTATGCGAGAATATAGCGGAATTACAGCAACTAATGGTAGAAATAAGGGGGAAACAGACGCCGCCCACAAGGCAACCTGGGGCCTCAAACCCCTCCATCGCAATAGAACCTACTATAACGGTTGTCAACCAACCCGTAATACTACCGATAGCAATCCCACCACAACAAGTACAGCAGTTGCCAATAGCACCCACAGCTATAAATACAACAGCTTCCACAACTCCAGCAACTGATCCAACAGGTGCCCTAAAAGCATGGACAACGCCAGGCACAGACAACACGGGGGCGACAGGGGCAACCGGCAGCAATACAACTGACATTGTAACAATCTGTAATGCACAATTAGAACAAAAAATGAAATATTTCCAAACAAAGATATTAAATAGATACAAAAGATGCCTGGCATGGAACATTGACACCACAATCAAAGAAGCCATATGGGCCAAAGAATTTATAGAAATCTTTTCCCTAATAGAAGCACAGCGCAAAGGGAAAGACGCTTTCAGAGACCCCAAAAAAGTAGAAGAAAAAGCTATTGCCAGAAACGCCCAGGTCGAACAAACTGGGACAACTGGTTACAGGCCTTTGCCATCTTAGCAACAATATATGAAGAAAAATTCCCCATGGATGGTAGGAAGATCTGGGCATACGTTGATAAAATAAGGGAAGTAAAAGTAACAAAGAGGGGGAAGACATGGCTTGCATACGACATCAGATTTAGGAGGAGCATGTCAGAAAGGCCGGCCATTGAGTGGGATGAAGTCCAGTACGATTTATACACCCTCAACGCCGAATCCCCCCAGGAAGAAGATACCATGCATTCTTCTTCCAAAAATAGCAAAAATTCGCAAGTAAGCAAATCCCATGATAATGATAAATCCAAAAAAGCCGTTTCGGAGGAACCAGCCTTGGGCGGCGAAAAATAATGCCCACAGACAGAACAAACAGCAGGCTGTCAAATCCAACATCCCATGCAAAAATTTTGGGAAAAACCAGTGTACATGGGGCAAAGAATGCTGGTACAAACACGCCTGCATAAACTGCAACAGCGACGATGCAGCAAGCAACTGCACCAGACTACCAGCCAAGAAAGAATGATATCCCAGTTTTAGAACCAGGACTAACGCCCATCAACCCGGGCAATTTTAGGGACGCCCTAAACAGCTACCCCGACAAGGAAACCAGCAGGATAATATTGCAGGCTTTCACCAAAGGGTTTTTCATCCCATTTAAGGGAACTGGGTCACAACACATACCGATGAACCTAAAGTCAGCCAGGGACAACCCCCAGATAGTAGAACCCAAAATAAAGAGAGAACTGCAACTGGGCAGGGTAGCAGGTCCCTAGGACACCATGCCCCTAAAGGACTATTTAATATCTCCACTAGGCCTGGTCCCCAAGAAAGAACCCAGAAAAATGAGACTAATCCACCACCTATCCTACCCAAAAGGCCAGTCTTTAAACAACAGCATCCCACACACAGAATCCGCTGTATCTTACACGCATTTCCAAGAAGCGGTAAGGCTCACACAAGAGTGCGACAGTAACGCCTTGATGGCTAAGCTGGACATCGAATCTGCTTTTAGACTCTTGCCAGTCCACCCAGAGTCTCAGCAGTGGCTAGGTTTCACTTTTGACAACAAATTCTACGTAGATAGATGCCTCCCCATGGGGTGCGCAGTATCCTGTGCACTACATGAGCAATTCAGTTCCTTTTTTCAATGGGCTTTCCTAAAGCAGAGACCAGGGACAAAAATAGTGCCTTACCTAGACGATTTAATGGCAATAGGGCCACCAAACACCGAGGAATGCGGCCAGGCTTTAGAAAAACTGGAGCACATGGCCGCGCAGTGGGGAATTCCCCTAGTGAAGGAAAAAAACCACCAAACTAGACACAAACATAGTTTTTCTGGGCATTGAAATAGACTCAGCAAAGGGGCTCTGCAGAATCCCTAAAACAAAAATATCAGAACTCCTGGCTAAAATACAAAACCTGAGAATGAGAGAAAAGGGGACTGTAAAGGAAATACAATCCTTAGCAGGCAGCCTCAATTTGGCATCCAAAATAATACCTCAAGGGAGGATATTTTCCAGAAGCCTGGAGTTCAAAATCAAATCACTCACCAAACCACACTTGCATATCCGGCTAGGCAGAGAGGTGAAACAGGACCTGGAAACATGGGGAAAATTCCTCAGAGATTTCAACGGGTCTTTACTTTGGTGAACGCCTTTAAATACCCGGTCAAACAGGGTCCTATACACTGACGCAGCTGGGAGCAAGGGGTTTGGAGCCATACTAGACTCCGAATGGGTGGCAGGACACTGGCCCAACTCATGGCAAGCAGCAGGGTGGACAAGAAACATCACCCTACTAGAAATATTCCCCATCTGGCTAACAGTACACATCTGGGGCAGGCGACTAGTGAATACGGAACTTTTGATCTGGTGCGATAACATGGCTGTAGTGGGCTCCATAAACAGAAGGTCTACGAAATGCCCTCTAGTACTAAAAGTATTACGAGCCATGACAACAGTCACACTACAAATAAACGTTGTACTCAAAGCCAAACACATTTCAGGGGCAGATAATAACATTGCTGATGCCTTATCTCATTTCCAGTGGACAAGATTCCGAGAGCTAGCGCTGCACGCCCAAGAACAGATGACGCCAATACCAGCAGAATGCTGGGCAATAATGGGAAGACAAGAATAACAGCATCAACGCCAATGCCAAAGAGCACAGGCCGGGATGCCCAACGAAAACCAGGCACCTCTAAAACGGGTGCCAACAACACATCGGCATCAATGCCAGCACCAGAGAGTGCAGGCCGGGATGACCAATACAAAGCAGGCACCTCAAAAACGGGTGCCAACAACACATTGGCATCAACGCCAGCACCAGAGAGTGCAGGCCGGGATGACCAACACAAAGCAGGCACCTCTAAAAGGGGTGCCAGCAACACATTGGCATCAACGCCAGTGCCAGAGAGCCCAGGCTGGGATGCCCAACAAAAATCAGGCACAACAACGGGTGCCAACAACCTCACAGGCTTCCTAACAGAGATGGCAGAGAGGACAGTGGCAAGCACCACTGCAGCACAATACAGTAAGTGTTTGCAAACAGTATTTAAGGCCACAGGTGTAAACCACGTAGAACTTATAATGATTAAAGATATAGAAGTATTTTGAAAATGGGCCCGGGAACAAGGTTTCAAAAGGGATTGGGCAAAAAGACACCTGGTGGCAATTTCATACTTTACAAAAATACGGGGCGATTCAGACCCCACCCAGAACGCCCTCATCTCTTACGCAATGAAGGGATGGGGCAGAATAGAGGGTCCAAAAGTGGACACCCGCCGACCCCTTGATTTCAGCAAACTGGTGCAGATAGCAAGCCATTTAGAAGCCATATGTTGGCACCCATACGAGATAACGTTATTTAAAACAGCTTTTTTCCTAGCCTATTTCGGGGCTTTCCGGGTCGGAGAACTCGTCGCTTCCAGCACCAAGGCCACAAACGTCCTGGGCGTCATGGAAATCAGGGTGAGGCAGGAGAGTGTTATCATAGAAATGCAACAGTCGAAAACGGGTGCAAAAAGAACCATCAATATTTGTTGCATCGATGAGGCAACAAACTGCCCGGTTTGCATCACCAATCTCTATTACGCGCAACGACCCAAAGTAGGGGGAGTTTTTTAATCCACAAGGAGGCATCGGCCCTAAGCCGCTACCAATTTAAAGGAGTGCTGATAAAAGAAATCAGCAGAGCAGGGTGGGATCCCAAACAATTCGGCACTCATTCATTCAGGATAGGTGCCGCCAGTGCAGCATGACAAGGAGGTTTAGCACCGCAACTACTAAAAAACATAGGGCGATGGAAGTCAGACTGTTATAAAAGATATATCAGACCAAAATTGATATAGCCTTCCGCCCTAAAAAGTTTCTTTCTTTTCCCCACCTCCCACCACCACAGAAACAACAGGCGAATCGAGGACCACGCTACGATCAGCATGGATAGTTGGCCACTCATTCGTTTTCAGGACAGGCAGATGGGCAGAAGAGACCGAAGAAGGGCCACCTTTCAGAAACACCATTACTTCATGGTGGGGATACAGAGGCCTACGCTGGGCTGACGTCCACAAAACACTAGCAGAACTTGTGGCATACCGGGACCCCCCAGAATTCCTGATCATCCATCTAGGGGGCAACGACATAGTTAACACAGCTAGACGCATCCTATGCGAAGAAATCTGCTCCTCCCTAGCCGGCATCTCGCACAACTGGAGGGGGACGGAAATATACTTCTCAGCCATCTTACCAAGAAAGAAATGGCTAGGGGCCAACTGCTACAAATCTATAGACATATCCAGAAGAAAACTGAACAGGACGATAGAGAGATTCTGTATGACAAGAGGACTGGGTTTCATAAAACACCCAGCCATTACACTAGGAAACCCAGACCTTTTTCTCCATGACGGCACCCACCTGTCTAGCCAGGGAATGGAGCATTTCTTTCCAGAAATCAATACAACTCTTGCCCACAGGGGCTGTCTCTAGGGCATACTCTTGGGGGAACACGGTCAGCCGGGAACCTGCCCGTGTGTGGCGGCACGGGTCTGAGGGGGTAACCTCAGGACCCGGTGCCCAAAAGTATGATACCATCATGATATGTGATATTGTTATTGTCATAACCCATATCTGTACAATAAAATCCTACGGCCTTTTATTGCCAACACTTGAAACAAGTTGTGAGCCTATCATTATGGGTGAGGGTTTGGGGTTCGGCCATTACTAATGCATGCATATGGGTTCAGCAGTTAACAGCAAGGAAAGGGATTTCACAGGCCTACGTTCCTAAGATAGCGGGGTACACATGGCCATGATGTGACAGCCTTCTGCCCCACATCCTGTAAGTGGGAGCATTTCATTGTCTCTCTCAGCAAGTGGGCAAGAAGGTATGGCTCTTGGAGGGTCTGGATTTCCTCTTCTCCTCCTTCCCTCCTTCCCTTATGTGTTATCTGCATTCATCTGTACACGGGCATCTCTTGGTCCTGGCACTACTATCAATCAGCTCGCCACTCCCAGACTATTGCCTTGACGAAAGGAGTAGTGGGGGGTAGAGGGGGCTTTAAAGATGGATTTGTGAGGAATTCGTCACACTACAAGGGCACGCTTCAGCACAGATGGAATTCATCTCACACCCATGCTCTATTTCTAGTACAACAAAACAATGTTTTGGATAATGACTTCAAAGAATAGCCAGGTATTACAGGCGGGCTTTCATCCCACTTTTCCAGAAGAGCATTCCATTTGATCCATTCCCAAGGATGGCGTAGGCAACACCCACATCCAGCCAACTTCCCTATCAAGCGCCTTGCACATTTTCAATTGTTTGACATTGTTTCAGCACTACCCCTATTGCACTTAGCAGCTCACCTATTTGCTCGCTTGCTTTCCCCCCATAGACCACAATCTAGTTAACCTAAGTGGGGGCATATTGCACCACTACCCTGACAAGCCTTTGCGCTGCACAATATGAGAACATTTTAAACAAAATAACATAACACTATAGATGTAAATGACTACCCTATCAAGTTCTGACTTTTGTATGTAATAAATAGTACATGAAAGTTTACAATCTTGGAACTGACCTTTCAAACAGAAAATGTGTTTAAAAAAAGGGGGTTTCCTATGTGAGCCTATATGCATTCAAAATCGGCAGTCCTCACAGAGTCCCAATACTGTAATGATTGTGAGGTACACACTTGATGGTGTTTTTATACAATTCTACGTTTTAATTCAATTAATTCTACATTCATCATAGAAAAGCACAATTCTTAACTTGAATAAGTGCTCGTAGTGACTTTTTAGGTGAAATTGTGTCATTCTTAAATACATTTGTGCCAACATTCCCCTGCACATGCTATTGTTTCGCCCTTCCTTGGGCTTTGTCAAGGCACTTGATCCTTTGTTTGTGTGTGTCAATTTGATTCAAATTTACATTTTATGCATACATTTCTTTGATATAACACACATATAGATTTTGTTGGTTTCAGAAATTAGGGGTTTCCGTTTCTTGTAGTTCTTGAATAAACAGACTTCCGTGGTTCTTTGGTATCGATTGATAATTCACTATTCTGGGGTCCTGATTAAGGATCGGAAGGCTGCATGCAATCCATCTTCTGGCATTTGCCACACTTGTCTGTAGCTGCTTATATCAATCCCTTGTGGGAGTACTCGAGGACCACCCTGCATTCGATCCCATCCATCAGAGCCTTATCTAACTAATCCTTTTAATCCACTAAATATCATAAGCAACATAGTTATAATTGGTGTCACATTGGTCAATGTGTTAATATAATGACAGGTTACCCACAAAGGAGAAAAGACAACATGTAGAGAAACATATAAGAAAAGAAAAAAAAACATGAAAACAAAACATGACATCTGTTAATCAACCGCATTACTCCATTCTCAGATATTTGCTGGTAAGCCCATTCCCGTGATACTGTGCTACCTATTCAGATATTGTGCTGTTACTGGTAATTGATGACTGATCATTTTCAAGTTCACTCTAAAGCTTGCCACTCTACACCGGCACCATTGTGATGTGCTGTGGTTCGGGTAAATCTCTAATCATGACTTTATGTGTCAACAGCACAAACTTTGTGATCAAAGTAAAAGTCTGACCTGGATGGCGTTTCATCGTTACTTGTAACGTGTTACGATGCGCTCAATATGCCTCCTAAAAACAAATAAATGCTATTTTAGTGGCAGGGAATGAGCTAGATAGGATTCCATGTATCCATCTCAAGAGGTGTGCGCTTACCTATCGAGTAAGATCGATGAGTGCTGTGCACGCACGTAGCACAGTCAGCCAGATTGTCAGTTTCCGTGTGCCCTTTCATGTTAGTGTAGTTGTCATAGCAACGCACTCTAACAAGATGGCTGATCGCGTTGGAACGCGTCAGCCATTTTGGAATAGGTTATACCTATTACACATGAATCGTATCCACATATGATTATGCGAGTAATGGGTGCTCTGCCCATCGGTGAATAACAATAATGTGATAAATATAAACCATATCTCATCATGATATTAACTGGCTATATTATTTTGCACATCCTGTATGTCTGTGTGATTATATCTAGTACAGTGTAACGACATGTTCTTACAACTAAATCCAAATTAAGTCGCTCAAGATTAAACATTGTTTCCTGGCACCTAGTGGTGGAAATGGTGATAATGTCACGATATATATTTTTTATAATTCTGTATCTTTCTGTACTTTGATGACATCAATGTTCTTCCGGGCAACTAATATGATTATGTCCTATAATGACTTTAGTGCATGATAAATTACTACATTGCCACATCTCTATTGTCATTGTGATACTGTATAGTGGATAATATGTAATCAGTTCTTAATAAACTCATGAGTGCCCTCTTGAGTACTTGATTACTCTTCTCGAGAGTATGGTTATTTACTATCACCATACAGTATGTCAGATCTCTCATGTGTTCAGTGAACCATGATCAGTATATAATTGATCTTTCAAACAAATAACCTGTACTTGCAGCATTTTCGGTGAACTAAGGTGCACCAAGATAAGTATACAATTCATCTTCGGAACATATAACGACCAGTCTATGAGTTATGGTTACATTTGTGTGATGTATCAACAGACGCTATATCAGATCTTACTGGGATGAACAGAGTATGCCATGAATAAACTGATTGAAAAGAATTCTACAAAATGTCTCTCAATGGCCTTGCAAGTTTGAGGTATTTTGAGGCAACAAGAGCATATCGATCATAAATCATGAAAACCAAGGAAGCATTCTATGCAAACAGAATCTTAAACTCTCACAACCCGAGAAAGGAACTGCATAGAATCATTTCTGAATTCAATTCTCCAGGCTGCTCTACCCCATCTCCACCCAACTTCCTATCCCTATGCGACTCCTTATCAGAACACTTCCACAATGTCGCTAATGACAGGCACTTTAAATTAAAAGGAATGCCCTCGCCAAATACCCATTCACAGCCCAACCCCCGTCCAAATCCCCTACCGATACAAACCTTCACCTCTTTCACCCCAATCTCACACCAGGAGTTATTCTCGCTCCTAGCAGAAAGCCCATCGGTTCCCCCAAATGCCCCTCCTGCCCACCCTCCTGAAAAACATCCTAGCCTCAACCTGTTCAGGCAGTATGGTACGCTCAATCCTCAACCACTAACATCGGGAACCTTCCCGGAAGCTTTAAAAATCTCCTAGATCAACCCCCCCTAAAGAAATCCACACTCGACCCACTCCTCCCCCAGAACTACCGGCCCATCTCCAACACCCGCTTAATGGCAAAACTCATGGACCTCAAAGCATAAAGGCAGCTCAGCCATTTCACTGAAGCCAACAACCTCTTGGACCCTGCCCAATCTGGCTTCAGACCACTCAGAGGAACGGAGTCCTCCCTAGTGTCCATCTGGAACGACCTAAAAAGAACAGAGGATGCATAAAATTGCACTGTACTCATTCTCCTTACCTCTCTTCCGCCTTCTATACCATCGACCACACCATTCTCATAGAGAGGCTACACTTTTTAAGAATCAAACACACTGCCCTCTCTTGGAACACCTCTTTCATGACTAATCACTCACAAATCATGCTCCACCCTTTTACCTCTACTTCACAACTAGTACCAAAAGCAGTCCCACAAGGAGCATCCCAATCTCCCCTCCTCTTCAACATCTATCTGAACCCACTCCCTGCACTCATTCACTCCCACAATCTTACCTGCTACAACTACTCAGACGATACGCAGATCATCCTTAAAATTCCTATTACGCCAGGCTCCGACCGTCCATATCTGTCATCATGCCTCTCAGATATTTACTACTGGATAACGACAAACCACCTCATCCTCAATCTGGGGAAAATGGAAATCCTAGTCTTAGGGAAAACAGCACTCCAGCCCCAACCTATTCCCTAGCCTACAATCCCTAGACCCCCACTGACAACCTCCACCTCGATGAAAAGCCTCTGATGCACACTGTACACAGATTTATCCCTCTCCCAACACATCAACTTTGTATCCAGAACTTGTTTCTTCCATCTACGCATCCTGAGGTGTATTTTCCCATACCTCACCTATCCTATTTTTCTGCCATCAGCTCCATCATCCTCTCCCTCTTAGACTATGCAAACTGCCTCTACCTAGGGGCACCAGCATTTCAGCTAAGGAAAGTGCAAAGAATCCAAAACACTGCAGGTCACCTGGTCATTAGCCTACTTCCCAGAGAACACATGAGCCCCACACTAAGAGTCCTCCATTGTCTCCCTTTTGGTCGACGCACTACCTTTAAAACCATGTGCATCACTCACCGGGTCAACCACAAGACAAAGTCACTCGCTACCACCCCTCAGGACACTCAGATCTGGCACAGCATCCCTCCTAGTTTTCCCACATTACAATTCCGCCGAACTGAGAGATCCTCCTCCATCCAAGTGCTGATCATCTGGAACTCTCTGCCCCTGCATATCCGCAACAGTGAAGATCACTTGGCATTCAGAAAGGCCCTCAAAACCTAGCTGTTCCCTTCCTCCTCTTGAAACCCTCTCGCGCTCTATACTGTCGACACGCGCACCAAAACATTGACCTAACCCAACAACACACCTATCCACTCAAACCCCCACGGATGCCGCTAGCGGCACACTGTGACACATTTTTTGCTCACCAACAGATAATCGTACAACAGCCCCTCCCCTATCTCTCCAGGCCCCTCACCCACTGCTCAGACTTCAATCTAGGGAGACCGCAACTGGCGAGACCAGCCAATCGAGTTGGATTTTGAAAAATAACGACATCGAAGATTAACTCTATCCAATTGTACAGTATGTATACTAAGCACCATGTCTGTGGGAACACGCCGCAGGCCCCTCCGGGCCCCAATCCCACTGTTCAGACTTCAGTCTTGGGAGACCATGACTGGCAAAACCAGCAAACTGCATTGAACCTAGAAGAACAATATGGAAAACGAACTCCATTCAATTTTATGGTATGTATGCTAAGCACCACATCTGTGGGCACAGGCGACAGGCACGGCCAGTCACCCATGTACTCTAGAATGCAGCTATGGCTATGATATTCCGGTCTAGCAGCATGCATAGCCATCCGCACTGAAACCCCTGATGTACCTCAACACCTCTGCCATTAGTCACTGAGGCGAATTTGGACTTTATTGCAATAACCGAAACCTGGCTACACAAGGCAGCAGGCCCTTCACTTATGCTAGCCATCCCTGACAGTTACACTATATGTAGGCAAGACCGAGAGGGCACCCGCGGAGGCGGAATTGCCATCATCTCCAAATCGAGTCTTTCGCTAAGGCTAGCCCCCGCCCAAACTCTACAATCTTGTGAAGCCCTCACTGCAAAACTCCTTATAAACAATAATCAATCCCTAACCATTCACCTAATCTATAGACCTCCAGGTCCGCTTGGGACCTTCGAAGAGGATCTCCACAAGCTACTAACCCTCAATGCTAAAACCACTTCACAACTGCTGGTACTAGGGGATTTTAACCTAGGATTTAATGACCAAGCAGATGCGTACGCCGTGACTATTGCCCACGCTATTAACTCCCTAGGATTCTCCCAAAAAGTCAACAACCCCACCCATACGAAAGGTAGAATACTAGACTGGGTCGCTGACTCAAACTGTACAGCAGTTATCTCATCTATCTCGGCATTATCATGGACTGACCACTCACTAGTGTCCTTCAACCTCCTAACCTCCCGACCATCCTCAACAGTCGTCCCCATGGCACATTCATGCCCAACAAGAAACAAAAAGAATATGACAATAGACAATGTCATACCCGCTATTCTTCCAACATTAAATGCACTGCCTGACAACTTAGACCCCAGCATATTAGTTCATGAGTACAACAAAATCATGACTGATAATATGGACAAAATTGCCCCACTTAAAATGCGTACAAGTAAACCTAAAGCCCATTTAAATAAATGGTTTACTCCTGAACTCAAGGCCCTATGCCTCACCAAGAGAAAATATGAATCCAACTGGAAACTATGCCCAACTGCTGAGAACAAGGCCAACCTAACATCTATTTCCCAACAATACAAAAATGCAGTTTGTCTGGCTAAGAGGAATTCATACAATGATCATATCGCCAACTCTAATTCAAGTATGAAGGAACTCTTTTCCATACTGAAGGAACTTGAGTCACCTATTGCCATACCAGACACCTGCACTAAAGATCAGACCTGGTGCACAGACATCCAACATGCTCTAACCAATAAAATTAACACCCTCCAAAATAAAATTCAACTGAAAAAAGATTTGCTTAACCTTCCTACTCTGTCACCACCCAAGGCTACCCACATGCCCAAGTCTAGCAAATTTTCTTTCACCAAAACCACCACACTAGAGATAGAAAAAATCATCCTTACCCTCAAACCATCTAATTGCAAATGTGACATCTGCCCAGCACAGTTAATAAAAGACGCTGACAGAGATTTATCACCTTTTATTTCCAAACTTGTCAACGCATCCTTCTCCACAGGCATCATCCCAGCCAATTTAAAACAATCTTGGGTGCTCCCGTTGCTCAAAAAGCAAACTCTAGACGCTCTCATCCCTACTAACTACCGTCCAATCACTACAGTTCCATTTCTGTTGGAAATCCTGGACAAAGTGGCCTACATACAGATTCAAAAATACCTTGAACTGCATAAACTACTAGGATCTAGACAATCTGGCTTCCGCCCACTACATGGAACAGAAACAGCCCTTATTGATTTAAAGACCCAAATAGACGAATTAAAAGAGATCAAGGTAAGACAGACCTCCTCCTCCTACTAGATCTCTCAGCTGCGTCTGACCTTGTGGACCACAAGGTCCTCTGCAGACAATTGGACTCTGCCGCTCACTTCTCCACCCAAGCTATCAGTTGGATGGAATCCTTTCTGAGTGAGAGAACTATGAGAGTTTTTCCCCATCGGCAGCAGCAGACCCCATACCCATCACCTGTGGAGTCCCTCAGGGATCCTGCGTCTCCCCGACTCTATACAATATATTCACCAAACCTCTGTTCGATGATCTGGACAATCTTGGTATCACCTACACCAACCACGCGGATGATACACAGATTCTCCTCCCACTTTCTGGGGATCATAGCAAGGACAGGGAGTTGGTGAATAGAGTGTATCTCAACATTCAGGCATGGATGGCTACTCATGATCTCTGCCTGAATGATGATAAGACAGAGTCGATCATTCTGGGTACACAAGCCAATATTAACAAATTGGGCCCGGACTACTCAGCTTTCAGCATAGATGGAAATGTTAACAAAGTCTTGAGGGAAGTAAAAACACTCAGTTCTTACCTCGATTCTGCCTTGTCTTTCACTAAACAGGTCAACTCCCTAGCTTCCACTACTGCCTACACCTGTAAATTGATAAGAGCTGGCAATCCCTTCCTGTCCAATACCAGTTGTCTAATCTTGGCTAGAGCCTTAATACTTTCCCGACTCGACTATTGTAATGCCCTATACAGTGGTGCCAATAAAGCCACTACCCAAAGACTCCAAACTCTACAAAACAATGCTCTAAGAGCCGCATTAGGCATAAAGAAGAGGGCGCATATCTCCTCTATTAGGCGGCAACACAAATGGCTCTCCACGGATAATAAAATCCACCTAAAAATGATCTCCTTGACCCATAAGGCCCTAAACAATGCTGCTCCTAGTTACTTGACGGACAAAATAAAAGGAAAAACATCTAATAGACCCATGAGACTCGCCAACTCCAATTGCCTTCTAGTACCCAGATTTAGACTTGCTAAAATCGGTGGTGCAAGCTTCCCTGTGAGATCTGCCAACTTGTGGAACGCTTTGCCACCCAACCTAAGAGTAGACCAACCCTTCCCACACTTCAGAAGGAACTTCATCAAACATATTAACGCTAACAACGACTAGACACCTGAACCTTCACAAGTGTAGCCCTACTTAATGCACTCAGAGGCGTTAGTAACCCTTATGTTTATAACTGCTAACTCTGTATATTGCTAACTGTACATTCATGTAAATACTGCAACCGCTAATTGTACATTCATGTAATTTTGTAATATTGTAAATTCATTCATGTAACATTGTAACATTGTAAGTCTCGCATATACTTGCTGCTGCGCCCGGTAACCTAAGGGTCTGGAGCACATTATAAATAAATAAAACAAACAAACAAACAAATTAGTATACAGCGACAAACTAAGAAAAATGTCGGTCCAGCTGTGCACGCATCGAATCTCCGGCACTAGCACTCTATCCTAAACCACTAACAGCACCCGCACACGTAATTTTCCTCCGGGCTGCTTACTGGAGCCTAGCCAGTCCACCTAATTCTAACCTGGCAAAATGCACAAAAACATCTTTAAATTAACTTTTACAATCTCCCACACATCGACTGCGGTCACCAAGGGTGTTCCAACCACAAAGCGCATTGAGGCCATACAAATGGGGAAAGGGCGGTATGTAAATGATGATTACAATACAATACAATACTTGTGTTCAAGCATAGGTAGAGGTTTTAACAATAGCAGCCACGAGAAAGGTGTAGTTTAGATGCAGGGCACAGATAACTAGCATTATGAGAAGACTGAGATTAGCAGTCTCACTGTATGTAAATGTGCTCACGCATGTACACAAATTGTGGTTATAAATGAGAAACTATGGTTTTCAAGTGATATTAGTCAGCCAATATGCAAATGACTTTGTGGTGTGAAATATATCAATGTTCACTATTATATACAATGTAACACCGTAGCCAGCTAAACCACGAGTGAGATGTGTTTGCATAGCATACCCTCAGAACAAAATGACTATTAGGGTCTAACAATGTTCAAACAGACTGACAATTTTGGCAGCTTAGGCAAAACAAGTTTTAAAAAGTTGCACAGGATCACACATTTTGGTTAAGAGGTGAAGTTGAGGTTTTAGCCCAATCTGCAATTTCTGCACTTGACCACATTGTTTCCCAGTTCTTATCATAGAGCAAGGTGCAATTGTTTGTGAATGTTTCACTTTTAAGAACTAATATAATACCCTATTATTTACAAAATGACTTGGAAAATACACAAATTACATAATATCAAAGCAATACAACATTTAAAAACAAATCCTTATAGAATGCACTTGATGGAAAAGGGAAATGATTCTAGTTTATTTTTTACTATCAAAACGGCAAGCAAAGAAGCACCACACCATTAATTGATGTGATGTTAAAAGGTTTCATCTGGGATTTTGTGTTGTATTTTAAAGCTTTACATACACCCAACACAAAGAATTAAGGACTGTTATTTATGATATACAAATGTACCTTTGAAATTGTATAAGAAAGCCAACAATTTTTTGCCAAATGAGCGCACCTGAAAATTTGCTCACCAGAGGCCTGTGACATTTGCATGTCTCTCTTCTGTCTGGAACCCCTCCCACATGTAAAGAAACAACTGGCATGAGACTGAACAATGTCATCAGGAAATGAAAAGGCAAACCTTTTCGGGGAAGACAGCATAGCATTATACAGTGACATAAAATGATTTGTCCATGATCACTGTCTCATCCAGTGGCTACGCCAGGATATTAGTTCCAGTCTCTCGATATTTGACTATGTAATCACCTCTCTGTAATAACACTTTATGCTCTTCACTGACGGGTGTCGACCAGTTTTAACAACCCTCATTTGGAGGCACAATGCTCTATGCCTGCCCCAGACTGATGTTATGTTACTTTTTATAGCTAGCGATACGTGGTGCTGTTATGTTGCTAAGTAGCAGACAGTAAGTGTAACTATCACAAAAGTATGTATGCATAGGAATGACTGAGTCGGTCTTGCTAGAATTGGGTACTGTGATCTGGCATATGAACACAAATCTCCATTACGAGTGCTTACCTGAGTGAGCTATCTTCAGAGCATTCATGGCACTCAAATTTATCAATTTGCATTTCAACTTTCGATATGTCACGTAATCTATATATTCCTCGCAGAAGGGTGGGAAACAAGAGTTGTGCTCTTGTGAATGGACAAACTGTGTGTACTACAGTGAACACAAAAACATTATAGGATTAATTGATCCAAGCAGAATGTACTTGTCGGCAAAAGCTTGGCGGCAGGTTTGGAGCCTCAGCAGCGCATCATAAAACATTGCGTTTTGTGTTATTTTGGTTTTGTAAAAAAATGGGCACTGACTGCTTTCAATCAGGCAGCCACGTGGGACAGTACTCCCCCTTTCCCCCCAGGTTTGCGGCCAAGGACACGTGCCCCTTTTGCCCTCCCATAAAATTATCTATGCCTTTTCAATCTCTATACCCTCTTACTTTGTACTTTGAGTTGCAGCTCCAATGTGCTAAATAATGTGGTTGTGGAGACTTGCCTTGAGCTGTATATGCTCAGGACCAATAGGTATGAGAAGCCCTAATCCCTTCACACATTTATCTTACGCAGTTGAACAAAATCAAAGGCATGTTCATATAACAATACTTTCCTTGAAGGCATTATGTTGAATGAAAAGATGTTCAGTGCTAGGCTGCCCTTCACTTCTAAACAATGGATGTTTCTGCAATAGTAAGTCACAGCAGGCCAGAGTGGACACATCCCCATAGAACAGGTTATTTGTCCATGTTTGATCTCAGGAGAGGGGCTCACAAATTTGGAAAATGTTTCATAATCTGCCTTCTGTGGGTTTTTTTGCCTCTGTGTGCAACTTGCCAAGGGAAGCCACCAGGCTTGGCAGTCATTTAGATGTGAAAGCCTCATCCTTCTATTTGACTCATCACAGAGAATGTGGGTGCTTTGGCTTCAACTCGATGCCCCACTCAGAGCCTGGGCTGCTGTCTTAACTTGCACAACTTCAATGCTGGATTATGCACATTAACTCACAGAAGAGCCCGGCTTCAACACAAGAGAAATCCAGGCTCCCACGCCAGCATTAGCATCCCGATAGACTTCTTAGCAGGCATCAGGACCTTCAGGCAGCCTGGTCCAGGACCTTGCCCCCACAAAAGCTACTGATAAAAACATGCAATCTTTTAGGATTTCCGATAGTTCCTCACTGCTTTCCTGTCTGTAGAGCCAGGCTGTTCATGGACGTTCTTAACCGTAATGGCTGCACGCCTCCTCGGAAATAAGTTGAAGCGTGTGTGCTCTCCTTTTCATTGGGCATTTTTTGAACACAACTAAGCGCTACAGTAAGGCTTCAAAGCCTATGTCAAAGGTGCCACATAGCCTCTGTTTAGAGGCCTTATAATTAAGCAACAAACCCGACGTGGCCGGGCATCACCTGGCAGGTGTTGGCCAGGACCCAGCTTACATGACCAGTAATGGACACCCACGCAGGCGTATACTGCTATTAGAAAACCAGAAAGGTATCAAGAGCTATTTTCCTGGACACTAATATGTACCAAGTCAAGGAAATCCAACGCCGGGATGGACCATCATGGTGGTCTGCTCGCGTGCGACGGAGTAAACGGAAAGACTAATCCTTGCATGGCGATGCAGGTGCAGGAGCTTGGCAGACATCTTAAATGAATGAACAGCACAGGAAGCAGTGATTTCCCAGAGGAATACAATTAACAGTACACAGTGATTTCTTTTAGAAGAATACTTATTAAATATTAAGATAAACTAACAATGTTTAGGTAGTTGGATAAAAAAGTAGTTTTATAGGAGCAAATTGAACATAACAAAAAGAAACAAAAATGTGACAGTAAGGGGCGGCGAGGTTAAATAGTATTGGAGAAAAAGAGGTAAATGGCAAATAAGCAGAATGATTTACAGGCTTGGAAGATAACGAAGAAAGCAATTATTTCGGGAAGAATAGTGAGTGCCTAGTTTAAAGTATTAGTTTTAGTTAAATTGAACACCGCCAATGAACCAAAATGAACAATTTGCTAATTGAGCAGCTGAGTTGCCACTGCAGGGGGTGAAAGAGGGAAAAGTAGTGTTTACAGTGGGTTTGGGTGTTGGATGGAGAGATGGAGATATGCATTGGGGAGCTGGAAGAGGTTGTGTGGAACTAGCGGCAATAATGGATTCGGCGAGATGGAGAATTGATGACCATTTGTTTCACTCCCTTGGCTGCCGCTGCCAGTAGCGTTCAATCGAGGAGGCCAGCGAGAGGAATAATTTGTCTTTTTCCAAGTCCCATGTTGGCCATAGGTTGTATAGCAGTAGCACGAATACAGTGATTGGTACAGAGGGTGGAGAGGCGGCCACGTTTACAAATCATTTGCATACAATATCCAAGGGTATTCTTCCCTTATGAATGATTAGTATACCTTGTAGCTTCGTTGGGTCATTGGTCCCAATTCAATTCCCAGAGGAAAACAAAAAAAAACAGGGTACATCACGTGAAGGTTTGCAAATATGTATTACTAGAGAACGAACACGTCATTCTGGGTCATTCCGTGCTTCATGCATTCGTTCACGCAGGTCACTTTGGTGCATTTCGTGGGTAGATGCATTGTTAGTCAGACGGTGTGGCATACTGAAACCCATTTTCATTTTGTAATATTTGGAGGGCATTTCTAAAGTCTTTGACCTGCTCTTCCGCTCCTTGCAAAGCGCAGCTGAATGTCAGACCACAGTTCATATTGTCATGGTAGCGTGTACTGAAAACACCAGACACTTCGACTTTTCTTAAATACAATTTAGAAATCTGAGGTTTGTGCGGTACTACTCATGACTTTTTCTACACGTCATAAACGTTTAATTATGCTCACGAAAACATTGTTGGCTCGGAGAAAGTTTTCCCTACGCATAAAGTTTTCATCCAAACAGAAGGGTAGATCAGTTACGTGTCGAAGTATTCCTGAACCCTGGGAAATGAAACTTTGTGTGTGGTATTCTGTGCCAGCCACAGCGAAATCATCTGCGTGCAACTGACGCAGCAAGGAGGCCAATGTAGGAAGTGGCTCTTGCTCAAAGTCTGTTGAATTGTTCCATTTCAGGATTTTCAACACAAGGCTTTGTGTTAATAATTGACTTCAGGATAGGTTTGCAGTCATTGTTTGAGGGTGAATTACACTGCATGTTCGACAGCAATTCATCAGTATGGGTGAGACTATCGTCGCTTTTCACCCATTACTTTAAAGGCTATTACAGCAGCAACAGCACGACGTTGTTTCATTGGCAGTCCTTTTGTTTGACGATGTTTTTACGAAAATACATTGCAGAAAAAAATGATCGAACTTTTGGGGGGTGGGAAAAGGCAGATAAGGGGTTGGGGGTGTCAAAAATAGTTGGTGCAAAGGGGGATTGTGCCCCCCCCAAATAATGAAAAATGAATTGCGATTACTTTTTTCAAGACATTTTTTTCGTAAAAACACTGGTCGTAAAAATGACTGTCGATGATATGACATAGAACCGAAAGAACAGACTCTGCTGGTGATTGAATTGCAGCATTGTCGTTCAGATCGGATGGAGCCCAAACATTAGGTATCAGACCAGAAGGGGAAGGTGCTAGGCAGAGGTGCTTGGTGTCATACTAGCTTTTGTTGCTCTGTATCATTGCCGCTTGGTAATGGTGGCTGGAAAGATGGGGGAGACTCATTGGATGTGTGTGATGGTGAAAGGATAGAGAAGGCTGCACGTGTAGCGCACAAGAGCACGACGACTACAGGCTTTACCAGGACATAGTCCACTTCCAAGCCAATCACAATGCAGCTAGCAGGTGGCGTCCTGATCGGAGGGTACTAAGGGAGTGTTGTCCTTAATCTGTCTCCTTTGACCTAGGGAGCCTGTCATGCATCTTTTACAACCTTACCTCTAATGTAATTCTTGCATAGTGCCTAGCAGTGGCTCATTTATCAATTCATCACATAAAAATGCATCACTCATTCCCTCTTCTCCGCCCAAGGCCAGTATGGTATGGATCAGGGTGAAGGAGATTCTTTGTCAAACTCTCTATTTGTGTCGAATAGCCCTCATTCCGCACACAGCCAGTTCCTGGTTCTGAGACCTCGTCAGTGGGCACTGCTTTACCAGATCCCCCTCGAGCTATCATCAGGAAGGAGTCCGGTATAATTATCTGGCTAGTAGCTCCCACAACTCCCAGGAACAAGTCCCAAAGCCATCACACATCCACAACATGAGTTAATGAAATACCACTAACCCACTAGTAAAGGCCTCCATGAAAGTTCTGTTGGCCAATAAGGGAAGCTCATGTCGCTCTTACAATTAAAATATTCTTCTTGTTCTAGCACTACAAACTATACATTCATTCCAATGACCACCATAACTCACCCATCAGGGTAATTCATAGAATTTCGCACAAAAGTGGCGCACGCGGCTGGCGCACAGTGTGCGTGTGCGAATGTCTGCGTCAGCCGCGTGCGCTAAAATCGATTTCCGCGCACAGCGTATTCATGGATTTTAGCCTCCAAAAGCAGCCGTGGGGCAGAGTGGCGCAGCGACCCTGCAGCAGCACCACTTACGCCCCCAAGAACGCCCTCGCGCAAGGAAAAGCCATCAAAATTCCCAATTCAGCGCAAAGGGCTGCGCTGACCCTGGACCAGTTTACAGGGCTGCCAAACAGCAAACGCCAAGCGGGGAACGTGTATTACTGGGGTGCGCGTGAAGTTTTACACGCGAAAGGGCCTGTGCGAGTGGGGTACTTGTATTACTGGGTTTTGCGGGAAGTTTCACACGCGATTTCAGCAGGGTACGTGTATTACAGGGTTTGCGGGAATTTGCACACGCGAAAGGGCCTGTGCGAGTGAGGTACGTGTATTACGGGGGTGCGCGGGAAGTTTGACACGCGATTGGCCTGGGTACGTGTATTTCAGGGGTGCGCGGGAAGTTTCACACGCGATGGCCTGTGTATGTGTATTTCAGGGGTGCACGGGAAGTTTCACATGCAATTGGCCTGGATACGTGTATTTCGGGGGTGCGCGGGAAGTTTCACACGCGATTGGGCCTGGGTACGTGTATTTCAGGGGTGCGCGGGAAGTTTCACACACGATTGGGCTTGGTACGTGTATTTTAGGGGTGCGTGGAAAGTTTCACACGCGATTGGCCTGGGTATGTGTATTTCGGGGGTGCGCAGGAAGTTTCACACGCGATTGGGCTTGGTAGTGTATTTCAGGGGTGCGCGGGAAGTTTCACACGCGATTGGGCTGGGAACGTGTATTTCAGGGGTGCGCGGGAAGTTTCACACGCGAATGGCCTGGGTACGTGTATTTCAGGGGTGCGCGGGAAGTTTCACACGCGATTGGCCTGTGTACGTGTATTTCAGGGGTGCACGGAAAGTTTCACACGCGATTGGCCTGGGTATGTGCATTTCGGGGGTGCGCGGGAAGTTTCACACGCGATTGGGCCTCGGTACGTGTATTTCAGGGGTGCGCGGGAAGTTTGACACGCGATTGGCCTGGGTACGTGTATTTCAGGGGTGCGCGGGAAGTTTCACACGCGATGGCCTGTGTACGTGTATTTCAGGGGTGCACGGGAAGTTTCACATGCGATTGGCCTGGATACGTGTATTTTGGGGGTGCGCGGCAAGTTTCACACGCGATTGGGCCTGGGTACGTGTATTTCAGGGGTGCGCGGGAAGTTTCACACGCGATTGGGCTTGGCACGTGTATTTTAGGGGTGCGTGGAAAGTTTCACACGCGATTGGCCTGGGTATGTGTATTTCGGGGGTGCGCAGGACGTTTCACACGCGATTGGGCTTGGTAGTGTATTTCAGGGGTGCGCGGGAAGTTTCACACGCGATTGGGCTGGGAATGTGTATTTCAGGGGTGCGCGGGAAGTTTCACACGCGAATGGCCTGGGTACGTGTATTTCAGGGGTGCGCGGTAAGTTTCACACGCGATTGGCCTGTGTACGTGTATTTCAGGGGTGCACGGGAAGTTTCACACGCGATTGGCCTGGGTATGTGCATTTCGGGGGTGCGCGGGAAGTTTCACACGCGATTGGGCCTCGGTACGTGTATTTCAGGGGTGCGCGGGAAGTTTCACACGCGATTGGGCTTGGTACGTGTATTTCAGGGGTGCGTGGGAAGTTTCACACGCGATTGGCCTGGGTACGTGTATTTCGGGGGTGCGCGGGGACTTTCACACGCGATTGGGCTTGGTAGTGTATTTCAGGGGTGCGCGGGAATTTTCACACGCGATTGGGCTGGGTACGTGTATTTCAGGGGTGCGCGGGAAGTTTCACACGCAATTGGCCTGGGTACATGTATTTCAGGGGTGCGCGGGAAGTTTCACACGCGATTGGCCTTGGTACGTGTATTTCAGGGGTGCGCGGGAAGTTTCACATGCGATTGGAGTAGGGTACGTGTATTACCGGGCTGTGCATGAAGTTTCACACGCGATTTTGCTATTAGAGCTGGGAACGCGTATTACGGGTGTATGCGCGGGGTGTCCTACACATGAATTGGCAGTGTGGGTTCTCCCAGGTGTCCCCTCTACCCCCTCCACGGCCCCTGCATGCAGCCCACACCACAGGGGACTACCCCGCACCCCTGGTCATGTCCCGCAGGCAGCACATCCACCATGGGCATGCCCCCCAGCCAAGCCACATGTCACGTTGCAATATCATAACCAACTCATGTCTCCCAGCACCCCCACCCCCCAGCAGTGCAGGGCACCTGCCAGCAGGCCCCCACACATGTCCCCCAGCACCCCCACCCCCCAGCAGTCAGGGGCACCTGCCAGCAGGCTCCCACACATGTCCCTCAGCATCCCCACCCCCCAGCAGTCAGGGGCACCTGCCAGCAGGCCCCCACACATGTCCCATAAATGTCCCCCGCACCCCCACCCCCCAGCAGTCAGGGGCACCTGCCAGCAGGCCCCCACACATGTCCCCCTGCACCCCCACCCCCCAGCAGTCAGGGGCACCTGCCAGCAGGCCCCCACACATGTCCCACACATGTCCCCCTGCACCCCCACCCCCCAGCAGTCAGGGGCACCTGCCAGCAGGCCCCCACACATGTCCCCCAGCACCCCCACCCCCCAGCAGTCAGGGGCACCTGCCAGCAGGCCACCACACATGTCCCCCTGCACCCCCACCCCCCAGCAGTCGGGGGCACCTGCCAGCAGGCCCCCACACATGTCCCCCAGCACCCCCACCCCCCAGCAGTGCAGGGCACCTGCCAGCAGGCCCCCACTCATGTCCCACACATGTCCCCCAGCACCCCCACCCCCCAGCAGTCAGGGGCACCTGCCAGCAGGCCCCCACACATGTCCCACACATGTCCACCTGCACCCCTACCCCCCAGCAGTCAGGGGCACCTGCCAGCAGGCCCGCACACATGTCCCCTTGCACCCCCACCCCCCATCAGTCAGGGGCACCTGCCAGCAGGACCCCACACATATCCCCCAGCACCCCCACCCCCCAGCAGTCAGTGGCACCTGCCAGCAGGCCGCCACTCATGTCCCACTCATGTCCCCTTGCACCCCCACCCCCCAGCAGTGCAGGGCACCTGCCAGCAGGCCCCCACTCATGTCCCCCAGCACCCCCACCCCCCAGCACTGAGGGGCACCTGCCAGCAGGCTCCCACTCATGTCCTCCTGCACCCCCACCCCCCAGCACTGAGGGGCACATGCCAGCAGGCTCCCACTCATGTCCCCTTGCACCCCCACTGCCCAGCAGTGCAGGGCACCTGCCAGCAGGCCCCCACTCATGTCCCCCTGCCCCCAGGTCATGACGATCCTCAATCATGGCCCTTATGGCCAGCCTCCCCAGCCCAAAGCCCCAACCAAGTATTGCATCCACCCACATAGAAAAGGCAATTACATGATACAACCCCAATGGCAAGTATGTAAATGAACACATGTCTGTCGCACACACACAATGGTTGCAAGTGAATGTGAAAACCCATATCATGACATGCATGAAACCAATGAGATAATACCACACATCGAAGTATGAAGAAAAAAATGTATTAAACGCAACATGAATGGAATTAAAATCAAACAAACAACAATGGGAATAAAAAAAGAAAAGCTGCATGTCCGTAAAATAATGAAAAACAAGAAATCATAATCCAAAGGAACGGTGTCCAAAGTCACAGTCCAACAAAGCAAATCCAAGGGAAAAACCATTGCTCCATGAGGAAATCCAAAAAAAAGAGATGAATCCAATAGTGAACTATATACAGATGAACAATCCAGGGTCCATGATCCCAACTGAAGAAATGAAACCTATCAAAAATACTACCTAATGAAAAATTATATACAGAAACGTGGTGCATTGTCCAAGCGCAACCAAAATAAAGAAAAAACCAAAGCAAACCTAACACTATCTAACTATTTAGAAGGGCAGCGGGCTAGTCCGACGGCTCACTTTTGGATGTCCCGGGCCAGGGCATCATCGAACTCCTGCTCAATGTCCCGGAGGCAGTCCTCTTCCATGGCCCCGAGGTTTTGCAGGGACGACGACATGTTCTCCTCCAACTCCCTGAGAATTGCCTCGAGGAACTCGGCCCGCCTAAGGGCCCTCCGCATGGAGTTCTCTGCCCTGACCATCGTGAGCCGTGCCTCTTCTGCCCGCTGCTGCTCCGTATCTATGACATGGCCTAAGCGCTGCCACACAGAAGACACTTCCCGTCCTGGGCCCTCCATCCCTCTGGCCGATGCCTGCCCCTCCGATGACGATGGCCCCGAGCCATCATGGCTCCCACCTTGTTGCTGCTGCTGCTGTGCCTCTGCCCGTGCCCTGGCTTTTGCTGCCTACACATGCTCCTCCGGCTGGGGTGCAGTTGTCGAGGTGGCCACCCCTGCTGGACGTCTGACTCCCGACTGTGGCAGGGATGTGTCCTCCACCAGCCTGGCCGCAGGGTCAGAGGCACCTCCACAGGGCACCCAGGTGACACATGCGTGGGAAGATGGCACGGAGTACGACTGGCGCATAGGGGGTTCAGTTGAGGAGGGGGTCGGAACAAGGCCCAGCAAACGGAGGAATCCGGCCTTGGTGACCTGTCCTAGTAGGTCGACGTGGTCAACGAGCCATTCGAGACAACATGCATTCTCCCCATGAAAAGACTGCATTTCGCCTCGCATGGCCCGTTGACGCAATGCCACACCACCCAGGACAGGCTCAACCCAGTCCCGGAAAGCCACGTCCGCAGGCAGAGGAAGGCCAGTTGTCGTAAGCTCATCCCATGCTTGAAAACGGGTCTGGACGTAGGTATCCCTGCTGGTGCAGGATGATGCAGTCACAGGATCGGGGACATGATTACACACAGGAACCTCCGCGGCGGCCTGTGCTGCCTCCTGTCCCTGCCCCTGCACTGCACCACTAGCACCAGTGGAATCCCCACCTCCAGACCCCATCTCTGTCCCTTGCACGGCCTCCTCCTCCACCAAACCCCCCACCAACCTGGATGACTCTGTGCCATCTTCCTCCGTCGGGCCCTGTGGGGTCTCAGCTGCCCCTTCTGCTGCCGAGGAGTCCAACTCCGACCTCCGCCTCTTGGACCTCCCCTTGGCAGCTGCGACCTGGGACGCGGCACCAGACTCCTCACTCCCCGACGAGATGACAACCTGGGAGGGGAGCCGGGCCTTGCGTCTCCGGCTGGCGGTGCGATCCCTGCCACTGTGCTCCACAGCACCCTCTCCGCCCTCTTCATCAGTCGACGCTGCAGACAGGGAGAGATAGGACACAGGCATCAGGGCACTGTACAATGGACTCATACACACATGACAGTTGCACACGAGTGTCATTGTCAAACTTCAGACATGGCATCACAATCCCCAACACACATGTCATTTCAAATCACACACATGAGCTATTCCACTGTAACGCTCACCTGACTCCCACGGAGACGCTGACCAGGCCTGGGCTGCTGCAGCCTCTTCTAAGGTGATGCGCAGGACTCGGAACACCGACTGGGCCGGACCCCCAAACCTCGCCTGTCTGATGCGTAGGAAGATCTTTCTGTAGATGGGGAAAAGGATTTTAATCACCTGTGGAGTGACGAGTCGAACCCCTCCTTTCCCCTTTTACTCTCTCTTCAAACCACCTCTGAACCTTCCCGTTAATTCTCACCTTAAGATTTGAAATGACGAGCTCTCCATCCTGCTTCTGGTGCAGGGGTGCGGTAGAATCCAGTTACTTCACTGGTTATCGGACGGGCATTCAGGTCCAGTTGCTTCACTGTTTTTTTGGAAGAATAAGGCACTCTCGTAAGTATATGACTTATCAAGTTCAAGGGTTTTTCTCCCTTCCTTTTTGGCCTTTATTTTCAATGCACTGCTTTTAGTCTTTTAGCGCAGGTGCAGAGCGAAGATTCCACGTAGAGAAGACAATTCACTCTGGATAATTCAGGTGAGCTTATGTTGGGGTGGTTTTTCTAAATTCAGTATGTTCACCCACTAATGCGCGTGTTCTTTTTTCCCCATAGGGGCCCGGGCGCGGTACTGCCAAAAGGCGTGCCGACCCGAGATGAGGAAGGATTCTCCCCCACCAATCGCCAGGTAAGCCTTCTGGCAAATCAGTTTTTTCCCAATGTTTTCTCTGGCTCACCTTTTGTTCTTCTCTTTTCCTTCCTAGGTGCTGGAATGCAGCGGAACGTGCGGATGGTCGTAGGAGTACGGAATTCCTTGTGGACAGGTGAGTTGAGCGCAGCGCTGCAACGAGCAACGCGAGGAATCCAAAAAATAATGTCTTTTCCTTTAGGATCGTCGGCGTGTTGGCTCCGGATCCATGCAATATCAGGTAATGTCCTTTATTCACCTTCTCTTCCTCTCTTCTTCCTTTTAGGTGTTCCAGGACTGAAGCAGGCGTGGCTGGAGTCAGGATGCAGGAGCAGACACGGAGAGCGTCCAGCTGCTAGGAGCAGAGCAACGCGAAGCGTGAGCTGCTGTCTGGGCGTGGCTTAAATAGCCTCCAAAGAAGTCCCAGGTATGTATCCTTCCCCAATCAGGTATGTATCCTTCCCTGACCACGCCCGAGTGGCAAAATAGTCCCACAGGTAAAGTAGTTCCTTTCAGGCCTCAAAGAGGTCTGGATCTGGCAGCATGGTCTGCATCAGGTAAGTCCACAAAAAGCACTCCCTTTATGAGCCTACGGCGCCAGGACTGATGTCCAAAATGAGCCTGGCGCCAAAGGCGCCAGGACTGTGTCCAAAGGGCCCCTATTTGGGGTTGCTGGACCTTCCCTTGGGTACCTGATGTGTGCTTCCGGGGCTGCCGGTCTTGGACTGGCTCTCCGGGAGTATGCATCATGACAGCACTCCCCCTAAGGCCCCTCCCAAGATCGTTCTCTCCGGAGGTCTCAGTTTGTTTGGGAAATTCCGGTGGAACCTTTTGACTAACCGAGGTGCGTGCACATGGTCACTAGGCTCCCAGGGTCTTTCTTGAGGCCCGTATTCCTTTCCAATCTATTAAATAGTACAATTTGGACTTTGACACCTTGGAATCCAAAATGTTCTTCACCTCGAACTCGGGTTCTCCATTTATTCGGATAGGTTCTGGTGGCTTGATTAGTCGGGTTCCAGGTTGCACCGGTTTCAAAAGTGATACATGAAAAACAGGATGAATACGCATATTAGCTGGTAGGTCGAGTTTGACGGCCACCGGGTTGATGATGGCCGTAACTGAGTAGGGCCCCACATATCTTGGGTTAAAAGTTCGAGGTCCCTTGAGCGATAAGTGTCTGGTAGCTAACCATACTTGGCCTCCTACTTGGTATTGAGGTGCTTCACTTCGATGTAGATCAGCATTCTGCTTGTACTTTCTCTTGGCTTGCCGTAAATGCGCAGTTGCTTCCTTGAAGGCTTGAGTTATTGTAGAATGTAGATGGTTTACGGCGGGCATTTCGAGGCTTTGAGGTGAATCAAGGTCTGAGGTCCGAGGATGATGTCCATATATGGTATAAAAAGGGCTTTGTCCAGTTCCCGAGTGTATCGAATTATTATATGCGTATTCAGCAATCCAAAGGATGTCTTTCCAATTACTTTCGGATTGATGCAACATACACCGTAGATATTGTTCAAGGGTCTGATTTGTTCTCTCAGTTTGACCATCGGTCTGAGGATGGTGACTGGTCGACAATCTTACGTCAATCTGCGCCAGCTGACAGCACTTTCTCCAAAAATGGGAAATGAATTGGCTTCCTCGGACAGAGACTAGTATGGATGGGAATCCATGTAAGCGAACAATGTTTTCCAGAAATTCCTTATCTAGGACTGAAGCTGAAGGCAAGCCTTTTAATGGAATGAAGTGGGCCATTTTAGAAAATAAATCCACTATAACAAGGATAGAGTTATATCCACAGCAAGGAGGCAGGTCCGTAATAAAATCCAGTGACAAGGTGTGCCAAGGTGCTGGTGGAATGTCTAAGGGTTGAAGAAGACCAGCTGGTCTCCTCTTTTGTCCTTTGTTTTGGGCGCAAATACCACATGACATCACAAAAGATTTAATGTCCTTTCGCCAAGAGGGCCACCAGAATTGTCGTTTTACCTTTTCTTCCGTTTTGGCAATCCCTGGGTGTCCTTCTATCAGGGTATCATGATAACGAGAAATAACTAGTTCTTGTAGTTCTTTGTGTGGCAAAAATAGGCGCCTTTGGAAGTAAGGTAGGTCATCCTTAACAGTAAAGATAGATCTCTTTAAAATCCAATCTTGTAAGGCTGTAGGGTCCAGGAGTTGCTTAACTCTAGTTTGAATGTCCTCCAGAGTTTGTAAGGTAATCATACGCAGAATTTTTTGTTCGGGAATTATTGTTACTGGTTCTGGGCTTGTATCTATTTCACCCATTCCTATTCGGGAAAGGGCATCAGCTTTACCGTTCTTGCTGCCAGGACGATAGGTGATTACAAAATCGACATTTACTTGGTCAAGAAGTTCGGGGATCAGGGGCAGAGGGTAACGGTTTTTGACAGTTATCTGGTTCAATGCGCGATAGTCGATACAAGTTCTGAGGTCGCCTTCTTTTTTTGGCACGAAGAACAGGGCTGAGGATGCAGGAGACTTTGACGGGCGAATGAAACCGTTGGCTAGATACTGATCTAAATATTGTCGCAAATGAAGATTTTCAGGTTCCGTAAGAGCATAAATTCTGCTACACGGGGGTTGCGCACCCGGCATCAGATCAATTTGGCAATCGTATGACCTGTGGGGGGGTAGCGTGTTGGCCTGTTCCTTCTGTAAGACGTCTTGAAACTCCATGTACTCCGGCGGTAGCTGTAAAGTGACAGGGGTTACTGTAGCCAGGCCTATCTTTGGATAACAGGTTTGTGCGCAATCAGGAAAGGTTATCCTCTTCGCTCGCCAATCAATTTGTGGATTGTGTGTTTCTAACCAAGGGATTCCTAGAATTACTTGAAACTGCGGGGCCTTGATTACGTCAAACACAACAGCCTCCCGATGCCCGTCCTGACCTACTAGTGTCACCTCTGCAGTAGAGTGTGTTATTGGTCCAGAGGCAATTTCGGATCCATCGAGTGTGGTGATGACTTCTTTAGTGGTTTTTGGACGAAGAGGGAGGTTGATCCTAGAAGCCAATTCATGATCCACATAGTTCCCAATAGCTCCACTGTCGATGTATGCCTTTATAGCATGCAACTGTCCAGGCTGTTCCGGATTCACAAGGATCATTGGCATGATGAAGTGCGAGGTCTGAGAGTCCGTTTTCAGGCTCGCCAAGTGGACCTCTACGCTTGTCGGGCGTGGTCTTTTCCCGAATCCGGATCCTTATGATTCTTATCCGCGACTCCTACCGTTTTCTTGGGTGGTTTCATTGGGCAATCTCGTAAAAAGTGTCCAGAAGCCCCACAATAAAGACACAATTGCATCTGTCATCTTCTTTCACGTTCCTTTTGAGATAACGGTCCTTTAGCCCCCCAATTTGCATAGGTTCGGTAACA
The DNA here is from genome assembly GCF_040938575.1 of Ambystoma mexicanum. Lineage (NCBI taxonomy): Eukaryota > Metazoa > Chordata > Amphibia > Caudata > Ambystomatidae > Ambystoma > Ambystoma mexicanum. Next base: position 665,417,312 of record NC_090923.1, on the reverse strand, counting down.
TCAGCATTCTTGGGGTTAACATGGGTCTTGACTAACACGCGAGTCTCAAACTTGGACCGATCTGCTTTTCTATTTTGAAGCCTATGGTCTAATTGGACCACTAAGTCTATATATTCCATACAGTCTTGGGGTGGATTTACAACTTGGGCTACAACATCTTTAAGTTCCCCACGTAGACCTCGATGAAATAACTTGCCACCCAGTCTCCACTATCAACCTATTGAAGGTTGTGATATAGGCTAATAGATCCTGGTTACCTTGTCGTAAGGACAGAAGTTCGTTGTCCAGGGCCTGTCCCTGAGAGTGTCGAGCAAATAATCTTTCCATGCGTGTCTGAAAACCTTGAAAGTCTCGGAGTATCGGGTCGTCTTGAGTGACCAGTGGAACCGACCAATCTGCAGCGCAGCCGCTGAGATATGATAATACGAAGGCTACTTTGGTTTGGTCGTTAGGAAAGGCCCCCGGTCTGCAAAGGAAGTGTAATCGGCATTGATTCATGAATACAGCAAATCTTCTGGGGTTCCCCGCAAAACGGCCAATGGCATATTTCCCGGTAGATTAATTTGCACAGGGTTGCTTGAAACCATTGGGGCGGGAATGCCCCCCGATTCTGGTAGAGGAGTTTATCCAGCTTGACCTTGCCACAACTGCCTGGCAAGGTCATCAGTTTGTTCCTTAGATACAATTAGTTCCCTCCTGAGAGCGTTTGTCTCCTGACGTGCGGAATGCACTTTGGCCCGTAATTCCCCCAATAGGTGGGCCAGCTGATCGGTTTCGGAAGTCTCCATAGCGTCCGGGTGGGGAATTGTAGGAAGGCTTTGCGTTCTGTAACGCTCACCTGACTCCCACTGAGACGCTGACCAGGCCTGGGCTGCTGCGGCCTCTTCTAAGGTGATGCGCAGGACTCGGAACACCGACTGGGCCGGACCCCCAAACCTCGCCTGTCTGATGCGTAAGAAGATCTTTCTGTAGATGGGGAAAAGGATTTTAATCACCTATGGAGTGACGAGTGGAACCCCTCCTTTCCCCTTTTACTCTCTCTTCAAACCACCTCTGAACCTTCCCGTTAATTCTCACCTTAAGATTTAAATGACGAGCTCTCCATCCTGCTTCTGGTGCAGGGGTGCGGTAGAATCCAGTTACTTCACTGGTTATCGGACGGGCATTCAGGTCCAGTTGCTTCACTGGTTTTTTGGATGAATAAGGCGCTCTCGTAAGTATATGACTTATCAAGTTCAAGGGTTTTTCTCCCTTCCTTTTTGGCCTTTATTTTCAATGGACTGCTTTTAGTCTTTTAGCGCAGGTGCAGAGTGAAGATTCCACATAGAGAAGACAATTTGCTGTGGATAATTCAGGTGAGCTTATGTTGGGGTGGTTTTTCTAATGTCAGTATGTTCACCCACTAATGCGCGTGTTCTTTTTTCCCCATAGGGGCCGGGGTGCGGTACTGCCAAAAGGCGTGCCGACCCGAGATGAGGAAGGATTCTCCCCCAACAATCGCCAGGTAAGCCTTCTGTCAAATCAGTTTTTTCCCAATGTTTTCTCTGGCTCACCTTTTGTTCTTCTCTTTTCCTTCCTAGGTGCTGGAATGCAGCGGAACGTGCGGATGGTCGTAGGAGTATGGAATTCCTTGTGGTCAGGTGAGTTGAGCACAGCGCTGCAACGAGCAACGCGAGGAATCCAAAAAATAATGTCTTTTCCTTTAGGATTGTCGGCGTGTTGGCTCCGGATCCATGCAATATCAGGTAATGTTCTTTATTCACCTTCTCTTCCTCTCTTCTTCCTTTTAGGTGTTCCAGGACTGAAGCAGGCGTGGCTGGAGTCAGGATGCAGGAGCAGACACGGTGAGCGTCTAGCTGCTAGGAGCAGAGCAACGCGAAGCGTGAGCTGCTGTCTGGGCGTGGCTTAAATAGCCTCCAAAGAAGTCCCATGTATGTATCCTTCCCCAATCAGGTATGTATCCTTCCCTGACCACGCCCGAGTGGCAAAATAGTCCCACAGGTAAAGTAGTTCCTTTCAGGCCTCAAAGAGGTCTGGATCTGGCAGCATGGTCTGCATCAGGTAAGTCCACCAAAAGCACTCCCTTTATGAGCCTGGCGCCTATGGCGCCAGGACTGATGTCCAAAATGAGCCTGGTGCCAAAGGCGCCAGGACTGTGTCCAAAGGGCCCCTATTTGGGGTTGCTGGACCTTCCCTTGGGTACCTGATGTGTGCTTCCGGGGCTGCCGGTCTTGGACTGGCTCTCCGGGAGTATGCATCATGACATCCACAGCCCTATCGCAACAGCGAGCACCATCCATACACATACAACAGCATGAGCAGGCAAAGGTGAGCCAGACATCACATGAGACACAGGGAGTGCACTAGACAAGCACACACACCACCACACTTACATGCATGTTTACACCTCCACCAAGTGTCGCAGTGATGAGATCGGCATCCATGTCACATCTGGCAATCAGTCTTCTACATATCAGTCTCACATGCATTCATGTTGCATGACAGTTGCACACTTGTCAGATACACATACATGCACATGTACACAGTGCAGATACATGCAGCTGGAACCAACATACATCCATGTGTGACACCAGAACCTTCACAACTGACATACACAGTCTTTCAAACATGTGTGCTCACACATCTGCATTTGGCCTGCATGCTTACCCACAAATACGCCATCCATGTGTCTCACACATGAAAGGACATGCATGTGTCAGCCTCATGGCCCTGTACATACACATCCATACATGGCCCTACAAAACCACATGTGCAACCTGCACACTACTGGCACACCACCACACGCACAGCTTCCAATCAGTATGCATGTACACTTACCGCTCGACTCCAGACGGGTGTGCCTCTCAAGGACCTGGACGTGGAGCGCTGGGCATACGCGTTGCAGGACCCTCATTTGGTCTTCCGACAGGTGGCCCCGGCGCCCCTTAGCATCCGCTGCCTTCAAGAGGCGCCGGGCCTTGTTGAGGGTCCTGGACCTGAAGTCTTCTTGACATGATGGAATTCGCGAACTGCCACCCCCTCCACGTTGATGGCAGTCACAATGTCCGTCCAGATCCTGGTCCATCCTTCCTTGTCGGCGCGCGACCTTCCGAAGAGGGCATCATACTGCCCCAGGACTTGCTCCACCAGGACACCAACTTCGGTGGCAGTGAAGCTGGTGGCCCTCTGCCTCTCTGGCTGGGGGTTGCCAGTGCTGCCAGATGGTGTAGTGCTGGACATGGCAACCCCAGAGGCAGGAGTGGGTGGGCAACTGGGTCCTGGGACTGGGCTGTGGAGCAATGGAATCCCAGTCGGGAGTCTTCGGTTCCAGCAGGGGTGGTCACAGCAACAGCACCCCTGGCTGACGTGCAGGCAGCAAAAGGCAGGGCACGTGGGCAGCAGGCAATCAGGCAGCAGCAGATGGCAGGTGGGAGCGTGCTCAGGGCTCTGGGGGGCAGTAATTTGGCCTTCTGGGCAGGAGAGTGGTCTTCTGTGTGAACGCATGGCCAGCTTGATACAGAGTGATTTGGCACGTGAAAATCTTGCACGTCAGCGTGTAATTCGAGGAAAGGCCCTTAGCACGTAAGCGTGTCAGCGCACGTACGCGATTTCATTGGACCAAAGGCCCTTAGCGCATAAGCGCGTCTGTGACGTGATGCGCGCGGGTGTTTCCCTCATAGCACGTGATAACAGAGCACACGTGGAAAAGCTGCACAACCGAGTGTCAGCGCGTGTAATTGGAGGAAAGGGCGCGTACACGCGTAAGTGACGTGTACGTGTGAGCTGGTTTAAAAGGTACATGTAGGACGCCATTTCCTTGTACATGCTTTTTGTGGAGAGCGAGTGAGTGGATTCTGTACTTCTTGTCGGTTCACACGCGATTACTTCACAGCGTTTCACGTTCGTACTCCCTGTTACCGCTGACAGCTTTCATTTTTATACTTTTTTTGGGCCTGTTTCCTCAAACAGTGTTCACTTCTCCTTTTGTCCTGTCTCCTCAGACAACGTACAATTCTTCTTTTGGCAGGGGTGTTGCCAACGCACACACGCGCGTATTTTTCACTTTCTTTTTCCAGGCATATGGTGAGTTCCACACATACTTAGCAACTGTGCTTGCCCCGTGTGTCGCGTACCCCTTCAGAGGTCATTGTAGGCTGCGTGTATCACGCGTATGCTTATTTTTGTGTTTCTGGGTGCCACAGCCTAGTGCGGGTTCATTTTTCCACGCACGTGGTCTACGAGGGGTTGCATGCACGTTTATTTTTGTTTTTGGGCTGCCTGTGCATTGCGTGACCCGTCATCTTCCCCCACGGGTCACAGACAGCCTTGTTAGAGCACTAGGGTACGAATTCCATCTAGTACCCTACCCCTTTGACCACCAATTGCCCAGGACAATAGTTTACTGCTCCTCCCATACGCACAACAACATCAGTGCCATGGTTGGGAGGGGACCAAGCGGTAAGGGAGGCAAAGGTGGCCGACCTTCAAAAGGTGGATGTGGTGGGCGCGGTAGGGGACGTGGCTGGGATTTGCAGGGTGCCCCTATACCCCCATGTGTGGAGGACCAATCAGGGACACCCATGCCCCCCCATGGTTGAAGGAAACGTGGCTGAGACCATCCCAGCTCAGCCCTTGCTGGACCAGCCCATTGTGGCACCTGACCTGGCACAAGGATGACTCCCTGGCTGACTTCCAGGTCAGCAAGTCTAAGCCACGTGTGGCAGTGCAAGGTGTCACCAAGCCACATGGATCTGGGGCAGCTATGTCATCTGCTGCCCCAAGTATGCAGGGTGGTGAGGCTGCAGGGGCAGCTGCAGCTCCATCCGCCCCAGCTCTGACTCTCCCAGCCAGGACAGTGTCGGTCCTGGTCCATCATACTGATCTTCCCCCTGCCAACATCACACTTCAGACAATGCCTGCACCAAGTCCTATGGTCAATGTGTATTCGCACACTCCAACAACCCAGTATACCAGTGATTCTGCCCCTACTGACCAGAGCGGCGTTAGCCACTCTGGCTCCGCTCCACCTTCTAAAAAGAGGGAGAAGGGTGCTGTGGCACGACAGGCTGAGACCCCAGGCACGGCTACACACTCCGGTACCTCAAGGAAGCCTTGCTTCAATGATTCGGAACTTGATGCACTTGTGAGCTATGTGTTGGCACATAGCCACGAAATGGTGGTGACTGCAGGGTCCAAGACCACACCTGGTCAACGTAAGGCACACTGGCAGACCATCGCCGACCACATAAGTGCCCTTCGATTTGTGAGGCGCTCAGCTGATGATTGCTACAAGCGGTGGAACGACCTGAAACGCAGAGCAAAGAACAAGCTGGCCTCAAGTCATGCCGCTACTTTGGTGACTGGCGGTGGGTCTCCACAAGAGGACAACAAACTCACTGAACATGAGTCTGTTGCTGGGACCTTCGTCACAGAGGAACAGATCCAAGGTGTGGGAGAACTACCCGATTATTACACATTGTCCGGTGAGTGCCCATGGGTGTGTGTGTAATGCATGTGTATGTTGTTTGGGTGACGGGTTCTGATTGAGTGGCAGGTGAGGGTGTGTGTGACTGAGTAGTATGGGTCACCCATGTGCTTCATCCAAAACATTCTGCGGCCTTGAATTTGGGTGTGACACTATCCCTTCTGCCCACAGTAGTAATTTAGCGCAACATTAGGGCAGTTGCCCTTGAGGTGGCATCATGCAACAACATTGTTTGTATTTTTCAGTGTTCTTTCAGGCTGATTGTTTAAATTCTCCCACATTCTTCAGCCCTATTGTGACATATGTGACATGCTTCTGTCATTGAAGAACCCCACATTGGCCCACATGTGTCACCTTGGTAGTTGAATGATTTGACCATTCAGGCTGTATGAGTATTGTCCTGATCACATGATGTTTTTGGGCCTGTTTGAATGTGGAACATGCTAGTTGTTTCCTGTCATGTTGAAGTGCACAACCATTGATGTGTACATGGCCCTGCAATCACTGTATTTTTGTACACTGGATGTGTTGCAGTGTGTGGCACATGCCGTATCTTTTCACACTATGTGGCATTTTTCATCTCTTCATGTCCATCTCACAAGGATGGGTGACAGTACTCATTCACTGACATATGGATGTACTTGTGAAATGTACCATGGCTATGGTACATGCCATCTGTGTGATGGCATGTGTCATTTATGTGTATAGGACATGCCACTCACAGGCCAATGTGTGATGGCAGTGCTACCCAGCATGCAGCAAATGTGTTGCTCTTCCATCTTGGTGTCATCAGTGTCTAACTTTTGCCTCCCCTTCCAACTCTGTGACAGTGCATGCATGGGAGGGTTATAGTCATGTGGGACATGTGTAAATCATGTACTGGTTCTGTAGCTTGTCAGGCCTATATGTGTGCTATGGTGCTATTGCCTGTTTCCATTTTTTGTCTTTCATGTTTTTGCTGGGGATGACGCACTTGATGCTGTTGAGGTTGAGGAGATGGTGCAGACCCAGGAGGAACCTGAGGCACAACCGGCCACCAGTGGGGGACGTGGTGTGGTGGTGGGTGAGAAACCACTCTTGCTGCAGACGATTCTGTCAAGGGGTGTCTCTGGGTGCACCTCCCCAGACCTCTATTCAGGTGCTGATTCGGATGATGAGACCTATGTGGCGTCGCAGGTAAGTGTTTCTGGAAGGGGTTCTGTTCTGTCCAACCCACCTGCACCAGGGGTAGAACCCTCTATGGGAATGTCAGTGTTTGTTAGTCAGCCTTTGGCGGTTACGGGTGCAGGGTCACACACCACAACATCTGATCCTGTTCCTGGGCCAGCAGATCAGAGGGGTAATGCAGTCCTGCAGCCTCAGGCAGTGCTGGCACAGCAAGGTGCAGATCACCTTGCCCCAAACAGGTGTGGTGCCCGTCGACGTGGTGGCCGTACGCCACCAGGCAATACCGCATGGGAACAATCCATGTACGGTATGGCAACCCAACTGGCAGCATCAGTTGAGATGATGGCTCAAGCAATGGAGAGGGTGGCCACTTCCATTGTCCCCCCTGAAAGGCAGATGGAGCAACTACAGCAGGCAACAGACTCCATTTGCCAATCACACAGGGAGGACATGTTGGCGTCCAACAGGGACAGACGGGCGGTACTGGAGACTCTACGCCAATCGATATCAATAGAGTCCCAGGGCCACAGGGAAGCCTGAGGGTAGAACTCCATCACCTCAGGGAGACTCTTGTTGATGTTGAAACTTCCACTAACTTGAGGACAGAACAGCAGCTGGAGCGGCTCACACGTTCGCTCTCAGCTGAGATGCAGGCAACTCGGGAGGAGATCCGGGCATTATATCAGGTGCTGCATGGGGATCTCCACACTATAATCCTCCAGAATGAGACCTTCCACACCCGCATGCTTGCTGCCATGGAGGACCATACCAGGGCTTTGAGTGGGCTGCCTCCCATAGCACCACCACCTCCTGTGGCAGCAGCAGAGGGTGATGAGAGCGACAGCAGCAGTTCTCCCACATTGGCATAGCAGTGCAGGCCATGAGCCCATGGAGGTGTTTTTTTTCCCAACATCCACACAGGTGGCTGTTGGTGCGCACCCTGTCCTCGGATCTCCTGGGTGGCCGCCCCCTTTCCCCTACATGGCCATTTTTGATTTTTTGATTTTTGACTTTTGATTTTTGATTATTTTTTGACAGTGTGTTGCCTTGTGTGGCTCCCATGGGCATCCACTGTATTCCAGCTGGGCACATGCAGGCTTGTCCTGAGTTTGGGTTCGATGCTTGGGTTCGTGAGACACACACCCCTCCTGCTTCCCGTTTCCATGGGCTTGCAAAGGGTGTGACCAAGTGACAGTGATATACACAGTGATGTTGGGCTCCCATGAGCTGTATGGGCAGTCTGTAGTCAATACTGTGTAGACATTCCTTGTGTATATTGTTGTTGTATTGTACACTGCATGTTGGATTTATGTATGCTTCTGCTTCCATGTCTCCCTCTAAATTTGCAGGTACATTCCTCATGTCTTCCCAAGCCCGTCTAGTTTGGAGATGGAGTTCATGTTGTATGCAATACACAGACAAGTTTTGAAGCCTGCAAAACTACAGTCGGAAGGGGGCGATGTGGTGGCATATTCAGGTTGTAAGACTACGACTACTTTAACTTAGTACTGTCATGTTTTAGTTGAGTTTGTGCTTGTGTAGCTGCATTGTATTGTTGGTAAGTATTTGGTCATGTGTGTTGCTAGTTCAACATTACTAGGAGCATATTGTGTGTGGCCAGTTTCCATTAGGGACACTGGCCCTCATTACGACCCTGGCGGAGATCGCGGTGCAAAATGCACCATGGAGCACGGCGGAAAGCTGCCGATACCGCCATGGGGGTTGGCGGATTTACCGCCCCATTCCGACCTTGGCGGGGCGGTAAATCCCCATTCCCCATTTTACCCTTCCCCATTCCCATTTTTGCCCCATAGGGTATAATGGGAGTGGGGAAGGCGTTAATTACGCCACCGTAAAATACGGTGGCGTAATTAACAACAAGGTCCCGTAGCGCCATGGATTTCTCCGCCCGGAAAAACCAGGCGGAAAACGGCTCCATGGCGCTACGGGAACTCGTAGTAGGGCGGACGGGTCCGCCGCGAATACCGCTGGCGTAAACCCACTCCGCCAGGGTCGTGATGAGGCCCACTGTACTTAGTGACACCTGTGTCAGGTTTTTGGGATTGCTTTGTTTGCTCTCACATAGCATGACATGCCATGGTGTGTTGGGTGGCGGTGCTGGGGAGGGGTTGGGTGACATGGCACTGTTCTCATGTTGTATTTTGCAAGGGGTAATGCATTTAGCAGCATATTTGTCTTTTGATGACACAGCATTGGTGGTGTTTCTGTAGGTAGGGATGCAAACATTGTGACACTTCCAGGTGACCAATCTCAGGCTGGTATGGTTGTGACAGTTGACTGTCCCTTATGTCATCATCATTGATTGTCAGCTGGTATGTGGCAGGGCTGTGTGCACTCCACAGGGGTGTGATTCTAAGTGAAGTAATTAGCCACCAGCTGTGTTCGGGCTGCCTCACCCCGTGCCCTTTCCCCTCCCATGCGCAGTGGGCGTGCATGTGGTTGGGGATGTGGGGGCACCACCATGTCCACCGTCAGGCCCTGGCGTGTTGCAACGTTGTGCAGGACACATGCTGCCACTATGATCCTGCACACTACTGGGGGAGCGTATAACAGCTGCCCGCAAGAACGGTCAAGGGAGCGAAAGCGTGACTTGAGCACTCCGAATGTGTGCTCCACTATGCCCCGGGTTGCAATATGGGCTGTGTTGTATCTTACCTCGGGTGGCGTGGTGGGGTTCCGAATTGGCGTCATCATGTGGGTGCTCAGAGGGTAGGCACTGTCCCCTGGGGAGGTGGTGATGGGTATCATTAGTGGGATTGTGACATTACTCAGTATCTGGCATGCATGCATGTGCTGTGGCATTTATACTCACCAAGCAGCCATGTATCGCCATGCCGCCCAGCTTCTAGGTCCCGGTTTAGGGTTGACATTCTGTAAATGAAACTGTTGTGGGTGGACCCTGGATAGTTGGCATATACTGAGGTGATGATTCCCTTGGCATCACATACTACCTACACGTTGATGGAATGCCAGTGCTTGCGGTTTCTATAGATGTGCTCTGATGCCCTGGGGGGACGTAGAGCCACATGGGTGCAATCAATGTGACCTAGGACTTTGGGGAATTGTGCCACCCCGTAGAAATCCTGGATGGCAGCCTGCCTTTCTGCAGGTGTTCTGGGCAGGTATATGTGCCTGCGGACTGATGGGCATGCAGTCATGATGGCCAAGACCTGATGTAGGCAGCATGACTGCATGGCCTGTGACACCCCCCCCACTATGGCACTTGTCCGCTGAAGTGATCCGGTGGCCAAAAAGTGCAGTACATTGAGGACCTTCTCCAGGGGGCTGAGTGCTTGGGAGCAGAGGGCGGGTGATGTGAGGTCATCCTCCCACTCACTGACCAGGTCGAGTATTATGTGAGGTGGAAACCTGTACCTCCCATACACCTGGTCATCAGGCATGCCAAAAAGGCTGGTTCTGGGTGTGAACATTCTGGTCCTGACTATCCTCCTCCGCCTCCTGCGGTCTCCCACGACCACTGCTGCTAGGAACGGTATGTTCATCCTGGCGTCTGAGCTTGCTTGTTGTTTGCGCGCACTTTTATGCTGCGCGGGTCCACGTACGCCTGCTTCCTGCTGGCGTACGTGTTTCCGGATTAGCGCGTCTTTTTTGGCGTGTGCGTGTGGGCGTTCTGCGCATTTGCCTCCTGTACTTCCCCGCTCACCCCAGTAATACACGTACCCCGCTCGCCCAGGCCCAATCGTGTGTAAAACTTCCCACGAGCCCCTGAAGTACACGTACCCCGTTCGCCCAGGCACAATGCGTGTGAAACTTCCCACGCACCCCCGAAATACATGCTATCTTTGACACAGCGGGTGTCCGTGTTTGTCGCGTACCCCTTTGCATGTCATTTGTCCTAGAGGGGCACAGTATGGGACATTCATCAGAGCTGTATATACATGCTTTTTGTTAGCACACATTTTTTAATGCGCAGGGACGCTACCGCCTGCCTTCGTGTGGCAGACATGTGTTGATGTACATAGTTGACTTTTGGTTTGTGTCATGAGATCGCCGGTTCACTGCTGGGGGGTGGGGGTGCAAGGGGACATGAGCGGGGGCCTGCTGGCAGGTGCCCCTGACTGCTGGGGGTGGGGGTGCTGGGGGACATGGGTGGGGGCCTGCTGGCAGTTGCCCATCAGTGCTGGGGGGTGGGGGTGCAAGGGGACATGAGTGGGGGCCTGCTGGCAGGTGCCCTGCACTGCTGGGGGTGGGGATACAAGGGGACATGAGTGGGGGCCTGCTGGCAGGTGCCCTGCACTGCTGGGGGGTGGGGGTGCAAGGGGACATGAGTGGGACATGAGTGGGGGCCTGCTGGCAGGTGCCCCTGACTGCTGGGGGGTGGGAGTGCAAGGGGACATGAGTGGGACATGAGTGGGGGCCTGCTGGCAGGTGCCCTGCACTGCTGGGGGGTGGGGGTGCAAGGGGACATGAGTGGGACATGAGTGGGGGCCTGCTGGCAGGTGCCCTGCACTGCTGGAGGGTGGGGGTGCAAGGGGACATGTGTGGGGGCCTGCTGGCAGGTGCCCCTCAGTGCTGGGGGGTGGGGTGTAAGGGGACATGAGTGGGACATGAGTGGGGGCCTGCTGGCAGGTGCCCTGCACTGCTGGGGGCTGGGGGTACAAGGGGACATGAGTGGGACATGAGTGGGGGCCTGCTGGCAGGTGCCCCTGACTGCTGGGGGTGGGGGTGCAAGGGGACATAAGTGGGGGCCTGCTGGAAGGTGCTCCTCAGTGCTGGGGCGTGGGTGTGCAAGGAGACATGAGTGGGGGCCTGCTGGCAGGTGCCCCTCAGTGCTGTGGGTCGGGGGTGCAAGAGGACATGAGTGGGGGCCTGCTGGCAGGTGCCCTGCACTGTCAGGGGTTGGGGGTGCAAGGGGACATGAGTGGGACATGAGTGGGGGCCTGCTGGCAGGTGCCCTGCACTGCTGGGGGGTGGGGGTACAAGGGGACATGAGTGGGACATGAGTGGGGGCCTGCTGGCAGGTGCTCCTGACAGCTGAGGTGTGGGGGCGCAAGGGGACATGAGTTGGACATGAGTGGGGGCCTGCTAGCAGGTGCCCTGCACTGCTGGGGATGGAGGTGCAAGGGGACATGAGTGGGACATGAGTGGGGGCCTGCTGGCAGGTGCCCTGCACTGCTGGGGGGTGGGGGTGCAAGGGGACATGAGTTGGACATGAGTGGGGGCCTGCTGGAAGGTGCCCCTGACTGCTGGGGGGTGGGGGTGCAAGGGGACATGAGTGGGGGCTTGCTGGCAGGTGCCCTGCACTGCTGGGGGGTGGGGGTGCAAGGGGACATGAGTGGGACATGAGTGGGGGCCTGCTGGCAGGTGCCCTGCACTGCTGGGGGGTGGGGGTGCAAGGGGACATGAGTGGGAGATGAGTGGGGGCCTGCTGGCAGGTGCCCTGCACTCCTGGGGGGTGGGGGTGCAAGGGGACATGAGTGGGGGCCTGCTGGCAGGTGCCCTGCACTGCTGGGGGTGGGTGTGCAAGGGGACATGAGTGGGGGCCTGCTGGCAGGTGACCCTCAGTGCTGGGGGTGGGGGTGCAAGGGAACATGAGTGGGACATGAGTGGGGGGCTGCTGGCAGGTGCCCTGCACTGCTGGGGGGTGGGGGTGCAAGGGGACATGAGTGGGGGCCTGCTGGCAGGTGCCCTGCACTGCTGGGGGGTGGGGGTGCAAGGGGACATGAGTGTGACATGAGTGGGGGCCTGCTGGCAGGTGCCCCTGACTGCTGGGGAGTGGGGGTGCAAGGGGACATGAGTGGGGGACTGCTGGCAGGTGACCCTCAGTGCTGGGGGGTGGGGGTGCAAGGGGACATGAGTGGGGGCCTGCTGGCAGGTGCCCCTCAGTGCTGGGGGTGGGGGTGCAAGGGAACATGAGTGGGGGCCTGCTGGCAGGTGCCCTGCACTGCTGGGGGGTGGCGGTTCAAGGGGACATGAGTGGGACATGAGTGGGGCCTGCTGGCAGGTGCCCTGCACTGCTGGGGGGTGGGGGTGCAAGGGGACATGAGTGGGACATGAGTGGGGGCCTGCTGGCAGGTGCCCCTGACTGCTGGGGGGTGGGGGTGCAAGGGGACATGAGTGGGACATGACTGGGGGCCTGCTGGCAGGTGCCCTGCACTGCTGGGCGGTGGGGGTGCAAGGGGACATGAGTGGGACATGAGTGGGACATGAGTGGGACATGAGTGGGGGCCTGCTGGCAGGTGCCCTGCACTGCTGGGGGCGCAAGGGGACATGAGTGGGACATGAGTGGTGGCCTGCTGGCAGGTGCCCTGCACTGCTGGGGGGTGGGGGTGCAAGGGGACATGAGTGGGGGCCTGCTGGCAGGTGCCCTGCACTGCTGGGGGGTGGGGGTGCAAGGGGACATGAGTGGGGGCCTGCTGGCAGGTGTCCCTCAGTGCTGGGGGGTGGGGGTGCAAGGGGACATGAGTGGGACATGAGTGGGGGCCTGCTGGCAGGTGCCCTGCACTGCTGGGGGGTGGGGGTGCAACGGGACATGAGTGGGACATGAGTGGGGGCCTGCTGGCAGGTGCCCTGCACTGCTGGGGGGTGGGGGTGCAAGGGGACATGAGTGGGACATGAGTGGGAGCCTGCTGTCAGGTGCCCCTGACTCCTGGGGGGTGGGGGTGCAAGGGGACATGAGTGGGGGCCTGCTGGCAGGTGCCCCTCAGTGCTGGGGGGTGGGGGTGCAAGGGGACATGAGTGGGGGCCTGCTGGCAGGTGCCCTGCACTGCTGGGGGGTGGGGGGTGCAAGGGGACATGAGTGGGACATGAGTGGGGGCCTGCTGGCAGGTGCCCTGCACTGCTGGGGGGTGGGGGTGCAAGGGAACATGAGTAGGACATGAGTGGGGGCCTGCTGGCAGGTGCCCTGTACTGCTGGGGAGTGGGGGTGCAAGGGCACATGAGTGGGGGCCTGCTGGCAGGTGCCCTGCACTGCTGGGTGGTGGGGGTGCAACGGGACATGAGTGGGGGCCTGCTGGCAGGTGCCCTGCACTGCTGGGGGGTGGGGGTGCAACGGGACATGAGTGGGACATGAGTGGGGGCCTGCTGGCAGGTGCCCTGCACTGCTGGGGGGTGGGGGTGCAAGGGGACATGAGTGGGACATGAGTGGGGGCCTGCTGGCAGGTGCCCCTGACTGCTGGGGGGTGGGGGTACAAGGGGACATGAGTGGGGGCCTGCTGGCAGGTGCCCTGCACTGCTGGGCGGTGGGGGTGCAAGGGGGCATGAGTGGGGGCCTGCTGGCAGGTGCCCTTCAGTGCTGGGGGGTGGGGTGTAAGGGGACATGAGTGGCACATGAGTGGGGGCCTGCTGGCAGGTGCCCCTGACTGCTGGGGGGTGGGGGTGCAAGGGGACATGAGTGGGACATGAGTGGGGGCCTGCTGGCAGGTGCCCTGCACTGCTGGGGTGTGGGGGTGCAAGAGGACATGAGTGGGACATGAGTGCGGGGCTGATGGCAGGTACCCTGCACTGCTGGGTGTGCAAGGAGACATGAGTGGGACATGATTGGGGGCCTGCTGGCAGGTGCCCTGCACTGCTGGGGGGTGGGGGTGCAAGGGGACAGGAGTGGAGGCCTGCTGGCAGGTGCCCTGCACTGCTGGGGGGTGGGGGTGCAAGGGGACATGAGTGGGGGCCTGCTGGCAGGTGCCCCTCAGTTCTGGGGGGTCGGAGGTGCAAGGGGACATGAGTGGGGGCCTGCTGGCAGGTGCCCTGCACTGCTGGGGGGTGGGGGTGCAAGGGGACATGAGTGGGACATGAGTGGGGGCCTGCTGGCAGGTGCCCTGCACTGCTGGGGGTGGGCGTGCAAGGGGACATGAGTGGGGGCCCGCTGGCAGGTGCCCTTCAGTGCTGGGGGGTAGGGGTGCAAGGGGACATGCTTGGGGGACTGCTGGCAGGTGCCCCTCAGTGCTGGGGGGTGGGGGTGCAAGGGGACATGAGTGGGACATGAGTGGGGGCCTGCTGGCAGGTGCCCTGCACTGCTGGGGGGTGGGGGTGCAAGGAGACATGAGTGGGACATGAGTGGGGGCCTGCTTGCAGGTGCCCTGCACTGCTGGGCGGTGGGGTGCAAGGGGACATGAGTGGGGGCCTGCTGGCAGGTGCCCTGCACTGCTGGGGGGTGGGGGGTGCAAGGGGACATGAGTGGGACATGAGTGGGGGCCTGCTGGCAGGTGCCCTGCACTGCTGGGGGGTGGGGGTGCAAGGGAACATGAGTAGGACATGAGTGGGGGCCTGCTGGCAGGTGCCCTGCACTGCTGGGTGGTGGGGGTGCAACAGGACATGAGTGGGGGCCTGCTGGCAGGTGCCCCTCAGTGCTGGGTGGTGGGGGTGCAAGGGGACATGAGTGGGACATGAGTGGGGGCCTGCTGGCAGGTGCCCCTGACTGCTGGGGGGTGGGGGTGCAAGGGGACATGAGTGGGGGCCTGCTGGCAGGTGCCCTGCACTGCTGGGGGGTGGGGGTGCAAGGGGACATGTGTGGGACATGAGTAGGGGCCTGCTGGCAGGTGCCCCTTAGTGCTGGGGGGTGGGGGTCCAAGGGGGCATGAGTGGGACATGAGTGGGGGCCTGCTGGCAGGTGCCCTGCACTGCTGGGGGGTGGGAGTACAAGGGGACGTGAGTGGGACATGAGTGGGGGCCTGCTGGCAGTTGCCCTGCACTGCTGGGGGTGGGGGGCAAGGGGACATGAGTGGGACATGAGTGGGGGCCTGCTGGCAGGTGCCCTGCACTGCTAGGGGGTGGGGGTGCAAGGGGACATGAGTGGGACATGAGTGGGGGCCTGCTGGCAGGTGCCCTGCACTGCTGGGGGGTGGGGGTGCAAGGGGACATGAGTGGGACATGAGTGGGGGCCTGCTGGCAGGTGCCATGCACTGCTGCGGGGTGTGGGTGCAAGGGGAAATGAGTGGGGGCCTGCTGGCAGGTGCCCTGCACTGCTGGGGGGTGGGGGTGCAAGGGGGCATGAGTGGGGGCCTGCTGGCAGGTGCCCTTCAGTGCTGGGGGGTGGGGTGTAAGGGGACATGGGTGGCACATGAGTGGGGGCCTGCTGGCAGGTGCCCCTGACTGCTGGGGGGTGGGGGTGCAAGGGGACATGAGTGGGACATGAGTGGGGGCCTGCTGGCAGGTGCCCTGCACTGCTGGGGTGTGGGGGTGCAAGGGGACATGAGTGCGGGGCTGATGGCAGGTAACCTGCACTGCTGGGTGTGCAAGTAGACATGAGTGGGACATGAGTGGGGGCCTGCTGGCAGGTGCCCTGCACTGCTGGGAGGTGGGGGTGCAAGGGGACATGAGTGGAGGCCTGCTGGCAGGTGCCCTGCACTGCTGGGGGGTGGGGGTGCAAGGGGACATGAGTGGGGGCCTGCTGGCAGGTGCCCCTCAGTTCTGGGGGGGTGGAGGTGCAAGGGGACATGAGTGGGGGCCTGCTGGCAGGTGCCCTGCACTGCTGGGGGGTGGGGGTGCAAGGGGACATGAGTGGGACATGAGTGGGAGCCTGCTGTCAGGTGCACCTGACTCCTGGGGGGTGGGGGTGCAAGGGGACATGAGTGGGGGCCTGCTGGCAGGTGCCCCTCAGTGCTGGGGGGTGGGGGTGCAAGGGGACATGAGTGGGGGCCTGCTGGCAGGTGCCCTGCACTGCTGGGGGGTGGGGGGTGCAAGGGGACATGAGTGGGACATGAGTGGGGGCCTGCTGGCAGGTGCCCTGCACTGCTGGGGGGTGGGGGTGCAAGGGAAAATGAGTAGGACATGAGTGGGGGCCTGCTGGCAGGTGCCCTGTACTGCTGGGGAGTGGGGGTGCAAGGGCACATGAGTGGGGGCCTGCTGGCAGGTGCCCTGCACTGCTGGGTGGTGGGGGTGCAACGGGACATGAGTGGGGGCCTGCTGGCAGGTGCCCTGCACTGCTGGGGGGTGGGGGTGCAACGGGACATGAGTGGGACATGAGTGGGGGCCTGCTGGCAGGTGCCCTGCACTGCTGGGGGGTGGGGGTGCAAGGGGACATGAGTGGGACATGAGTGGGGGCCTGCTGGCAGGTGCCCCTGACTGCTGGGGGGTGGGGGTGCAAGGGGACATGAGTGGGGGCCTGCTGGCAGGTGCCCTGCACTGCTGGGGGGTGGGGGTGCAAGGGGGCATGAGTGGGGGCCTGCTGGCAGGTGCCCTTCAGTGCTGGGGGGTGGGGTGTAAGGGGACATGGGTGGCACATGAGTGGGGGCCTGCTGGCAGGTGCCCCTGACTGCTGGGGGGTGGGGGTGCAAGGGGACATGAGTGGGACATGAGTGGGGGCCTGCTGGCAGGTGCCCTGCACTGCTGGGGTGTGGGGGTGCAAGGGGACATGAGTGGGACATGAGTGCGGGGCTGATGGCAGGTACCCTGCACTGCTGGGTGTGCAAGTAGACATGAGTGGGACATGAGTGGGGGCCTGCTGGCAGGTGCCCTGCACTGCTGGGAGGTGGGGGTGCAAGGGGACATGAGTGGAGGCCTGCTGGCAGGTGCCCTGCACTGCTGGGGGGTGGGGGTGCAAGGGGACATGAGTGGGGGCCTGCTGGCAGGTGCCCCTCAGTTCTGGGGGGGTGGAGGTGCAAGGGGACATGAGTGGGGGCCTGCTGGCAGGTGCCCTGCACTGCTGGGGGGTGGGGGTGCAAGGGGACATGAGTGGGACATGAGTGGGAGCCTGCTGTCAGGTGCACCTGACTCCTGGGGGGTGGGGGTGCAAGGGGACATGAGTGGGGGCCTGCTGGCAGGTGCCCCTCAGTGCTGGGGGGTCGGGGTGCAAGGGGACATGAGTGGGGGCCTGCTGGCAGGTGCCCTGCACTGCTGGGGGGTGGGGGGTGCAAGGGGACATGAGTGGGACATGAGTGGGGGCCTGCTGGCAGGTGCCCTGCACTGCTGGGGGGTGGGGGTGCAAGGGAACATGAGTAGGACATGAGTGGGGGCCTGCTGGCAGGTGCCCTGTACTGCTGGGGAGTGGGGGTGCAAGGGCACATGAGTGGGGGCCTGCTGGCAGGTGCCCTGCACTGCTGGGTGGTGGGGGTGCAACGGGACATGAGTGGGGGCCTGCTGGCAGGTGCCCTGCACTGCTGGGGGGTGGGGGTGCAACGGGACATGAGTGGGACATGAGTGGGGGCCTGCTGGCAGGTGCCCTGCACTGCTGGGGGGTGGGGGTGCAAGGGGACATGAGTGGGACATGAGTGGGGGCCTGCTGGCAGGTGCCCCTGACTGCTGGGGGGTGGGGGTGCAAGGGGACATTAGTGGGGGCCTGCTGGCAGGTGCCCTGCACTGCTGGGCGGTGGGGGTGCAAGGGGGCATGAGTGGGGGCCTGCTGGCAGGTGCCCTTCAGTGCTGGGGGGTGGGTGTAAGGGGACATGAGTGGCACATGAGTGGGGGCCTGCTGGCAGGTGCCCCTGACTGCTGGGGGGTGGGGGTGCAAGGGGACATGAGTGGGACATGAGTGGGGGCCTGCTGGCAGGTGCCCTGCACTGCTGGGGTGTGGGGGTGCAAGAGGACATGAGTGGGACATGAGTGCGGGGCTGATGGCAGGTACCCTGCACTGCTGGGTGTGCAAGGAGACATGAGTGGGACATGAGTGGGGGCCTGCTGGCAGGTGCCCTGCACTGCTGGGGGGTGGGGGTGCAAGGGGACAGGAGTGGAGGCCTGCTGGCAGGTGCCCTGCACTGCTGGGGGGTGGGGGTGCAAGGGGACATGAGTGGGGGCCTGCTGGCAGGTGCCCCTCAGTTCTGGGGGGTCGTAGGTGCAAGGGGACATGAGTGGGGGCCTGCTGGCAGGTGCCCTGCACTGCTGGGGGTGCAAGGGGACATGAGTGGGACATGAGTGGGGGCCTGCTGGCAGGTGCCCTGCACTGCTGGGGGTGGGCGTGCAAGGGGACATGAGTGGGGGCCTGCTGGCAGGTGCCCTTCAGTGCTGGGGGGTAGGGGTGCAAGGGGATATGCTTGGGGGACTGCTGGCAGGTGCCCCTCAGTGCTGGGGGGTGGGGGTGCAAGGGGACATGAGTGGGACATGAGTGGGGGCCTGCTGGCAGGTGCCCTGCACTGCTGGGGGGTGGGGGTGCAAGGAGACATGAGTGGGACATGAGTGGGGGCCTGCTTGCAGGTGCCCTGCACTGCTGGGCGGTGGGGTGCAAGGGGACATGAGTGGGGGCCTGCTGGCAGGTGCCCTGCACTGCTGGGGGGTGGGGGTGCAAGGGGACATGAGTGGGACATGAGTGGGGGCCTGCTGGCAGGTGCCCTGCACTGCTGGGGGGTGGGGGTGCAAGGGAACATGAGTAGGACATGAGTGGGGGCCTGCTGGCAGGTGCCCTGCACTGCTGGGTGGTGGGGGTGCAACAGGACATGAGTGGGGGCCTGCTGGCAGGTGCCCCTCAGTGCTGGGTGGTGGGGGTGCAAGGGGACATGAGTGGGACATGAGTGGGGGCCTGCTGGCAGGTGCCCCTGACTGCTGGGGGGTGGGGGTGCAAGGGGACATGAGTGGGGGCCTGCTGGCAGGTGCCCTGCACTGCTGGGGGGTGGGGGTGCAAGGGGACATGTGTGGGACATGAGTAGGGGCCTGCTGGCAGGTGCCCCTCAGTGCTGGGGGGTGGGGGTCCAAGGGGGCATGAGTGGGACATGAGTGGGGGCCTGCTGGCAGGTGCCCTGCACTGCTGGGGGGTGGGAGTACAAGGGGACGTGAGTGGGACATGAGTGGGGGCCTGCTGGCATTTGCCCTGCACTGCTGGGGGTGGGGGTGCAAGGGGACATAAGTGGGACATGAGTGGGGGCCTGCTGGCAGGTGCCCTGCACTGCTAGGGGGTGGGGGTGCAAGGGGACATGAGTGGGACATGAGTGGGGGCCTGCTGGCAGGTGCCCTGCACTGCTGGGGGGTGGGGGTGCAAGGGGACATGAGTGGGGGCCTGCTGGCAGGTGCCATGCACTGCTGCGGGGTGGGGGTGCAAGGGGAAATGAGTGGGGGCCTGCTGGCAGGTGCCCTGCACTGCTGGGGGGTGGGGGTGCAAGGGGGCATGAGTGGGGGCCTGCTGGCAGGTGCCCTTCAGTGCTGGGGGGTGGGGTGTAAGGGGACATGGGTGGCACATGAGTGGGGGCCTGCTGGCAGGTGCCCCTGACTGCTGGGGGGTGGGGGTGCAAGGGGACATGAGTGGGACATGAGTGGGGGCCTGCTGGCAGGTGCCCTGCACTGCTGGGGTGTGGGGGTGCAAGGGGACATGAGTGGGACATGAGTGCGGGGCTGATGGCAGGTACCCTGCACTGCTGGGTGTGCAAGTAGACATGAGTGGGACATGAGTGGGGGCCTGCTGGCAGGTGCCCTGCACTGCTGGGAGGTGGGGGTGCAAGGGGACATGAGTGGAGGCCTGCTGGCAGGTGCCCTGCACTGCTGGGGGTGGGGGTGCAAGGGGACATGAGTGGGGGCCTGCTGGCAGGTGCCCCTCAGTTCTGGGGGGGTGGAGATGCAAGGGGACATGAGTGGGGGCCTGCTGGCAGGTGCCCTGCACTGCTGGGGGGTGGGGGTGCAAGGGGACATGAGTGGGACATGAGTGGGGGCCTGCTGGCAGGTACCCTGCACTGCTGGGGGTGGGGGTGCAAGGGGACATGAGTGGGGGCCTGCTGGCAGGTGCCCTTCAGTGCTGGGGGGTGGGGTTGCAAGGGGACATGCTTGGGGGACTGCTGGCAGGTGCCCCTCAGTGCTGGGGGGTGGGGGTGCAAGGGGACATGAGTGGGACATGAGTGGGGGCCTGCTGGCAGGTGCCCTGCACTGCTGGGGGGTGGGGGTGCAAGGAGACATGAGTGGGACATGAGTGGGGGCCTGCTTGCAGGTGCCCTGCACTGCTGGGATGTGGGGTGCAAGGGGACATTAGTGGGACATGAGTGGGGGCCTGCTGGCAGGTGCCCTGCACTGCTGGGGGGTGGGGGTGCAAGGGGACATGAGTGGGACATGAGTGGGGGCCTGCTGGCAGGTGCCACTCAGTGCTGGGGGGTGGGGGTGCAAGGGGACATGAGTGGGGGCCTGCTGGCAGGTGCCCCTCAGTGCTGGGGGGTGGGGGTGCAAGCGGACATGAGTGGGACATGAGTGGGGGCCTGCTGGCAGGTGCCCTGCACTGCTGGGGGGTGGGGGTGCAAGAGGACATGAGTGGGACATGAGTGGGGGCCTGCTGGCAGGTGCCCCTGACTGCTGGGGAGTGGGGGTGCACGGGGACATGAGTGGGGGCCTGCTGGCAGGTGCCCCACAGTGCTGGGGGGTGGGGGTGCAAGGGGACATGAGTGGGGACCTTCTGGCAGGTGCCCTGCACTGCTGGGTGGTGGGGGTGCAAGGGGACATGAGTTGGACATGAGTGGGGGACTGCTGGCAGGTGCCCCTGACTGCAGGGGGCGGGGGTGCAAGGGGACATGAGTGGGAGCCTGCTGGCAGGTGCCTCTCAGTGCTGGGGTTGTGGGGTGCAAGGGGACATGAGTGGGGACCTGCTGGCAGGTGCGCTGCACTGCTGGGGAGTGAGGGTGCAAGGGGACATGAGTGGGACATGAGTGGGGGCCTGCCGGCAGGTGCCCCTCAGTGCTGGGGGGTGGGGGTGGAGGGGGTCATGCGTTGGTGATCAATAGTGCAAGCTGACATGTGGCTTGCCTGGGGGGCATGCCCATGGTGGAAGGGTTGCCTGCGGGACATGACCAGGGGTGCAGGGTAGTCCCCTGTGGTGTGGGCTGCCTGCAGGGGCTGTGGAGGGTCTAGAGGGAACACCTGGGAGGACCCACATTGCCAATTCATGTGTAGGACTCCCCTGCACCCCAGATATACACGTACCCCACTCGCACAGGGCCTGTCGCATGTGAAACTTCCTGCGTACCCCCGAAATACACGTACCCCACTCGCACAGGGCCTATCGTGTGTGAAACTTCCTGCGAACCCCAGAAATACACATACCCTGCTGGAATCGTGTGTGAAACTTCCCGCGAACCCCAGAAATACATGCACCCTGCTGAAATCGCGTGTGAAACTTCCCGCGCACCCCAGAAATACACGTACCCTGCTTGCCCAAGGCCAATCGCGTGTGAAACTTCCCGCGAACCCCAGATTTACACGTATCCAGGCCAATTCGTGTGAAACTTCACGAGAACCCCAGGAATACACGCACCCCACTCACACAGGGCCTATCGCGTGTGAGACTTCCCGCGATCCCCAGATTTACACGTACCCAGGCCAATCGCGTGTGCAACTTCACGTGAACCCCAGGAATACATGCTCCCCACTGGCACAGGGCCTATCGCGTGTGAAACTTCCCCCGAACCCCAGATTTACACGCACCCCGCTCGCCCAAGGCCAATCGCGTGTGAAACTTCCTGCGCACCACCGAAATACACGCACACGCTATTTTTGACAGTGCGGGTGTCCGTGTTTGTCGCGTACCCCTTTGCACGTCATTTGTCCTAGAGGGCCACAGTATGGGACAATCATCAGAGCTGTATATACGTGATTTTTGTTAGTGCACAAATTGGCGCACATGTTTTTCATGCGCAGGGACGCTATCGCCTGCCTTCATGTGGCGGACGTGTTTAGGCCTGTGCGCGTCTTCGCCCATGCGCTGGTTTGCCCTATTCGATTCCATGAATACGTGTTGTAGGCGAGCGTGTGGGCGTTCCGCGCCCCGTACTTCCCCCGTGACGCCCACATTTTCATGCGTTGTTCCCCATTCTGCGTGTCACGCCCCGTGTTACGCCTACTTTTGTTATGTGTGCCGCGCTATGTGCGCTTTCGCTGTGGCCGTAGCACACGCCGTTAGATGACCAGTGCGCTGGCGTGCGCCACGCAGATTTTCAGCGCATATCCCAGATTTTACTTGCGCAAGGACTTCCATGAATCGATGTGCACGGGTTTTGCTGCGATTTTCGCACTTGCACTGCGATTCGCAAGGTTTTGCACGCTTGCGCTGGAATTTTCAGTGCACATTTATTCCTGGAATCGGGCTGCATATGTTTTCATTTCTGTTAATGTTGGGATTTGTGAACTTCAAAAAGAAGCACCTTTTAAGAAGCACCTTACATTTTAAGTGATGACTAAGCAAAAGGATTTATTAATTTGCTTGCATGAAAAATAGTTTAGTTTAGTTTATTATTTGTAAACCGCACCTAAACCCTGAGGTATCTGGGCGCTTGAGCAAAGGTCATTGTTACAGATACATGCATATAGGTAATTGTTACAGGTACATACACATAGACAGAAGACAAATGGCATGTGGGCATAAGTTACAAATAGGAAAAAGTGTCAGCATATACCATGGCTACAAGAAAGCTGATGAGCAGTTCACAGTTGGCATTTTCCACATTGGTAACAGGTCCTATAGTGTAGGTAGTGGAAGCAGAAGGAGTAGAGTTAATGTTGCTGGTCAAAGAGCCAGTCTTTCACTTTGGCTCTAAAGGTCCAAAAGGAATATTCAGCTCTGATGGCGGTGGGGAGGGAGTTCCAGAATTTTGCTGCTAACACGTGGAAGCTGGTGTCATGAGATACAAAGTGCCATATTTCCATATTAGGGCCTTATATGGCTGCATTAAGAGCTAAAACCAATAGCTTATTCAAGGTATGTGCTAAATGCTGAAAGTGATGTGTTGTAGCGCCTCCATTACGCAGTAGTGAGCTACAAGGAATATGCAGGCCTAGTAGGGGTGGTAGGTCACATTATGCATTGTGCATAGACAGGCAGGGCGGAGGCCCCAGTTTAGTAGCTAATAGAGAATTGTATTGGAGGGTTTGGAGCATTATCGCACCTATATAGCGCTTAGATAGCCAATCTTTGAAGCGCTATGGACATTAAGCTACGAAAAATCGTGCAGGGAGCTGTACTAAAAGTGACATTTTTAAGCGCAGTGATTTGCTTTGGTCTGGCAATGGCACAACAGATTGGAAAATCTGTGCGTAAGAAGGAAGCGCAAAGATTCAGTGGATTGAGGGTTCTTCTCTCTGGAGGAGATCACACTCTGCATTGGAGTGAGCTTGTGAAGCCAAACTACAAGGTTACAAGGAAAACATATGCTTTTGAATGGGACATTGATCAGCAGCCTGCTTTTAAACAGGCGAAAAGACGCTTTGCAGAATTGTAGAATTACATTAAATTGAAGCTAATTACAAAAAAGTGCCTCTTTTGAAAATGAAAGTTCGTGTGTGCGGAGCTTGTGGCTTGGAGACCAAATTGCAGACATTCATGTCATGGGCTGGGTGCGTGAAATGACTGTGGGAGGAAGAAATGAGAAAAGCAAAATGCCGCTCCTGTTCAGTAAAGTGGTATTTTCAACAGCGCATAGAAGCTGGCAGATATGGGAGCTTTTCTGAGTTGCTGGAGCAGAGCTGAAAACAGTTAATCTAGATGAACTGTCTGAAATGAGTGCCTCCCTTTAAAGACGCCCCAGTTTATGAGTTATAGGCCGAAGAGCAAAGAGACAAGCTTGCCGTGTGTGTATGGAGCTGCCATGTACGATGAAAGCCATCCCCAGTGAGAGACACTGTCCATGAGCAAAGAAAGAGGTGGGGGGCTGCAAGCCAGAATGCTGAACTGAAAGCAGTAATTGCCGTGAGTGAGAAGATGAAAAAAGAGCACCATTTTACCTTACACATGCCGATGTACGCATGCTTTCTGACACTGGCATGCAATAACAGAGCTGATCAGAGGCAAGGAATTCACCCAGTATCAACACTGGAAGAAAAAGAAATGCTGCATGCAAATGGCAGGCTGGGTGCATCGCGCATTTAAACATTTGGGGAAACTGTGAACCTGTGAATGGGCTAAGAAAAG
This sequence comes from Ambystoma mexicanum, assembly GCF_040938575.1. Classification (NCBI taxonomy): domain Eukaryota; kingdom Metazoa; phylum Chordata; class Amphibia; order Caudata; family Ambystomatidae; genus Ambystoma; species Ambystoma mexicanum. The sequence continues at coordinate 665,392,881 of NC_090923.1, read as the reverse complement.
ACAGCTGCCCATTACAAGAGACATTGCCATGCAAGCTGCATCCCAGTGCCCCATGTGATGTGACGTGAAGTAAAGTGCCGTGAACTGGAGAAGAAACCTCTAGGCGCTTTGAGAAGTGAAAAAAAAACACAGCCAGCAAAATGCAAGCTACATTGCCAGGTCTGGAGAAAATGACAAAGACATTATGGCATTCCAGATGGAAGCAAAACTGACAAAGGTAGTCGTTTTGCAAGAGACAACATGCAGAACTGGGTGTTGGAGTATCACATGAACACTGCACATTAGCCATGATCCAGAAGCCTCACGGCTTAGTGGAAGAATGAATGATTTGCTGTAGCAAATAAAGGAACTGATTCAGACTATCGCTCTCAAGGGGTGGCCCAAGAAATCAGCAGACACCCTTTGGGAAACTGACAAGTGGAAAACCAGAGGCTTTAAAGACACTGGGCCTCATTCCGAGTACGGCGCTAACCAATGGCGCTATTAACGCCTTGGTTGACGCCGTACCCGGACCAGCAGCGCCTTGGTGGATGGCGGAATTACCGCCCCATTCCAAGGTTGGCGGGGCGGTAATTCCCCATTCACCAAGGCTCTTCCCCATTCCCAAATGAGCCCCCATAGGGCTCAATGGGAATGGGGAAGATGCAAATAACGGTGACCGTTCATTACGGTCACTGTTATTGGCTTGGAGGCCCCTTTGCGCCCTCGACTTTAACACCTGCTCAAAGCAGGCGTTAAGGGCGAGGGCGCAAAGGGAACTCGGAGTATGGCGGTAAGGGATCACCGCCACCGGTCTCGTTACCGGTGGCCGCTATCCCTTAACGCCATACTCGGAATGAGGCCCACTGGCTCTATTGAGAACTGGAAAAATAAACGAAGCTGCTTGTGCAACTGCAGGCGGTATTGGACTAAAAGACTTCAACCTTTGAAAATGGAGTGATGCCAGCAGGGCAACCGAATCAAGATCATGAGACACTAGCAGCAAGTTGGCGGTTGGTGCCTGGCATTCGTGAACGCTTTGTTGACAAAGAAAAGCATTGATCCATTGAGAAGTATGGTCTGGGTACTTATTATATTGCTTTTGTAAAATCGCAGATCAGTCTCAGGTACCATTGACCAACTATGTTCGCATTGCACACATGAATTTGTGATTTGGCAGTTACACCCCGTATGGTTGAGTGCAAATAAGCCCCCAGTAACACGCAGAAGGGTGACAAATGATAAAGTGTGTAGTTACATGATGAGACTTCTGAAGGAGGGGGAAGTGTTAAGGGAAGAGGTGGATAACACTGATATTGTACCTTTGTGAAATCCTAACATTTCTGTTTGTATTTTGCCCAGGCAAAAAACCAAGACAGTAGCGTGCCAGGATTGGGGGTAGATGTGTGCAATTTTCGGGTACTACTGATCAGTCAAGCAGATGCATTCTCAGAGAACGCGGGTCACTGCGGGGTGCCATATGAACTTTGAACCTGTCCTGCACCGCATTCAATGCAACTGACGTGTGTACTACAACCTGCGAGAAGTGCCCAACAAAGTAATAACTTTTACTGAGCTGTCATGGTGCAGACTTGGCATATTGTCAGACACTTGATGCTGCACATTCTTAAATGGTTCAGTTGATGGTTTTAATAACCTGGTTGACATGTTTTGCCTTTCTTATCTAAAGGACTCTGGACAAAGCAACCATAATGGGTTGTGGACTGTGACATCATGCACCACAAACCGCTGTGTGGAACAGCACTTGAATGCAAACATGTTCAAAAAATGGTTTTTAAATGCATTTTGAGATGAATCTGAGAAGAACAAAATGTTTTGCTCTTCCAACTTAATTGCTTTAGCCAGCAATGTTTTGCCTTTTCCAAAATTACTACGGTGCACGCAGCCGCAAGAGTGTTTATGAATTGTGGGGGCAGCTGGGTTATGCGAGCAGGAGCATAATATATTTTGAGATAAAATGAGTGTGCACAGATGTTATCTGTGCGTTTAAGGGTTTTGCTTTAAAGAAATGCTGCCAAGTGTGTGAGCTCTAATTAGAAATTGTAGCATTTGAGACACAAGGATATTTTTACAGCCTGAGGGCGGGTAAATGAAACCATGACTGACTTGATACTTGATTTTATGACACAGATTGTGACACGGTTTTTGTTAAACCAACCAGTTTCATATTTTTGTGGGGACTGCTGTCTCCAGCGCACTGATGCAAAGAGTTACATTTTGATTGTAGACATTTAGTGTAATGCATTCCATTGGTTCTTTTGATTGCTAGTGCAATATTGAGTTTTGATGCAAATTAGTCGAATTGTTTTTATTTAGAAAACCTGGTGCTCATGGGTTCATCTTGCTCATGAAATTAGATGGTTTTAGGTTGGGTTCCACTAACCTGGGGGAAGTGTCTAATCACATAGTCATGTTTGTAGGCCCTGGGAACAGGGGGGTGGGTAGGCCCTTAGAGTAGAAGGATGCTAGGTTTATAGTTGGTAACCATACATAAATGCAATAGTGCATTGTAGATTAGGCTACACCAGATTGTCTTGATATTTTAACCGCATGCTGCTTTTTAACTGATGATCAGTTATATGATAATCTTTTAGGAATATTTGTTTAGGCCAGGTTTTGGCTAGGGTAAATGTCACTGTTCACTTTGTGTACATTTTTGTTTAGGTAGGGTTTTTATTAACCTTGCATGCCACGCTGACTAACCGCTAGAAAATAGTTTGCTTAAACCTCCTGCAAAGCCCCAAGGTCTTTAACTACCTCATTTATCACTGCACTACATACAAAGTTTATGGATATTAGCCAGCATTGTCGCACACACTTTGAAAAGGGGTGGAATGTCATGAGATATAAAGTGCCATATTTTCATATTAGGGCCTTATATGGCTGCATTAAGAGCTAAAACCAATAGCTTATTCAAAACATGTGCTAAATGCTGAAAGTGATGTGTTGTAGCGCCTCCATTACGCAGTAGTGAGCTACAAGGAATATGCAGGCCTAGTAGGGGTGGTAGGTCACATTATGCATTGTGCATAGACAGGCAGGGTGGAGGCCCCAGTTTAGTAGCTAATAGAGACTTGTATTGGAGGGTTTGGAGCATTATAGAACCTATATAGCGCTTAGATAGCCAATCTTTGAAGCGCAATGGACACTAAGCTACGAGTGCAGGCCTGGTAGTGCTTGTTCACATAGGGTTAATTGATTTCAGCTTCTCTTAGAATATTCTGTCTTTTCTTAGATGGGGCTCTGCCGTGCTTCGCAAACAAATCCTATTTCTCTCCAAGTATTTCTCTCCAAGTAGGGAGGGGGGCAGAGAAGGGAGCACGTTGGAAATTTACAGAGCTGGTCTTTTCCATGGGCAAACGTATTTTGCACGATGAAGGTTCTGGAAATGTGCATCATGTTGATTGACGGCACGAGAGCACAAAAGGTGCACGCACCCAGAACTGGGTGGGAGATTCATCCGCGGACCAAGTGTGTGCCCGGAACAGGCTCTTTGCGGCACCTTACAGCGATGTTATCTGAGCGGGGCTGGCAGCAGTTAGCTTAAGATGACCAGGGTCCCCAGCGCTGATTAATGATACCATCTCAAGGGGCGTAAGACTGTGTTTCTCTAAGTTTTGTGGTTTCTCTAAGTTTTGTGATTTCTCTAAGGAGTTTTGTACTCGTCTCTAACTTGAATACCACAGACTCCAAAACTCTTGGAGTCTACCTGGATTCCAGCCTATCCATGGATAGACAAGTCAACGCAATAGCCTCTGCAGCAGCCTCCGCAGCTGCCTATCAGGCCAAACTAATCAACGCAGTCAGACCCTTTCTTTCCAAAGAGAATTGCACCAACATAGCCAGAGCCATCACTGGTTCTAGGCTGGACTATTGCAATATACTCTTTCTAGGAACCTCCAATAAAAACCTACAGAGACTACAAGTCATACAGAACAATGCTCTCTGGGCAGCCCAAGGCATTCCTAAAAGAGAACACATCTCTGAGGCCAGAAAATTAGCCCACTGGCTCCCAATAAAGGAAAGGATCGTCTTCAAAGCCCTGACACTGATCCACAAGTGCATGTACCTCACTGCTCCTGCCTACCTCTCACAAAGGATCCACCCTGTCTCCACTACAAGGCCAATCAGATCACCGTCTACCAACATGCTCTCTGTGCCATTAGTAAAAAGAGCCAGAGCGGGCGGATCAAGCTTCCCTTATCTCGCACCCACTCACTGGAATGCCCTACCTCCCACTATCCGAGGTGAGGCCTCCCTCACCACCTTCCGCAAAGCCTTGAAAACCATCCTCTTCACATAAGGCCCTACACATCAGCATGAATACTTATCATATGACCCGTTGCACAAGTTTTAATATAATGACTATGTGCAATATCTGTAACAACAGTATGATATTTTGTAGTATTCACAATGTGTCAACGACCGCTACCATGCCTGTACCTGTGTAACTAAGTTCTTGCAAGTAACAGCGCCTCAATGCCCCTGGGCTGCTTGCGCGCTATATAAATATAAATAAATAAATAAATAAATAAATTGCTGATAATTTTACTGTTCTGTTATATTATGCTTTTTATCTAATAAATGCTACATTTATACTGACAGTGTCATTTCACTAGCATGAGTTAATTCTTTGGCACAAGCGGACTTGTAATTTGGGCTGAATTGGCAAATTTATTCTCTCAAGGGCTGGTCCCTGGGAAGAAACACCCCTTTTCAAGACAGCTGGTTCCACCTGCAGTTTTCAGTTTGTACTTAGGGATGATGAGATAGTGTGAGTAGAGGGATCTAGTGGGTCTGGAAGGCTGGTCCCTAGTGAATTTGTCAGCCAAATAATTAGGGGCTGTGTTTGATAGGCATTTGTGTGTGATGACTAGCAAGATTCTATCACGCACTGGAAGCCATTGTTTATCTCGTCCGATGGCCAAAATGTGATTAGAGCGTGGGATATTTAGGGCACATCTCAGGGCATTGTTCTGAAGAACTTGTAATCTATTCAAATTACGTTCAGTAGAGCCTAAGAATAAGGTGTTGCACTAATCCTCCTTGGATAAGATCAAGGCCCTAGCTAGCGTAAGGCAGCTGTTAGTAGACAAGTAAGATTTGCAGGCATTAATCAGTTTATTGTTGTATGCTGTAGTAGAAGCTATGATATTGACTTGTTTTTTGAGGGAGAGGGTAGAGTCTAGGTAGACGCCTAAAGTCTTAGTGCCTCATTACACGGTAGGCAGTAAGGGTTTACCGGTACCAGTATTTTACCGGTACCAGTAAATCCTTACCGCCTTACTACGAGGTCCCTTTGCGGGTTGGGGAATTTAATTAGCGCCTTCCCCATTCCCATAGAGCCCTATGGGGCAAAAATGGGAATGGGGAAGGGCAGTGGTGGAAGCGGGAATTACCGCCTCGCCAACCTTGGAATGGGGCGGTAATTCCCCTTTCCTCCAAGGCGGTACCGGTAAATTACCGGCATGAACCATGGCGCTAATAGCACCATGGTTTACTGCCTACCGTGTAATGAGGCCCTTAACCTCATTAGCAACTTTAATGAAGTTTCCATCAATGAGTCAAGTCTATTTAGACGAGCTTGAGACCCAATGATCAGGAGCTCTGTCTTGTCGTCATTTAGACAAAGGCTGTGGGCAGCCAACCATGCCTGAATTTCCAAGTAGATTTCATTTAACATTTTAGAGTCTTTGTCATAGCAGCCAGTGAGCATAATGAGGACCTGGGTGTCATCTGCATAGTTTATGTAGGTGACACCTAGGTTATCAAGATGACAAAAGAGGAGCTTTGTGAAAATATTGTAAAGCGTGGGTGACACACAAGAACCCTGTGGGACTTCACGATAGATAGGTACTAGGTCACCGCTGTAGAGGGTGCAAAGACCCTTGTTATTCTATTTGAGAGAGAAGATTGGATCCAGCTAGCAGCGTTCGGAGAGAACGCTGCAGCTGTGGTGAGGTGTTTGGTCAAGATCTGATGGTCAACGAGATCAAACGCTGCTGAAAGGTCCAACAGAAGAAGGATGGCCAGCTTGCTTTTGTCTTTGGCTTCATCCATTTGGATTCTTAAGTCCAGGAGGGTTGAAATGGGTTTACGGCTAGACATCATCCTAGCTGTAAATCCATTCCAACCAACGTGCATATCCCACCCTCCAGAACCAATAATACTTTCTGGGGTGCTTCAACCTGAAACTTGGAGAGCCACTTTATCAGGCCTTCCAGCATGCTAATCTTGCCTCCCGCGTAAAACAATATCCCTCATTGTTAAAAAACATGGATGCTTGCTCAAACTTGCCCACCCCACAACTCGGCCCCCCAGACTAGAAAGTTTCAGAAAGATTTGTTGAAAAATTAAAAAGTTACTAAGAAAACAAAAACTGCAGTATCAGTCTCGTTCTCGTTTGTTTTCCCATAGACAAAATAGGTAAATGTTTGCCAGACTGCACAGCTAAAACCACTAAACAGATTTGAAACTGGTTTGAAACTCCTTGGACACGGAGTGTTGACTTGCGATCCATTTATGGTTTGAGGTTATTCTATAAGTACTTTTTAAAATATTTGATGGAGAAGGTGGTGTCCCTTCTCCAAAATAGATAGCTATTTCTCAGGTAACTTGCCAAGAAACAGGGTTTTTAGAAATGAAATAGCCACCATCTTCTTTTTTCTCCCAATGTGAGAGATAGCTACGGCTATACTGGTGGTTCACGTAAAATGAAAAAGCAGGACCATGCCATTTCCAGGTGAAAAATCAGAGAAATGCCGTTAGTGTAGAGGTGCAGGGAGGTAATAGGACATCAAGTTAATGAGGAGGTGTAGGGACTGAGTTTGCAACATGAAGCTTTTCCTAACCTCAGCTATGGGACAGAATAGCCGCGGCTACCCTACATTTACTTATTTAGATTTTTGTAACGCGCCACTCACCCATGGTTCTCAGGGCGCACATAAAGTAGAAAGAGAAAAGGGTTGGGTAAGAGAGATCAGATAGGGAGGTTACATTATGCCATGTTAAAGAGGTGTGTCTTGATTTTATTCTTAAAGTCTTTAAGGGATGTTATCTTTCTCAGATCAGGAGGGAGTGCATTCCATGCCTGGGGGCCTGAACATCAAATTAGGTACCACCAAACCCTTTCAGTTTGAATTTAGGTTGCTGGAGGCTAACCTTGTCGGCCGAGCGAAGTGAACGGCCAGGTTGGTTTTCCTTGGTGCATTTATAGAGATATACAGGGGCTTGGAGGTTTAGGCATTAATGGCTTAGTGTCAGGGCCTTTTGAGTAACCCTGTGTTTCACTGGAATCCAATGGACCTCCCTCCTTGCTTCAGTATTGTGATCTCATCTGGGTAGATGTGTAATAGCCCGGACTACCCCATTTTGGATTACCTGGAGTGCTGTTAGGTTTGCCTGGGAGGTGCCACGAAGCAGACTGTTACAGTAGTTCAGGCGTGAGTTAAGAAGTGCTGAAGCAAGGAGGGCCATGTTCTCGGGCGACAGGAAGCGGCGCATGTGACCAAGAAGTTTATTAATATAGCCACAGGATGATCGTAAGAGGGCTACGTGGGGCTTCAGGGACAGTTCAGTGTCGAGCATTACCCCTAAGGCCTTAATACTTTTAGCAAATGGGATGATGGATCCAGCTATGTTAAAGTTGCCAAAGTCTGAAGATAATTTTTTTAGCTGATGCCTTGTGGCGACAATCAGGAGCTATTTTTTGTCTTTGTTCAAAACTAACGTGTTGGTTGCCATCCAGGCCTGGATGGCACCATATTAATGGTTGCTGTGTCTTGTGTGTGGATACCTGAAAGCTTCAAGACCACCTGGGTGTCATCAGCATAATTAGCATATTGCACACCCAGGTCATCGAGAAGTGTCAGGAAGGAGAGAATGTAAATATTAAAGAGAGTCGGCGAGATGCAGGACCTCTCTGGTACCCCGCAGGAAATGGCCTCAGGAATCAAAGCTGTGTTGTCCATGGAAACTCTGGCATTGTGGGGACCCAAGAAAGAAGCGACCCACCGAGCCGTCACCTCTGAGCAGCCTACTACCTCCCTCAGCCTGTTGATCAAAAGGGAATGATACACCAGGTCAAAGTCTGTGTAGAGGTCAAGCAACATCAACAGGACGGGATGCCCATCGTCCATTTTAAGAGAGAGGTTGGATTTCAGGTCGATTAGGGCAGTCTCAGTACCATGTCTGTCTCGAAAGCCAGACTGGTGAGAACCAAGAATGTTATGTTCCTCGATGTAGCTCTGGAATTGTAGTGCGGCTGCATGATCCAACACTTTCAACAGAAAGGAGACATTTTTGATGGGGCGATAGTTCACAGCTTTAAACAGTTTAGACTGCTTTTTTTGAGAAGTGGTGTGATCCAGGCCTTCTTCAAAAATGGGGGTACCAGGCCTTCTGAAAAAGATAAATTCACAAGCTTGGTGACAAGGGAACCAGAATAAACGAACAGTCCATAAATATCCTTGAGGGACAAATATCTCCTTTACAGGTGTTTGGTTTCAAGGAGCTTATGATTTTCAAGATGTCTACCTCAGAGCAGGGAGAGAATGTAAACTTGTTAACTCTACAACCTAGGGTGGGTTTGGGATTGGGCCCAGGAACGGATAGCCTCCTGATGTTTATTTTTTTTAATTCATTGTGGATTGCCTGGCGCCATTATGAATTTTTAGTGGGTGTGGGCCACTAACTTGCCCTCACATTCCTTCAGGATTGTGAAGAGCAGGACTTGGCCTGAGAAATCCTGTCATTATAGGTAGCAGTTTTAGTGGTTATAATGCCTGATTTACGATTTTGTGCAGCTTATTTACACAAAGCCAGCGTAAGTGGCGAAGGGGATTTACGCCACATTCTTTCTGCTGTTTGCACTCCAATGTGTCTTTGTTCAACAAGCAGTTCTAGAAGGAAGCTTGTTTGACAACTCTAGTTTGAACGTGGACAAGAGAGTTGACTGTGGTATTCAGAGTGTCCACAAGAAAGGAGGCCAGATTGGAAGTGTTATCAAATTTTACATCTCCACTGAAACATTGGTGCAGAAACAACGAGTGTGGTGGGGGGATGGGAGAGTTCAGGGGAGGCGAGAAGGCCATCAGGGTTTGGGGGGAGCTGACACAGATGTGGGGAGCACTTGGTGAGGGTCTGGAAGGGCAGGTAAGCTTTATTTTTCACTGTTTTTGCCTGATAACCGTGGGTATAAGGACTACAAAATAATAACCAAGTGTATAACCAAAGATATTTGTAGTTCATACCCACGGTTATATATATAAACTATACAAAATATATATGCATCCAGGACTCTCATTCATGCAGTAACTGGACCAACCTTGCTTACCTTGAAAGCAAAGGAAGGGATCAGCACCCTCAAGCCATGTTGTCTAATAAATGAGCTCAGGGTACAAGACCATTTAGAGCAACATGGCCTGATGGCCTGGACCCTTCCTCGCTTTGAAGTTAAGCAGGGTTGGTCCTGATTACTGCATGAATAGGAGACAGTCCACAGTTCCGGATGCCCTGTGTTTTCATAGTTTTGAATGTCTCATAACACACTAGGAAATCACACAGCATCCACATTTCTTTAAAAAACTGTGCTACTGTCAGTCCTGGAAAGTATTGCACTCTAAAGGTCACGTTGCCATGAGTCCCACAAGAAAAGAGCTGCTATCTCTGGGTAAGGAGCAGCTAATACATGGAGAAATGCAAATCAAGCTTGCACGCGTGAGACAAACAAGAATAACCTTTTGTTCTTTATATATATATATATACATATACATATATATATATATTCAAGGAAAAAACGTCTTTAGTTGCAGGGCCGTTAAGGTGAGAACTTGTGCAACAAAACCCTGGAAATTCAGCTAAAGCCACCTTAACTTTGCGCCCCCTGTTGCGAAGACTATGACCACATTGATGATATCACAGATGGATTTCCAGGGTTTTGTTGCATTAGGCTTTGACAATGTTTTTAGTTAATGCCCTGTGCGATAAAATGATTTACCGAGGATCACACACTTTGGTTAAGCAGTTATGGTTAAGTTGCTGTTTACATAGGAAGAGCACTTTTTGGGCAGCTTATAACTTCCCTCCCCTTGGATGAATCCTCACCAAACTTTGCAAATAAAGTATATGGCCCACTCAGTTTGGTGAGGTTTGTTCCAGGAGGGGCAAAGTTATAGGGGGGTCCCAAAATTTCTTTTTTTCCCATAGACATAATGGGAAAAAACTTTGCTCACGCCTACAGCCCAAACCGCTGGACGGATTTACACCAAATTTGCGGCAGGAGTGGCGGCTGGTCCCGAAAGCGTGCTTTTTTTATTTGGTGTAAATCCGTCCAGTAGTTTCTTTTTAAATGACCAAAATTTAAAAATGTAAAGCAAAAAAATAAGTGACATATATGTCCGCTCCGCGGACTCACTTCCCTGTTCGGTCCGCGGACTGGCCTCCGATTGTCCAGAAAAATCTGCAGACTTTTGCATAGTCTGCGAACACCGGGACGCGTCGCTGATAGGATGGTGAGAAAACATGAAATGCGTCTGTTTTCTTGAAACGCCCACCATCTTGGATTCGCTGACTTTTTTGGCGTCCGCGAACAGCGCAGTGAAAACGTTTTTTTTTTAAAAAGCAGCATTTCACTTGTCAAACTTGACAAACAATCTCTGGGGAGGTGGGGGGGATAAGGATTCGATTGGATATGGCCATAAGAAGCCAAAACACGTTTTGTTTCACCCCCCGAAGATCCGCGAACACTCTGGGACAGTCCTGTGGTGTTCGCGGACACTTCAGGTGTCCTAGGACATCTGTACCTATTTCTGCATTACAGGGTTGGGGAAAAGCAGTTTTTGGATGGCGTATAACATTTGCGCCACTCAATGAAACTGTATGTAATTTTGCAATTTTATTGTAGAACTAATCCTGACTGGTTTTGCAAATTTTTTGGGGATTCTGTCAAGAGGGGGCAAAATTAGAGGGGGGGATCCCAAAATACTGTAAAGGCATATAAATGTGGTGTCATTTGACGAATCTGCACAACATTTGGCAAAACGATTTTGGATCTAGATATAAATGGTTTTCTAATGTTTGGTGGGATTTTCTCAAGGGGGGCAAAATTAGAGGGGGGGTCGCAACATTTTTTGATGGCTTATAACTTTGTTGCTATTTGACGAATGTGGACAAAAGCTTTGAGAAAGATTATAGACCAAACTTTCAATGTTTGTGTAAAGACTGAATGGATTTTGTCGAGTGTGGGCTAAGTTATTTGACTATTGTATGTATATACATTTTGACACTTTTTAAAAAATAAAACATGGGCGGGTTTCGAGCAAACTCGTGCGGAGCATTGGCAAGGACATTAAAGCATGGTTTTGCAAATGTGCCAGTGTTTTATTTTTTGACAAGTGTAATAACGTAGGAACAAAAAATAGTCATATACCTCTGGTGACCGAGGTATAGCCTGTGGCCGTGGGCAGTAGCCAGATTGTCTGGGTCATGGCATAAGGTTATTGCATGGACAATCTGGCTACTGGCCATGACGGCTAGGGACGAAAAATGGTGTTAAAGTGGCTATGTCTACCTGGGACCAGCTATGTGGTAAAGATATTCGAACGTAGGATAGGTTTGAAAGGGAAAAAAAGTGTTTGTGGTAATATATTCTTAGGGTTTTGCGGGCTGCCATGGCAAGGGAAGAGGGGCTGTGTATGGAGCCCCACCTTCTCTTTCCATGTTGGCTGTCTTGGAAAAGGATTGTCCTTCCTACAGCGCGACACCGCAGGCGTCCAGCTGTAGGAAGAATAATCCTCCCGTCTTACAGCAGGATGCCTCAGGCGTCTCACTATAGGAAGAAAAATCTATGTTTTAGCACCCTGGTTTCCTGCTTTGGGAACCAGGGGTGCTAATGGCCTTTATCCCCCATTTCAGGGGCTGCAATGTTCGATAATGGTCCGTAGCCCTCCTTATTTATTTATTTATTTATAACGCACCAATGCCCGCAGACATCAGACTGTGTGGTTACAGTATTTGTTGAGGAAGATGAGGTGGAGGAAGACAGCTTACTACTTGCTGAGAAAGGAATAACCTTTCTGAGAGCATTGCGGTCATTGGAGATGGTGTGGCGGCACATGGAGTTGGTCCCGTAGGAGTACTGCCCAGGTAGTCCCTTTAACAAAGTTTTTTCATTGAATATATATATATATATATATATATATATATATATATATGTATATATAAACCTACGTGATCAAGCGGTCTGTGTACCGCGAAACGCGTCGTTCTTTTCTTGTTTCCCTTTCCTGATGGACTTATAGTAATAAAGAAAATGTGCTGCCAGGAATGCTGAGGAGTTTTTTCCACTTATTTGCTGCAAGGACATTGTTCTCCTGTTGCAGCTGCTCTCTGGAGTGCATTCCACTCGCTGCTTTTCCTTTGAAAAGCATTTATTTCATATATATATATATATATATATATATATATATATATATATATATATTCAGTGAAAAAACTTTGTTAAAGGGACGTTATGGTTCCAAGTAAAACCGAAAATCCCTTGAAATTCACCAGTTATGGTAAGCTAAGCAACCATAACTCGCGCCACTACCGTGCACTGCTAAGACTAACACCCAGGACATCAAAGATGACATCACAAATGTCATTGATGACATCACTGATGACATCACATGTGCATTTACCTTTCACGAAAAGTCTATACAAGGGTTTCTTATTGTAATGTTAATAAAAAAAGTGTGAAGGATCATTGGAATAAATATCAAGGGCTAATTAGTCCATGCAGTATACTAACGTGCTCATGTAGAAACATAGGTATTGTGTGCAGCAAACATGATGGAGATGCAATATTCATAAGCTTGCCATGTTAAATAGTGAAATGATAACTGTTTTCTTATTAGACTTTTGAATACTATGAAACATGTGATAAGTAGATCATTAAACCCACTTACTACATAATTGCATTATTACAGACAAAACACAAAGAGGCAACACCACATACAAATATGAGTATATACAAAGAAATTGAAGTAAGAGAAAAACAGCAGCAGTAGTAGCAAAAAGTGTTCATAAACTAACTGATTACCTTTATGCAGATAAATGATTGTTCTGTTTCAAAGCTGCTATTTACCCTATGTATATATATCACATGATGTGCCTGGACTCTAATGAAAGTAGTGTGAATACAAGATATAAAAATAGGAGCTTATACAGGGATAGTACAGTAATAAAAAAAACAACAGAACTATCAGAAAGTGCTGACAACTCTACTGATTATTTTAATGCACAGAAAGGATTGCTATCTTTCAAGCTTGTGTCTTCCCCTATGTATATGTTTCATATGATATGACTGGACCCTAAGGGAATTATTGTAAGAACATACTTGAAGGATAAGTCTACAAATATACTACCTTTTCCACTTTTAATTCCTGACTGTTACTGAAGAAAACCATGTGGCCTAGATATGTCAGTAAAGGAAAAAAGGGGGAGCCACACATGTAATGTCATCAGTGATGTCATCAATGACATTTGTGAAGTCATCAGTGATGTCATCAATGACATTTGTGATGTCATCTTCGATGTCCTGGGTGTTAGTCTTAGCAGTGCACGGTAGTGGCGCGAGTTATGGTTGCTTAGCTTACCATAACTGGCGAATTTCAAGGGTTTTTCGGTTTTACTTGGAACCATAACGTCCCTTTAACAAAGTTTTTTCACTGAATTTCATAGGTTTTTAGTAGCGCAACTTAACCATAACGTCCCTTTAACAAAGTTTTTTTCACAGAATTTCATAGGTTTTTAGTAGCACAACTTAACCATAACGTCCCTTTAACAAAGTTTTTTCACTGAATTTCATAGGTTTTTAGTAGCAAAGCTTAACAATAGTAACTTTGACTTTATGTACATGTAATATGGAACATACTGAACCACTTCTACTGAATGTGATGTCCGCGAAACATGTGGGTTTGGTCATGCACCCAAAACTATGCCCTGGCCACAACCACCGCAGCATATCACACTTATAGTTGCTTATAACTTTGGGTCAAAAACAAATTTATAAGGAACAAAGTTATAAGATATTATGGGTGTGATATGCTGCGATGGTTGTGGCCATGGCATAGAATGTATAATATACTTACTGTTTGGTTTAGTAACTGGAGTACGTGTATTTCTTGTTAATTTCTGTGATAAAAGAAAATAGCATGTTAGTATTAGTATTTTGTAATGACTTATTACATTGTATAATCAACATTTTTCTTTTTTTTTGGACCCTCATATTTAGTAGATTACAAACCAGAGTACTGTGCAATTTGCTCAGTTTCTGTGTTCGTTGCTAAAAATCATTGGGTCTGTGAGAGAAAAGAAATGCCATGTTGGATTAAAAAAAAACCTTTTTCTGTTATGCTACAGTTTATTTGTTTATTTGTTTTTCAGTGTTCATTTGTTGTTTCTGGCTAATGCTTTATACATTGGGTTGTTGCATTTTTTTTGGAGCAGTAACATATTATTTATTTGTTTGGATATTATGAAATTTTGCAGCAGTTAGATACCAGTAGGCGTATTCTAACTGTCTATTTTTTGATATATTTTAGTGGTATTGCTTTATCTGTTTGGAAATTGTTAAATTTTGGGACAGTTAGATACCAATTGGTGTATTCTAACTGTCTATTTTTTTATATATTTTAGTGGTATTGATTTATCTTTTTGGATATTGTTAAATTTCGGGACAGTTAGATACCAATTGGCGTATTCTAACTGTCTATTTTTTGCTCTAATTTAGTGGTATTCATTTATCTGATTAATTGTTGTAGAATCTTTGGGCAGTTAGATAGCTTTTGGAATATTCTAAAAGTTTATATTTTTACTACAAGTTTACTTGAGGTTTAAGTACAGTTTAGTTATCAAATTTTGGTTTTAAGAACATTAAATAAGCGTTTGTAAGATTTGCTGGTAATCTCTGCTTTAGAGTAATGGTACTATCATTACATTCAAACCATCCACATTTCTTTATTATATATGCACTGTAGTGCCTTGAATTGGTTGTGGCTCCTGCGTGGTAGAGTATACCTATTGTTGTGAAGGTTTTCTTACCAAGTGATATTTAACCATGTGTGAATCCAGTCAGCTTGCAGTTGTTTTTGGTACCATCTGCATTGTAACGTAGAAGCATTAGTAATACATATTTACTCTGTGTTTGTATTACTAACGTGGAGTGATTATCTGAATTGCAGGTAGAACATAATCTACCATGGTTTGCATTTTGTACAAGTTGCTGAAATGGAATTGAATCACAATTAGGTATTAATATATATACAAAGTGTTCATTGGGGATTTCTTCTTGTGTCACATTGTTGCAGAGAGTGCATGTATGTTTCCACATGTATGAAATCTGGAAGATTTCATTTATAGGTATGTTTTTGTTTTCCAGTACTTGTAGTAAGTACATTAGAAATTCGTGTGGATCTTCCTGTGAGTTTATAGTGAATTTCACCATTCCAGCACAGTAGTCCAATTGTTGTCTTATTCCATAAACACTATACGTGTTGTCAGGATTGTTTGCTGCATTTCTGTGAAGTACTAACATTTGCATACACAATGGGTCTGTACTGTCTAAGTAAATGTTGTCAACAATTGGTGGTAATTGAAATAGAATATTCATTGCTACATTTGCGTAGCAACTTACACCAACTATATTTGAGAGTTTAAATGGACCAGGTAGTTCTGTATCTGAGTGAATTGTTTTTAGTTTGTCTTCCTTCTTTGACGAAATACCTAGTTTACTTTCCCTAATTGGTTCTTTTTTGCTTGTGGTACTTGATGAAGTTTTAGTTTCTTTTACTCTCTTTGGAGGATTTGCAGTGACATCCTGTTGCATTTCTGTTTGATTTAGTTTTCTTTTAGAACATTTTCCTTTTTGTGGAACAGGATATGTTTCTAGATGGGGGGTGTATAGTGAACAAAGTCTATTGTATTCTAAAATGCAAGGAATATCAGCGTTTATTTTACTTGCATCAAAGTTGATTAGAAATAGACCGTCAAGTGTACGTAAGCGTGATAGTGCTACGTAGCTCATGCCTTCTTTACAGACTGTGTTACCAATGTCTATCATTGCTTTGTCTAGGGTAAGACCTTGTGATTTATGAATGGTGACTGCGTATGCAAGAGTCTCTTCAAAGACATGTATGTACGCAGAGAAAATTGTTCTCTGCGTACATACATGTCTTTGAAGAGAAGGAATCGAGCTGTTGACTGTCCTATTCTTTTTTTTGTTGTGCCAGGAGAGAGTTTCTCAGATACTCTTTTTGTTGAGAGCACAACAGATAGCTATGGCTGTGTGTTTCAGAAAACAGATTGTTTGGATTTTGGGAGATTCATGGATACATTGGTTGAAGGTGCATGCAGAAAGCTGTGGAGTAGCTGTGGATCTTGGATTTCCACATGTGGAAGTACACTGGCATGGAGTACGTGGAATGAAGTGGTTGGACTTGCTACCTCTTTGTGCTACTTTGGAGACAGAGCAACATCCAGACATAATTGTAATACATTGTGGAGGGAATAGTTTAGGACATGTTTCTGGAATTTCTTTGCAATTTCCTATGAACGAAGGACTTGGGAAGGTCATGGACCTGTTTCCTAATTCTCAAGTAATATTTTACGGATTGCACAGAGACAAATGTGGCTTCGTCCTTCTTCATTTGGTCCACAAATGGAAAAAGCAAGGCGCAATGTTAATAAGGCTGTTTGTGCCTTTCTAGGAGATTTTGGCATGTCTTATTCTCATAATGAAAATATAATGTTTCGTAGTACATACATTTTTCACAGAGATGGAGTACATCTTACTTATGCTGGCAATCAGATTTTTTTGACAAATATACAAAATGCATTACGACCTTTTTTAGATTTACAGCATCTATTTTGAAGTAGGTGTTAAGTATTTATAATTTTTGACGTACAAACACCTCCCAAAGGCTCTTTTAAGAGCCACCACTTCCTACCAGAGAAAATTGCAATGGTTATGATAGGGTACCAACCCAATTTTTTTGATGTCCGTGAACTGTCCGCAGACTTCTCAAAAATACAAAGGGCCCTGCTTCATTTATTTTCACTTCTATTTTTTAACTTAAAAACTTTTGATTTTTTAGACACGACACACTAGGAGAGGAGGGCAAAGGAGGGTAAAGGGGGGACACCAACCACAGGGATAGGAAAGGGCGAGCTGAGAGAGGAAGATGTAGAGTGGGTTTTATTTGGGTAGTGAGCAGGTCTTCTTGTGCTCTGAGACAATAGTCTCAAAAGCACTCCGAAGTCGCTCCCCTCTGCAGAGTACTGTGTCACAGTACATACATACAACTGTGACCCTTGAAAGGTAAGGGTCATCAGAATTCTGTATGGCCTGTGAGGCAGCTTGAGGAAGACGCTGTCCCACAGAGGTGGTCCTTGTGGTGACAGGATCAGAAACTGAGGATGAAGTAGAGGAAATCAACATACTACGTTCTTCGCAAGGTACAACCTTGCGAATAGCCCCAGAGTGAAATGACCTCAGGTGTCGCTTCATGGTCGTGGTCCCAAAGCTGTGCGAACCGTGCTTCCCGCGACTGAGTATCATTTTGCACTCATTGCAGATAACACAGTTCGCAGGAGCCTTAGGACCATTCCCATAAATGGAAAATAACCGCCACACCCAAGACTCACGTCTAGTGCGGGTAGTAGGGATTTCCTCTACCTCATTCTCGTCATCCTCTTCTTCCTCCTCTGCATCCTCACTCCTGTTCATCTCTTCAGGCCCTTGGGAATGTGGTGGTGGTGGAGGGGGCGGGGGTGGTGCTGAAGCAGGTGCAGCACCAGGTGGCAGTTCTGCAGCCAGGGATGCCATTTCGATGCTGTAAAGTTGCACGAGAAATAGCTGTGCTCTGAAGAATAGCTAGAAACACAATGAGAATAAGCTCTAGGGCGTGGTCTTTTATAGGGGTGCTTGTACGCGGTTCGCGGACATGCGCGCTGTTCGTGGACAGATCAAACACAAAAAAGGGTTCAAAAAGTTTCAAAAGATATGTAGAAACTCAGGATTACTATGTGGGACTTGTACCATGATGAGTTTTTATCGAAAAATATTGTGGATTACTCGAAAATGTACTTTTAATTTGTTCAGGGACACGAACAGTGTCCGCATTCAGAACACACGATTAGCATTGGTGGGGTCACATGATCCCTTCGCGAACATGTCCGCGAAGGAAGCTCCTGTCCGCAGGACACCAAATGCACGGACATTGGTTTGCGCATGCGCGTTGATGTTCTACGGACAGTGTTCGGGTCCTGAATTAATTAAAAATGCGTCACACATCAAACGAACATTTCTGGACATTGTGTGTGTTCTAGAACAGTTTAAACTTGCTAGCGAACACTAGGGACAGATAAAGTGTTCTTTAGGACACTTCCATTTTCGTTTGATTATGAACTTTTCAGGACATCAATTGTGTTCTTAGAACAGTTTAACTTGCTAGCGAACATTACGGACAGGTATAGTGTTCTTTAGGACACCTCCATTTTCGTTTGATTACGAACTTTTCAGGACATCAATTGGGTTCTTAGAACAGTTTCAACTTGCTAGCGAACAGTACGGACAGGTATAGTGTTCTTCAGGACACCTCCATTTTCCTTTAATTACGAACATTTCAGGACACCAATTGGGTTCTTAGAACAGTTTCAACTTGCTAGCGAACAGTACGGACAGGTATAGTGTTCTTTAGGACACCTCCATTTTCATTTAATTACGAAAATTTCAGGACACCAATTGGGTTCTTAGAACAGTTTCAACTTGCTAGCGAACAGTACGGACAGGTATAGTGTTCTTCAGGACACCTCCATTTTCGTTTATTTACGAACATTTCAGAACACCCGTGCTGTCCACGGACATCTACATTGTTTTTAAAAAAGTAAAAAATGGGAACTAATTACAACACAATATAAAAATGTAACTTTATTTCACATATATTAATAATTTATGACAGAGAAGGTGAGGCAGAAACAGAAACAAAAACAGGAGAATTAGGGGTTTCAACATGATTGGTATCAGGTGAAGAAGGGATGGAAGTCTCATCAAAACGTTTTGGATTATGGAGAGGGTTTGGGGATAATTGACTGAGATATGGTGAGGGGGGACAAGTACATGTGGGACAATGGTATGAGGTTCTTGTTTTAAAATGATCCTCAACAAAAGTTTTCAAATTATTAAAATTGCTCAATAATAAATCATTTTTTTCTTTTAAGCTGTTAAACGTGTTTTACATAACAGTTTCTTCAGAGATATTTTCTATTTTGGTATGCTCTGTACAAAAAGAAATATATATGTTCAATATATATAAAATAATAACAATTACATGGTTTATATTGTAAAGTGTGTACCATTAGCTTCACTATTTTCTGACATTTCGTCATGTGGGAAGTGCTCCACTAGCCATTCCAGAATACTAGACATTTCTGTGAGAAAAAAAAAGTAATAATTTTTTTTTATCTAATACAGAAAGTTTATAAAGATATGAGTAAAATTATGTACACTTACTATTTCAGGTAAGATATGTTCTGAGTACTCTGTAGGTCTGGTCTTGGTCTTAGTTGTGGAGTGTCTGTGAGGTAATTATGTTGGAAGCCAATTTATCTTCTCTTGGTATATTCCATTTTAGAACATATTGTATTTAAATGAATGGTTAGTGTGGTACATATATGGGTTACATTTCTTATGTATTAATACATATAATATGTATGTGTACTACTTTGTGAATTTTTTAAATGTTATCATGTTGTAATATAATAATTAAACATACCGCCCCCCCCAGACTTTTTAGGTAGTGGTACTGTTGTCCGAACATGTCAGCGGACATCAAAAAAGTGGCAAACCCTATGCCCTGGCCGCAACCACCGCAGCATACCACACCCATAGAGTCAAACATTTCAACTGTAGCCTATGGAAACTTTTAATGTCCACGGACATTACCAGTGTTTTTAGAACACTTTCAATTTGCCAGTGAACAATATGGACAGTGTCTTCAGGACACCCCCTACGAACATTTCAGGACAACGCGTGTGTTCTTAGAACACACCCCCATTTTGTTTATGTGCGAACATTTCAGGACAACGCGAGAGTTCTTAGAACACTTTCAACTTGACAACGAAAAATACGGACAGCGTCCTCAGAACACCCCCATTTTGTTTATTTGCGAACATTTCAGGACACCCCGAGTGTTCTTAGAACACTTTCAACTTGCCATCGAACAATACGGACAGCGTCTTCAGGACACCCCCTGCGAACATTTCAGGACACCACGAGAGTTCATAGAACACTTTCAACTCGACAACAATCAATACGGACAGCGTCCTCAGGACATCCCCTACGAACATTTCAGGACAACGCGTGTGTTCTTAGAACACACCCTCATTTTATTTGCGAACATTTCAGGACACCGAGACAGTTCTTAGAACACTTTCAACTTGCCATCGAACAATATGGACAGCGTCTTCAGGACACCCCCTACGAACATTTCAGGACAACGCGTGAGTTCTTAGAACACACCCCCATTTTGTTTATTTACGAACATTTCAGGACACCGAGAGAATTCTTAGAACACTTTCAACTTGCCATCGAACAATATGGACAGCGTCTTCAGGACACCCCCTACGAACATTTCAGGACAACGCGAGAGTTCTTAGAACACTTTCAACTTAACAACGAACAATACGGACAGCGTCCTCAGAACATCCCCATTTTGTTTATTTGAGAACATTTCAGGACACCCCGAGTGTTCTTAGAACACATTCAACTTGCCACCGAACAATATGGACAGCGTCCCCAGAACACCCCCATTTTGTTTATTTGCGAACATTTCAGGACACCCCGAGTGTTCTTAGAACACATTCAACTTGCCACAGAACAATACGGACAGTGTCCCCAGAACACCCCCATTTTGTTTATTTGTGAACATTTCAGGACACCGCAAGTGTTCTTAGAACAGTTTCAGCTTGCTTGCGAACAAAACGGACACATATTGAGTCCTCAGAACACCCCCCATTCAGTTTATTTAGAACATTTCAGAACACCCGTGATGTCCGCAGACAAATCTAACACAAAAAGAACATCTACCACATAAAAAAGCACAACATTTAACCTATTTCATACCCTCCCATCCTCCCCAAACACTTCTACACACCAACACACTCTACTAAATACACATTTTGAACAAACTTTCACCGTGCTGTCCGCGGACGTCCGCAAATCCAAGATGGCGGGCACTACCGAAAATCTGACGTGCTTCACGGTTAACACCGTCCAATCAGCGAACACGCCGCGGACATGACATAAGCCACTCGGCCAATCAGGACACTGTCCGCGGAGCGAACAGGGAAGTGTGTCCGCGAACCGAACACAGATATCACTATTTTTTTTACCTACTTTTTGGTCATTTAAAAAAAAAACTACTGGACAGATTTTCACCAAATTTGCAAAAGCACGCTTTCGGGACCAAGCCGCTGCTCCTGGTCCAAATTTGGTGAAAATCTGTTCAGCGGTTTGGGCTGTAGGCACTAGCAAAACATTTTTCCCATTCAGTCTATGGGAAAAAAAGGAATGTTGGGACCCCCTCTATAACTGTTCCCCCCCTGGACGAATCCTCACCAAACTTTGCAACAAAATATACTTTCTTTGCACAGTTTGGTGTGGATTCGTCCAGGGGGAGCGAAGTTATAAGCTGCCCAAAAAGTGCTCTTCCTATGGAAACACCAATTTAACCATAACTACATGGCCACTACCGTTTATATATATAAGGAATAACTTGGATACAACGCAAGAACAAGTGCTGGGGATTTGCACTCCAAAAATGGTTCTCCATGTGATCCTGACAAATAAATTCGGAAAAATTGCTTCTTGATGAACTTTAAAAATTCCAGTTTAATTGAAGCGTCACAGTAGACAGAATAAAAAGTGAAAAAATGACGTGTTTCAAAACCTACTGGTTGCTTGCTCACGTATGGCGCACTGGGTGTCTTATATCTCAAAACGAAGGTGGAGCTGCAGAAACTCTATGGTTCCAATGGACGTGGTCCTTTCTCACTGTTGAGGAGTCCATTGCCGAAATATGAGGCTAAGACAGAAGCTCACTGTCTCCCAAGCCCTGGTTCTCTCTAGGTTGGATTATTGTAAGAGCCTCTTTCTAAATATACCTGCTCTGCTCTCTGCCCTCTGCAACTAATCCAGAACAGGACTGCAAGACTTGTCCTTGGCCTCAAGAACTGGGATCGTATCTCTCCAGCTCTGAAATCTCTCCATTTGATCCCAGTGGATGCAAAGATTACATTTAAAACCCTCTGCATTGTCCACAAGGCTTTCTTTTGGAAGGGTCCAAAATATCTTCAGCTATCCCTCCGTAAATACCTCCCCTCTCGAGCTCTTTGCTCCTCCTACTCTAACTCCCTCAGGGTCAGTTGTTTTTCTAAGAAAGAAGCTGGGGGTAGATCTCTGTCTTCGGCTGGGACCTCTGTCTGGAACACCCTCCCTGCCACTCTACAACTTGAGGAAAACCATCTCAGGTTCCGGAAGCACCTCAAGACCTTCCTCTTTGCTTCTGCCTTCGCCCCCCTCTCCCCTGCTGCTCTCTTCTCTCTTGGCACCTTGCATTGGGACACCCTTTGCCCTCTAGTCCCAGGTTCCTGCTCACCCTGCCACCCTTCCTCCCTGCCTCCGGGCCACCCCTTACACTGGGGTTTGTATCTGGACCCATACAGCCCCCCTTTTTTCCCTCCTGCACTTATCAGACCCACCTTATCTGCTGCCTTAAACCTAGCACTAGCCACTTGTCTGCACTACCACTGTGTGCTGATTTTATTATTTATTTATGTTATTATTATTTATCCTGTTTCTCCTTTGCTCTGCACTTTCCACTTTCTCCCTCCCTTCCATGCACTTTTCCCCTCCTCTTCTCCCATGCACTTGCACGTTCTGAATGTCACTGGGCCTAGTAAGATCATTGTTTTGTTCTCCACTTCTCCCCTCCCTTGCCTGGTCGCGCTCTGAAACACCTGTGTATGAGCGCGATATAAATAAAATATCATATCATATCATATCATATCATATTGAGTGACTCAGTGAGCTAAAATTAACAAAATGCTAAATTACACCAGTGAATTAGAAAATAGTTTTAGAATAGTAAACAGCTTCTAAAACAACGGGCTAGATTGTGTGTTAAATTATTTCAATGAGCACAGTGCTCCAAACTTGCACATTGATATGACTATAAATGTAACTCCCTGACAACGCGAGCCATGTCCACCTGGCCCATTGTAACACTATATTCGTCAAATTGATATATAGGCAAAAGGCTACCACCTTCAAGCAATGAGTAAACAAATAAGTGAGCATTTATGAAGCCACACTGTCGGTGTGTGCACAAAACAAACAGAGAAAAAAGCAAGCCCCATTACAAAGTATAGTGAGACAACGCCTAATAAACATAAGGGGGTAATAGTCAAAGAACAATAATAAATGTATATTAACAAATTTGCTGAATGTGAGACACACAATGCAAATTGCACAATTGCCAAGGGAGAGGAAAAGTTGTTCTCAGGGACTAAAACAACCGAATATCACTGGTTGTAACCATTTTGTCGAGAACTAACAGCAAATGAATAAATCCAAGCATGTGATCAAACCACTTGCTAAACTGCAAAGTGCTTCAGATCCAACTGCATAATGCAATCATAGCAGCATTCATTTATGGTTTGCAATAACAGTGTAATAAATATTCTCATAAAATGAGGTACATACAGTTACACATGATGGAACTGGTTGTTAAAGTGCAGCAGTGCTTAAGGTCTAAGTGCATAATGCATTAATAGCAGCAACAATTTGAAATTTGTAATGACAGTGTAATGGGTATTCTCATAAAATGAGATACATGTAATTAGTCCTTGAAGATAAGGTGAACATTATTACTAAAATGCATAGTGCTTACGATCTAAGTGCATGATGCATTGATAGCAGCAACAATTGAGAAAATACAATAGCGATGTAATTAGTATTTTTATAAAATCAGAAACATAAGAGACATGAAAAACATAGAAACAGTCCATTATGTAGTATGGTACATATTTGATTTGGTCTCTAATCAAGCCTAATTAATAGTTAGTGTCGGCTGGTTGCTTAAAGTGCATGATGCTAGAGAACTCTGCATGTATACTTAATAGTGGATGCTTTGACAAGTAATTACATTTCGAAGTAGAATGTGAAACAGTCAATTTGTCCCTTTGGATCCAGTTAAAAGCAGAATACCACTGGTTACTCAAATTGCCTAATGCCAAAGATAGTAGTCCGAAATAGGGCACATTGGTCCTATAGGATTAATAGACCTCTAGGGACCCAAAAGGAGACCAGCTATATGGAGCTTTTTGACCTAGACTAGAGCAGTTAGGCATGATCTTGATTAAAAGACATGTGGGACAATTGGTATGTAATATTTAAATGCATTAGCAAGAAAACAAATGAGATCAAATAAAACAAATTGGATAAGTCAACAAAAATCAAAGAATATCAGAGAATACTTGAGACCTAGAGAGCAGTTGAGCAAATGAACGGACAAGAGCTTCTTATGTTTCCCAGAAAAGTGTAAAGTTCTTCATCAAGGCTAGGTCTGTTTCCAAGTCCAGGATACTTTTGGTCTTTTGTTGCAAGTGTATATATATATATATATATATATATATATATATATATATATATATATATATGTATATATATATATATATATATATATATATATATATATATATATATATATATATATATATTTATGTTTTAAAAATGCTGATTTCTTCGTTCAGACAAATTGAGTAGCACTCTCCATAGCGGTTATGGTAACGAATCTGGATATACGTGGCTTCAAAAAAACATTTCTTCCTTTATTTAGTAAAGTTCAGGGAAAAACACGGCGAAAAAATTACAAAACCATCAAGATATGGTACTCCCACAATGTAACAAATACTTTGCTAAAGCGTTTATGCGTTTCGCGGCTCACTTGCCGCTTGTTCACAATAGAGTGCTTCTTCACTCAGGTTTTTTTGTGGGTTTTTTTGTGGGTTTGCATGTGGCATTGATCTTGTGGACGTAACTCCTCATGAACGGTGAGGTCTGGCATCAAGAATTTTGCATAGAATAGTCTTTATTTAACTGCCAAAATGAATGCAACTATTTCTAAATTGATAGGTCATCCCGTTCCCAAGATAATTAACTTTTTAGATTTTTCAGAATTACGTTTTGTGGTGTTCCACACACCATTTACAGGTCATTTGTAGAAAGTGCTCATCATCATGATGTCTCTGCTGAACTGGTTTTGAGTTTTTTTTTGTTTTCAAATTTTTTTAGAAGAGAGTGTATCTTTCTTTTCATTGATTTGTTTTGCAATAAACTTGATACATGTTAATTTCACTAATTAGTCGAACACCGCATGAATATCATATGGGCATGCTTACTCTGATTTTTTGCAGTATGTGTTTAGCAGCAGAAATGGCCACCACTGCGAAGAACACTGCAAGTAATCCTCCTTTGATGTCTCACATCATTTCTATGCGGATGATACCCAGTTCTTCCTCTCTTTCTCCTCCTTCTCTCCTGACATCCACCATAAACCCTCTTCCTGCCTCTCTGCTATTAAATCTTGGTTGTCTTCTCACTTCCTTACTCTCAATGCAGATAAAACTGAACTCCTTTTCTTCCCTGCCAACACTCTCCCTCCTCCCTGCCCTCCTCCTTGCATTCTTTTTCCTCCTTCCCAACTCCCCTTCTTACCTCATGCTCGTAACCTGGGTCTGCACATTGACACCCACCTCTCTCTTTCTCATCACATTTCCCTCACTGCCAGATCTTGCCGTTTCCACCTCTACAACATCTGCAAAATTCATCCTTTTCTAACCTTCCAAGCTACTAAACTCCTCATCTCCTCCCTCCTCTTCTCCAGACTTTTCTACTGCTCTACTCTTCTCTTTGGACTCCCCTCCTCTCATCTCTCCCCCCTCAAATCTGTCTACCACTCTGCCATCTGCTCCCTCTGCCTCCTCTGACCTCACGACTCCATCTCCTCTTCTCTTAATTCACTAGGCTGGCTCCCATTCCACTCCAAGCTCAAATTTAGCTTCCTCTGCCTAGTCTTCAAAGCCCTCTATGGTCTTACCCCTCTGTACCTCTCCTCCCTTCTCTCTTTCTATACTCCTTCTCTTTCTCTCCGTTCTGCAGATCTCTTCCTTCTCTCTACTCCACCTCCCCCCTGTGCCCCCTCCCGTTTCCACTCCTTCCAACTTCTTGCTCCTTTCCACTGGAACCACCTTCCTCTTCCCGTCCGCTCCATCACCTCCTATCCCTTATTTTGCACTTCTCTAAAATCCTATCTCTTTCACTCTCCCCCCTAGCACCAATTGTTTCCTATCTCACCAACTAACCCACCTCCACCCTCTCCTCCTACCTTCTGTCCCTCTATTAGTACTTAGCCTCATCATACATGTAAATTGTTTGTTGTACTGTTTTCTGGTTTAGATTCATTGTTAACTATTGCTTGTTGTATTCACTTGTTCCTCTTGGAAAGCGCTTTGGATTAAGGCGCTATATATATTAAAATGAATACAAATACAAAAATCAAAGTAAGGATACAAATATGATATACATGTGAGAATTTAAATCAGAGATAGATGAAAATTTGGTGCTCAATTAATTAGTGAAATTAACATGTATCACATTTTTACTTTGTGGCAAACAACAATATTTGTTAATCTTTTTCAGTGAAATGTGAAAAACAATCTGAGAATCGACATCCCGAGCAAAGTCGGGTACTTAAGTTTAATACATATATAATGCCCCAATATGGTTTAACGATATTTATGTTCCCAATGCTCTCAATCAAGATGGGAGAATAATGCCATCATGGTACACTTTTTGACTAACATAGTCTATAACGATTTATATATTTGAGTGACATTCTATGTGTACATTTCAAGTTATCTTCATGAAGCAGTGTATTGTTTAAAGCCAGACATTGGGGTGAGGAGGGGAAATGATGAGAGGGCAAGTAAGTGATGAGTATTTGCCCACGATGTGGCAAGAGAGTTTGCAATCCTGGACACTGGTGCAGTTATTTACCCTGATTGTGGCTGCTTTTCTGGGAACAAGTAAAGGACACATGAGTGTGGACAGCGTAACTTTTTTTCAGAGGGCAAACGCATCCGCTTGGAGTTTTTTGAGGTTGGAAACTTGTTCAAGTATTTGGCTACTAGGATTTTACTAAGGTTGTCATGTTCCCAGTGCAGATGCTTACTCGCAAGACCACAAGCACTTGTTTCTTACTGGGATTTGGTTTTCCTGGGAATATTTCTTTGACAGATGGGTTTAACAGGTGAGCACCTTTTATACTTTGCCAGCATATTTATTGGAACATTGCAAGTCCAATTCTATGTTGTACTGTGCACTTCTGTCTAAATAATAGGTCTATTGAACTACATTTGTATTTTTCACTTTAAGATATATGTTCACTTAATGTGCCTATTTATGCTATGGGGGCAAATGTACTTGGGCATATGTTATTCTTCAAGCTGGTTGTTTCTTCCCTTTTCCATGCTGCTTAAATGCAGTTAGCTGTGGTTGTGCGAGGTATCACAACAGTCACCTGAGACCGGCCATAAAACAAGGGGCGTGTAGCATGCTTCTTAACCAAAGTGTGTCATCGTCGACAAATTATTTAATCTCTTTCCACATTTCCTAAAAACATTTTGAGTTCTCAAAGCCAGCATTATTTTATACATAACAGTATCACTGTCAAAACAGGTCAAAATCAGTTTGGGATTGAATAACATCTTTGAGTGATGGGTTGAAATTGTTTTGCACATCCATGGCCAAAGGACATGGCTAGTGGTCTGGTAGTGTTCTAAAATGTACAGTGGGTATGGCCGAAGGCCGTGGTCACTGTGCATATGCAGAAGAATTCTATGGAATAACCAATCCCTTGAAAGCCAAGGACAAAACCTTTAGTTGCAGGGACGTTAAGGTGAGAAATACATTGTAAAAAGAATCTTGAAATTCAAGGGAAAAACTTTAGTTGCAGGGAGGTGAAAACTTAATGTGAGAAAACCCCTGAAATTCAGCTAAAGACACTTTAACTTTGTGCCCCCGTTGCACAGCCTACGGCCACAATCACAGATCACGTCACTGATGACATCACTAATTACATGTTTTAGGAGAACAGTGATAACATCACAAATTGCATCGCTGATGACAACACAAGTACATTGTATATAACAGATGACATCAATAATGGCATTAGACATAACCTGATTAATAAGTTAGCTCATAAAAATGTTGATTTTGTTATAACAATTTAGGCCATGAAAGTGGCTGTGATGAAGGCTGTGGTTACTGTTCATCACCAAACACTATAGCTAGTGGTCAGTTAGTGTTCCAAAATATCAATGTGCATGGTTAAAAGCCATGCCTAGTGGCATGTTACTGTTTTGAAATATATAGTCGGCAATGTTGAAAGTTGTAATCAGTGGCCATAGCTAAAGCCCATAGTTGGTCCCATTAATATGTTAGAATATACAGTCTACACAGCCAAAGGCCTTGGCCACTGCCTAATATTGTGTTGAAGACCATGGCTAGTGGCTGCTTAGTGTATATAATATATAGTGGGCACAGAAGAAGGCCATTGCTTATGGCATGTTAGTATTTTAAAACAGTGGACATCGCCAAAAGATGTACACACTGCTCATGGTCAAAGGCCATGGCTAATGGCCCATTTATATATTAGACTATATAGTGGACACAACCAAAGACTGTGGGCCCTGGCCAGTATTGTGCTAAAGCCCATGAATAGTGGCTGATTAGTGTAGATAATACAGAGTGGACACAGCTGAAAGCTGTAGCCACTGGTGAAGGCCAAAGTCTACACTTGGTGGCCTGTTACTGTTTTAAAATATAGAGTGCACATGAGTGAAGACTGTGGCCAGTGGCCATAACTGAAGGCCATGATAAGTACCCATTAATGTGTTAATATATATTTGGCCGTGCACACTGACTATGGCTGAAGGCCATCCTTAATGCTGGATACTGTTATACTGTAATTAGTGATGTCATCAGTGATGTCATCAGTGATGTCATCTGTGATGTCATCGTTGTAGTCATAGCCTGCACAACAGGGGTGTGAAGTTTAGGTGGCCGTAGCTGAATTTCACGGGTTTTGTTGCATTAAGTTCTCACCATAACGTCCATGCAACTAAAGTTTTTTCCTTGAATAATATATATATATATATACATATTAACTAAAAGAAAACTTTGTTAAGGGGACATTATGGTTAAGTTGCGCTACTAAAAACCTGTGAAATTCACTAAAGAAACGTTACAAACGTGACATGGTTCAAAGTAAAACCGAAAAACCCCTGAAATTCGCCAGTTATGGTAGGCTAAGCAACCATAACTGCCCACACCACTGTGCCGTGCTAACACTATCACCCAGGACATAAAAGATGGCATCACAAATGTCATTAATGACATCACTGATGACATCACATGTGTAGCCCCTTCGTTTTTGTTCACTGCCATATCTAGGCCAGGTGGGTTCATTTAATGACAGTCAGAAACTTTACTTTCAAAAGGTATTACATTCATAAATTGTGCTATTCTCACATGTTCTTACACTACTTTCCTTAGAATGTAATCGCATCTTATGAGGTACATATATAGGGGAAAAAGCAGGCCTGAAACACAGCAACCATTTTTGTGCGTGAATATAATCATGTAGATTATACACAGTTGGTAATGATACTGCGTCTTGTATGCTTACTTTACTCTCCACATATAAGCCCCATCTTTTTATGCATTGTAGTCTATTTATGTTTTGTGTGTATTACTAGACATATGTAGTAAGTGATGCATTATTAGCAACTTAGTACATGTTTCACAGATTAGAAAAGTGTGATACAGAAACATTCACCTTTTTATTATAGAACTTTGGAAAGTACAAACTTAGCACCTCTGCGGTGTCTGCTGCAGCCAATACCTACATTCCTGTATGAGTATGTTCCTGTACTGGAAAGAACACTGCAATGGAATTTTCTTTAAAATATTACATTGCGTGATGAAGTATGTACTTTATTACACATGTCCCGATAATCCTTGATACCTTTTCACTAAAATTACATTCACAACCCCTCGTCTGGAAAGTAAATGGACATGTGATGTCATCAGTGATGTCATCAATGACATTTGTGATGCCATCTTTCATGTCCTGGGTGGTAGTGTTAGCAGTGCACAGTGGTGTGGGCAGTTATGGTTGCTGAGCCTACCATAACTGGTGAATTTCAGGAGTTTTTTGGTTTTACTTTGAACCATAATGTCACGTTTATAATGTTTTTTTAGTGAATTTCACAGGTTTTTAGTAGCGAAACTTAACCATAAAGTCCCCTTAACAAAGTTTTTTTTAGTGAATTTCACAGGTTTTTAGAAGGGGAACTTAATCAGAACATCTCTTTAACAAAGTCTTTCACTGAATATACACTTTCATCAGGTAATTTTGGGAGATGTGTACTATAATTTCCTTACTTTATATAGATGTAACATAGAACATACTGAACCCCCTTGCTCATGATATTTGAAAGGCACGGACTGAGCGCCTGTCTGCGGACAGGCACGGACGAGGTCAACAGTACCCAAACAGTCAGGGGATATCTGGAATTGTACTATTGTGTTATATGGAAACTGCAGAACTTTGAAAAAGGACACGTAAAGACATTATAAGTACTAATAAAAAAATAAGTGAACCTAAATATCTGAAACAATAACTATGCATTTAATGACCATGTAGATTGAAATGGATTATACCATAACATGGTGAATGGGGAATTACCGCCCCGCCAACCTTGGAATGGGGCGGTAATTCCGCCATTCACCATGACGGAGTTGTTAAAATACTGGCGTCAACCATGGCGCTAATAGCACCATGGTTAACGCCAGGGTCGTAATGAGGCCCAAAATGTGGAATACATATTCCACTTACTCTTTGAAAGTGAACTAGCAACCCTATGTTACTTAGTTGCACACATTTTGAAATCTGGAACCCACTTTCAAAATATGTCAGCTACGCAATTAATACAAAAAGTACAAGAAATAGATGAGGTTTTACAATCATGTATAACAAATCTGTTTGCAAACATGCGTGGTACAAAATAATACTGGTTCCGACGGCACAGAGACATACGGTGTATGATCAGAAACCTTGGACCACCGACTTGGTTTGTTACAGTAAGTTGTGCAGAATATGCATGGAAAGATTTGTATGAGTTCCTACGCATATCAAACAACAACAAAACCAACATAGATATATTAACACCTGGAGAACGTTGCTCTCTAGATCCAGTTAATGTGTCAAGATATTTCCATAATTGTTTCATTGCTATGCTACACTTTATTTGTAATAAAACTGTTCCTCCCCTCGGAGAAGTGCAACATTTCTTTTGGAGAAAAGAATACCAAGCGAGAGGAGCACCACATATTCACATGCTTTTATGGATCAAAGGCGCACCTAAATTTGGTCATGACAGTGATGCCACTGTTTTGCAGTTCATCCAAAAATATGTCACTTGTGAAATCCCTTCACAATGGACACATAGTGACCTGCATGGACAGATTTTACCATTTCAAAGACACAAATGTGGCAAATATTGTTGTCGCAAATACAAAAGCAAAGGGAAATACTACACCAGGTTTCCCTAGACCAGTTACAGAAACAGGTGAAGTGAACAACTTCATGTCTTCAGTTCGACATAGTGTTAAAGGTAAATAACCTAAGAACACGTACAACATAAAAAGAACAGAAGAATCAAAATATATCAATGATTACAATACAATCATTGCTCTCTTATGGAATGCAAACATAGATGTGCAATGCATTGCAGACAATTCCACTGCAGTTGCACGATATGTTACAGCCTACTTAACAAAAGCAGAAAAAACAGAGCTTCAAGACCTCTGGAATGACCTATCATCAGACAAAACACTATCTCAGAAATTGTACAGCCTAGGCATAGAAATGCTCTCTCATAGAGAATGTGGCGCCTATGAAGCGGCAGATCGTTTAACGGGTACTGCTTTGTATGGAAAATCAGACAACATAGTATGGCTAAGTCTTGACCCTGCTAATACTAGAAAAAGAGTTCTAAAATCATATGAGGTCATAGAAACAATTGCCAGAAATGATCCCAACAGCCAAGACATTTTAAAAAACTATTTACTGGACACATGCTATCCGAACAGGAGTAGCACTTTGGAAAGCATGTGTCTATACCACATAGGTCAAAACTTTGCATATAAAAATAATATAAAACCCGATGAAAGCAAAGGTGGATATAGAGTGACAGATTGTGAAGGCAGCTTAGTGAAACTTACCAAACAAAGCTTAATTAATCATGTCAAAGTTTCCTTAAAAACTCCTCAACAGAAAGAACTATATTACATGTCTCTGCTACAACTTTTTAAACCATGGAGAAAAGAGGAAGAAATACTAGATAACTATGACTGCTATGAAGATGCTTACAAAGCAAATGAAAGCGCTATCACCAATGTGAACTTTACGCAGTACAAAACAATGTTACACAATGAACAGCAACACAAAGAAGAACTTCAGGCCCAAGTAGATAAGGACACTTCCGACAGTAGTCAACCTTCGGTAACAGGAAGCCAAGAACCACTAGGACAGTTCACTAATAGCAAATGAGGCAGAATTAGCTATGACAGAAGTGGAAAACACCATGTATCACTATGAACAAGATATAAAAGACTTAACTGTACTACAAGCAAAACTTAACAAAGATCAGTGCACCATTTTTGAAAAAGTAACAAAACAAATTGCACATGGTGTACAACACGAAAATAAAGCATGTACCTGCCAAAATTACAAACCTATACTGCTGTACGTCAGTGGTGAAGCTGGGTCAGGAAAAACATTCTTAATCAAAATCATCAGCAAGTTCCTTCAACAATTGACAAACAACAAACTGTCAGCTGTTGTAATTGCCCCCACAGGGTTAGCTGCCTACAACATAGGTGGTGTCACTTAACACCGATTACTACTCCTTCCAGTAGAACACCAAAACAAATTAGACTATTACAAACTTTCTGCAGAAGCTGCATTGGAACTACGCAGAATATTAAGGCACATGAAAATGCTACTGGTAGATGAAGTGAGCATGGTCTCCAACCTAATGTTGGCTTTGATTCATCTCAGATTGCAAGAGGTACTGAAAACAGAGGTACAAAGAACTCTTTGCAGGGAAACATATTATCGTTTTCGGAGATCTTCTACAATTGACATCAGTAAAATGTGAACCTATTTTTAAAACCTTAGGACACAAACTCTGCCATAAAACTGTTGGCAGCATAGGAAATGTCAACCTTTGGCGAACATTTCCAATACAGAGAATCAACAGAAAACATGCAGCAATCTGCAGATCTCACTTATGCCAACATTTTAAAAAGTATTAGAGTTGGTGTACTATCTCAAGAAGCACAAGCAATATTGAAAAACCGGCACATTCATTCCCTTTATGGCGATAATGCATGTACTACTGATGTTATGGAACAATTAGCGCACAAAAATGTCAATTGTATGGCCTTAATGCCAACTCTTGCAAGCTGTTTCAAATTCAATGAAACAATGTTAAAAAAAATAAATGCAACCAATAATGGACATTTGCACCACTGACAAACTAGACGTACATGGTATGACACTACCCATGTTTGAGCAAGCCACAACAAGACTAAATACCTTAGAAAATTAAATCTCCAACACAGCTGGGTTGGAAACAATATTAAAATTATCCTTAAATTGTAGAGTAATGCTTAAACGTAACCTTGACGTGGAGCAAGGGCTAGTAAATGGGGCACTGGGTACAGTTGTTTGCTTTCAAACATACCCACGTGTCAACAACATTCAGTTTGTCAATATTCGCTTTGACAAACTTTCAGAAGTGAAAAGGATAGTGCGCTCAACTGCTCTATTCCTTATCTTCAAGACATGTATGTACGTGGAGAACAATTTTCTCTAACGCTTGCATATGCAGTCACCATTCATAAATCCCAAGGTCTTACCCTAGACAAAGCTTTGATAGATATAGGAGACGCAGTCTTTAAATATGGCATGAGCTACGTAGCACTATCACGCTTACGTACACTTGACGGTCTATTTCTAATCAACTTTGATGCAAGTAAACCGAACGCTGATATTCCTTGCATTTTAGAATACAATAGACTGCTTTCACTGTACACCCCCCATCTGAAAAAATATCCTGTTCCAGAAAAAGTAAAATGTGGTAAAAGAAAACTAATTCAAACAGAAATGCAACACAATCTGACGACAAATCCTTCAAAGAAAACAAAAGAAACTAAAACGTCATCAAATACCACAAGCAAAGAAGAACCTATTAGGGAAAGTACATCAGGTACTTCTTCAAAGAAGGAACAAAAACTCAGAAAAAACACTAAGAGACAGAACTAGGTGGTCCTTTCAAATTTTCAAAAGAAACTGGTGTAGGTTGCTATGCAAATGTAGCAATTAATAATGTATTTCAATTGCCATCAATTGTTAACAATATTTACTTACACAGTACAGACCAATTGTGTTTGCAAATGTTAGTCCTTCATAGAAACGCAACAAACAATCCTGACAACAAGTACAGTGTCCACGGAATAAGACTAGTATTGGACTACTGTGCTGGAATGGTGAGATTCACTATAAAGTCACAAGAAGATCCAAAAGAATTTCTAATGTACTTACTACAAGTACTGGAAAACAAAAACATACCTATAAATGAAATCTTCCAGATTTCATACATATGGAAACATACATGCACTCTCTGTAACAATGTGATACAGGAACAAATCCCAAATGAGTGATGTGTGTATGTATCCATACCTAATTGTGAATCCATTCCATTCAGCAACTTGTACAGAATGGAAACCATAGCAGATTATGTGCTAAGTGCAATTCAGATAATCGCTCCACCAGACTGAAACAAACACATAGTAACTACATAATACTTATGCTTCTATGTTACAATTCAGATGGTACCAAAAACAACTGCAAGCTGACTGGATTCACACAGGGTCAAGTGTCACTTGGAAAGAAAACCTTTACAACAATAGGTATAATCTACCACGCAGGAGCTACAACCAATGAAGGTCTTTACAGTGCATACATTAAAAAGAAAAGTGGATGGTTGAATGTAATGATAGCACCATTACTCTAAAGCAGAGATTGCCAGCTAATCTTAAAAATGCATATTTAATCTTCTTAAAGCCAAAATTGAATAACTAATGTGCACTACAACAGTAACAAAAATTCAAGTAAACGACTATAAACAGAATATGCCAACAGGTATCTAACTGCCCAAGAGTGTATAACAACTACACAGATAAATGAATGCCACAGATCGGTAAGAAAAAATGCACAGTTAGAATACGCCAACAGGTATGTAACTGTTTTTAAAAATCTGCAACAAGCCAACAGACATAACATTAATCAGAAACAACAAGGAAACACTCAAAGAAAACAAAGAAATAGTTTGTAGCATAGCAAAGAAAGGTTTTTTTTAATCCAACAAGGATTTTTTCCCCCAGACACAAGGATTAGAAAAACAAACACAGAAACTGAGCAAAATGCACAATACACTGGTTTGTAAACTAAATATGAGTGTCCAAAAAAAAAGGTAAAATGTCTATTGTACAATGTAATAAGCCTTCATGAAATACAAACACTAACATGCTCTTTTCTTTTATCACACAAATTAAAAAAGGATATTTCCGCCAAGTACTAAAGTAATGTAAGAAATATATGGATTCTCAGCAAAGTAAACAGTAAGTATAATTGCACACATGGCATACATATTCCAATCTGCACGTCTAATCTATGGCAGTAATATGGTGCAGTGGCTGTAGGCAGGGCCTACCATCTTGGATGTATAACCTACCACCTACACCCTGTGGCCAAGCAACCAAGACTATAGGTCATACCCACAACCAGCGCAGCATATCAAAACCATGGTGCTTATAATTTCACTACTTATAAGTTTACTCTTGGGTGCATGGTCTGCAGCCATGCACCTAAGAGTGTAGGTCATGCACACAACCACCGCACCACAGCACACCCATGCTGACTTATAACCTCACTGCTTATGACTTCAGTCTGCACCCAAGACTCTCGGTCCTGGCCAGAACTGCCACAGCATATCACACCCATTCTGGCTTCTAACTTCACTATGTATAAATTTGGGTTTGTGTGCATGGCCTTCGGCCACGCACCCAAGACTGCAGGCCCTCCCCACAACCACCTAAGTGATGTGCGATACTACAGGTGTATCTGTAGCTTTGACATGCTGCAGTGGTTGTGGCCAGGGCCTAGAGTCTTAGGTGTATGTCCATAGATATTTCAAAGCATGGGTGTGAAGTGGCTTATAACTCCAGTGCTTATCACTTTGTTCTTGGGTGCATGGCCTTCGGCCTTCGACCATGCATCCAAGACTGTACACACTCCCCACCACCATCTGATCAATAAGCAGTACTACAGGTGTATCCATAGCTGTGACATGCTGTGGTGGTTGTGGCCAGGGCCTAGAGTCTTGGAAGAATGGCCTACGGCCTACAGCCTACGGCCATGCACCCAAGACTCTTGGCCCTGGCCACAACCACCACAGCATAGTACACCCATGGTCGCTTATAAATCATTAGCACACCCATAGAATGAAACATTATAACTGCAGCATGTACTCAATTTGTACCCAGGACTCTAGGCCGATTGTATGGGTGTGATGTATGATTGTGATATGCTCCAGTGGTTGTGGGCAGGGTCTACACTCTCGGGTGTAATGCACCCAAGACTTTAGCTCCTGGCCAGAACCACCACACCCTATCACACTGATTGTGGCTTCTAAGTGCACTACATATAAATTTAGTTTTGGGTGCATGGCCTCTGCAATGCCCCAAGACGCTAGACCCTCCCCACAACCACCTGAATGATGTTTGATACTACGGGCGTACCTATAGCTGTAATATGCTGCAGTAGTTGTGGCCAAGGGCGAAAGTCTTGGGTATAAGGCCATAGATATTTCAATGTATGGCTGTGCAGTTTATAAAACCCATAGTGGCTTATAACTGCAGTGCTCGTAACTTTGTTTTTGGGTGCATGGCCTTCGCAATGCACCAAACAGTCTATGTCCTCGCCACAACTACCACAGCATATCACACTCTTTGTGGCTTGTAACTGCACTACGTATAAATATGGTCTTGGTTGCGTGGCCTCAGGCCCTCCCCACAACCACCTGAGTAATGTGCGATACTACGGGTGTATCTATAGCTGTGACAACCTGAAGTGGTTGTGGCCAAGGCCTAGAGTCTTATGTGTATGTCCATAGATATTTCAATGCATGGGTGTGCAGTGGCTTATAACTCCAGTGCGTGCTTATAACTTTGTTCTTGGGTGCATGGCTTTTGGCCATGCACCCAAGACTGTACACTCTCCCCACAACCATCTGATCGATAAGCAATACTTCAGGTGTATCCATATAGCTGTGACATGCTGCGGTGGTTGTGGCCAGGGCCTAGAGTCTTGGAAGTATAGCCTACGACTTACGGCCTACGGCCATGCACCCAAGACTCTAGGCCCTGGCCATAACCACCGCAGCATATTACACCCATGGACGCTTATAAATCACTACAACACCCATAGAATGAAACATTATAACTGTAGCAAATGCTATCCATAGAAAAAAAAACATTTAACTACTCCATGCACGCAATTTCAATGTTCGCCAACACCACACGTGTCCTTAGAACAGTTTCAAATTCCCTGCGCACAGCACGGACTGAAGTACTATTCTTATTAGACCCCTCATTTTCTGTACTTACAAACATCCTGAAAAAGGAGGCCATAGGGAATACATCATTAACACCTACTACCTGAACAAATACAGTATTTCACCCATCTCTTACTGTCTGCACCTCCCCAAGCACTCTGACACAGCAAAACAGTTTCCAAAATAGCACTTTGCCGCTGGTCGCCGCGGCGCTGTCGGCAGATCCAAGATGTCGGGTGCATCCAAACAATCTGACGCAGAACACGCCTCACTACAGCCAATCGGCGGAGACGTTGCGTGTCCGCGTTCATGACGCAAGCCCCTTAGCCAATCGGTATCTTGTCCGCGGAGCAAACAGGGAAGTGTGACCGCAGAGCAGACATAGATATCACTAATTTTTTAGACCTACTTTTTGGTTGTTTTAAAGAAAACTACTGCACAGATTGTCACCAAATTTACAAAAACACGCTTTCGGGACCAAGCCCCTGCCCCTGCCATAAATTTGGTGAAAATTCATCCAGCGGTTTGGCCTGTAGGCGTGCGCAAAGCTTTTCCCCCATTCAGTCTATGGCAAAAAAAGATATTTTGTACCCCCCCTTATAACTTCCCCCCCTTGACCAAACATCACCAAACTTTGCAAAGAAATTCAAAGTAGTCCATATACTTTTTTTGCAAAGTTTGGTGAGGATTCGTCCAGAGGGAGCGGAGTGATAGGCTTCGCAAAAAGTGCCCTTCCTGTGGACAGGACAGGTATCCATATTCTGTATATATATATATATTACACAGCCACGGTAGTGGTTGTGTAGTTATTGTTAAGTTGCTAATCCCAGAGGAAGAGCACTTTTTGTGCGGCTTACAACTTTGCTCCCCCTGGACGAATCCTCACCAAACTTTGCAAAGGAAGTATATGGCCCACTCTGAATTTGTCTGCGGTTTGTGAGGTTTGGTTCAGGGGGGCAAAGTTATAGGGGGGTCCCAAAATTAATTTTTTTCTCATAGACATAATGGGAAAAAGCATTGCGCATGCCTACCGCTCAAACCGCTGGATGGATTTCCACCAAATTTGCAGCAGGAGCGGTGACTTAGTGCCGAAAGCGTGGTTTTGTTAATTTGGTGTAAATCCGTCCGATAGTATTTTTTTGAATGGCCAAAACATAAGGCAAAAAAATTAGTGATATCTATGTCCGCGGACACACTTCCCTGTTCACTCCGCAGACAGGACACCCATTGGATAATCGGCTTGCGTCATGTCCACGGACAAGCTACGTGTTTTCAGATTCTCTGGGGTGAGGTAGGAGGTGCATCACATTGTTTCGATGCGCTCGCCATCTTGGATCCGCCACAGGGTAGCGGCGAACAGAGGCAAAATGCAATTTTGGGGAGAGTGTTGGTGTGCAGAAGTGTTTGGGGAGGGTTGGGGAGTAAAAGAAGGGTCAAATACTGTATTTGTTTATGTGGCAGGTGCCCATGATGTGTTTGCCATGTCTGCGGTCGTAGCGGCTGTCTGCAGATATAGTCAATGCACTACTGGCTATTTCACTTTAGTATGATGTTGGTTTTGGGTTGATAATAGAGGATTGATTGTAATCAATACCCTCTATAAGCAGCCCACATACCACAGTGAAAATGTTTGGTATTATAGGTGTGTTATGCAACACACACACATGGTTTGGTACTTCAGCTGAGGTACTTTGAAACTTCAGCATTTCTTTTTTTTATGTGTTTAGTTGAAGGTTGCTATTTCTACAGTAGTTGGTAGTTTGTGGTAAAGCTAATGCATTTTGTAAGTGGCTTTCACTTCCAAAATATTTTCTCTGGATATGCTCTATTACTTCGAGAAGTTGTTTGACTGTACCATGTAGAAGATTATTATTTAAATTGACTAGTGCTAAAGCAGGACTTTTAGCATAGTAGAGTTTATGAATCAGATTTTTATAGTTGCATGATGTGTTGATATCATTTTGATATGATGGAAGGTGGTTTTGCAAATAGGTCCTGAAATGCAGGCTAATTAATGTGCTTGTGGTCCTGTGTATTTGCGCACTGGACAGGTATCTATATTCTGTAGTAGTTTCATTTTGATTTTGTCTTTGCTTTTTACATACTAATTGAGGAAGTGGCGTAAAGATTTGAAAGATTTTTTGCAATCTTACACATTGATGTGCATGGCCATTTGTAGACTGGATGTTTTGGTTTATTAGAATGGAGAGGTGATACTGAGTTTTTGGGGATATTTTTGTGAGCAGAGTTTCTTGTTTCATAATGGTGTTATTATGTTTTTCATACCCTCGTCCACTGCTATGTATGGCAATTGGGTTTGTTTGCTTTTGTTTATATATTTCTTCATGAAAATATGGTTCTGTGGTCGTGGTGTGACTCTATTCACTTCCATAGATGTTTAAGGAGTTATTTTTGTTTATATTCAGTTTATTGAGAAGTGATTTTTTTGTAATTTAGTAGTTAGTTTTGTTAGTGGTTTCATTCTGTTTAAAATAAAATAACTTCCTTTTCAGAAGGATTGCACTGTTTATGAGAGCTTTTAGGATTACTTTTCTATGGTAGGTTTTAAGGGCTGTCCATGATTTCTCTCCTGTTTTTATAAGGTTTTGAAGGAGTCTGTGGCGGGACATTTTTGGAAAATATTTTTTTTGGTATGGTTAGTTGGTACTATATCAGGATTTATAGGTACAGCGTTAGTAGTAGTGGTAAGTGAATTCTTGTTAATCACTTTTTGTTTCGTTTTATATTTTGATAGAGGAGGGAAAGTTTCTGTATTGGAAGCTTGTTTTGTTTTGCGTAATGACGATATTGGCTGTTTTGTTTGAACTTTTTGTACAAAATCTGGTAGAGACGGATGATTGTTTTGGAGACTTTTATTTTGATTTGCTCTAATTCTGTGTTGCTTTCTAAGGAGTTGCTTTTTGGTAGGCATTCTTTGGGGTTTGTTGGAGAAAAAAAATGTGTGGGTTTGGTTGTTGTGCAGTGTATGCATGCTTTGTGCATGAGTGTCTGAGTATGATGGTAAGGATGATTGTGGAGGTGTGTGATTGTGCAATGAGCAGCTATATTAAGTTGGGAAGGTTATTCTTCTATGTGTGTGTTAGTATAATGGACTTGAGATGACAATATAAAGTATGCAACTGGTAAGGGGAAGCGGTAATAATACATCTAATGGGAAATGGTTAATACACTTCTTTGTAATACAACAGTAAAATGCAAGTGTATTTGAGTAATAGTTAGAAAGTTATGTAAGTATTGTACTTACTTTTTTGTATGGAAAGAGTAGGTTTCTTCGAAGTCGTTGTTCGTATTTTAGACGCTGCTGCTTTTCAGGAGAGTGGTCTTCACTGCAATTGTAAAAGAAAGAAGTTAGTGAATATGTGTGATTATAGCACTTTTGTTATTGTTTTTTTTGTACTAGTAGTGTTTTCTTACAAGTGAGCATAATATGCATATGGACTTTCCTTTGTCTATGTGCATTTTGTATATTTTATTTAGAATCTGTTAGTTGAATATGTTTTACAAATGATTATAATAGTAAACGTATAGAGCACACTTGTTTTTTAAATGTTATGTTATTGGATGGTAAGAGGTGGGAAGAAATAATCATACGCATTTTTTGCTATTTTCACACGGTAACTGGCAGAGATTGTACAGAGAAGCATGCAATGTATGCAGTTGTGAAGGTGTGGGAAATAAAGGAGTAGGATTTCATATAGAGGCAGTGGTGTTGTTTGAGCTGGAAGCCTTTGTAATTATAATGTCTGTGTGTTTGCTTGAATGAACATGCATATACTCATCCTGGCTGCGTTTAATTTTATAACACACTGGACAGTCCTTTTCTTAATTATACTGTTATTTCTTCCATCTTTTAATATGAAATACAATTTTGTTTAGATAGGTCTGTGAGTAAACAAATGTTTGGAGAGGATACAGGTTTGCAATTGATACTTCATTATACCAGATGGGATAAATGAAGTAAGGTCATTTTACAGTTTATACAGGGTAAGTGGAAGTTACTTTGTTTATATGTATTCTTAGAAGATCTGTACATGTACTGTGTTGAAGATATGTATGCCGGTAGTCTGTGTTCATGCATGTGGATGTGCATGAATCTGCAAGTAGAAATATTGGCCAGTTTTATAGTAGTTGTTGCTGTAGGTCTGTTGTAGTGACAGTGGAATTGTACTGAGAGTGATCAATAGTACATCTAAAGTTCTGATGTGTGATGATAGAGTTAGATGGTGAGTTCTTGGATGTGATTGGTGGATGATTGCGTTACTGTTTAACAGTAGCCAATGGGGAAATGGTGCAGAGAGTGAAGTGGAAAGGGTAGAAGGGTTTCCTCAGTGTTACGCGCTCCTCAAACATCATGGGTGTCCACGGGCAGAGTGTGCTACATCTGGGGTTTCTCAGCAAATGCAGCATGTAAAGGAGACTGTATGGATGAGCCAATCAGGTGTTTAGGTTGTGGTTTGTGTTGAAAGAGGCTGTGTGTAGTGAAGATGGTAGAGGTGGAGAAAAGCAGGGTATTGGTGGTTGGAGATATGTTTGTGCATGGTTTGGAATGGTATGCTAAATGTAGGAATGTGGCAAAAAATGTTGATGTTAAAGGAATGAAAGTGGTGTGGAGCACTATGCCTGGTTTTAATGTGCAGGGAATTGGTCAAGTTTGTGGAGTTATGGGGAGGGTAAACATTGCAAATGTAGTTGTTTTGCACTGTGGCGCTTTCTATTTGGGGTATATCAGTGCCCCTACTTTGTTGGCAGATTTTGAATATTTGGTTCAGGCAGTAAAGAAAATGATTCCAAATGTCAAGGTTATTTTTTCTGGTTTAGTGCCTAGGGCAATATGAGACAATAGTTTTGTTTTTTGTACTCAGCAGGTGGAAAGAAGAAGATGTAGGGTGCGGTTTATTGAGGTAGGTGGCAGAACTTCTTATTCTCTGTTTTACAGTCATGTTGGTATCATTATATTTGACCCATCTACAATTCTTTTCTGTATATGCAGTGTAGTGACGTGCATTGGTTGTGGGTGGTGTGTGGTAGAATATACCTAATGGTGTGAAGTTTTTTTTTAACAAAGTGATAGTATACTATTTGTAAAT
Organism: Ambystoma mexicanum; assembly: GCF_040938575.1. NCBI lineage: Eukaryota > Metazoa > Chordata > Amphibia > Caudata > Ambystomatidae > Ambystoma > Ambystoma mexicanum. The sequence goes on along the minus strand of NC_090923.1, from coordinate 665,349,865 downwards.
CCAGTTAGCTTGCAGTTCTTTTTGGTACCATTTGCATTCTAACGTGAAAGCATTACTATTTTGTATTTACTAAGTGTCTGTATTTGTAAGATGGTAAGACACCCACACCATTCATTTCGCTAGTGACCGAAAGTGGGATACTACAAACACATGTGTGCAAATTATAGGCCATTAATATATAAGTGTGGTCATTGGGGTCAGAGTCGGTGGCGTGGGCGCAGGGGGTTGTAGCAGGGTTTGTTCGGACATTCTCATACTACCAATTTTTCTCAGGGCTCGAGACTTGCTTCTTTCAAAAATGTTTACGTGAGTTACCATGTGAAGAGGAGATGCGATGAGGTGACAGGTGGTGTGCCTGACAGTGGGAGTCGCTGGGAGAGTGCAAAGTTATCCAGAGGAAAAAAATAAATCCGTACAAATGTTGTCCGCATTGGTGAATGGTAACAAAGAATTTATATGTTTTTCAAAAATATTTGTAATGCCACTGTGGTGTGAAGTGCTATCGGTTCCCATTCTGAGTGAAGGTCAGCGTTGTTGAATTTTTGTTTTCTAGCTGAGCAAACCAACGCATGCTACACAGTATAAGGTTAAATGGTTTTTTACCTTGAAACAAAGGGAGGATTGCGAACGGAATGCATGACGGGAGGGATTCAAAAATTGGACAAAGGAACATGTAATTTCATTTTACGAAAATACGTTGAAGTGAACGGAGTGTGTGTTTTATGCCGATACATTGGAAATGCCGAATATATAAGATTGCTTGTCATGATGCCTACCCCCAGGCATCCGGACCAAGCCCATCACCCCTGGGAGCAGGCATCTAGACATTTAGTAAAACCTCAGCAGCCCCGGCTAGGGGCTATCTGGGTTCAGTCCTGGCGCCTTAGGCGCCAGGCTCATAGTAGGAATCAGTCCTGGCGCCTAAGGCGCCAGGCTGATAGTCATTACTTAGCTCAGCAGACCATGCTGCAAATGACTCCAATCCAACATGAAGCCTGAAAGGGACTATTTTTCTACAGGGACTATTGTTTACTCAGGTGTGGTTCTAGGGACTTCTTACCTGGGACTACTTTTGAGGCTATTTAAACCACGCCCGACCAGCAACACACGCTTCGCGTTATTCTGCATCCAGCAGCGTAACACTCACCGTGCCTGCAGCCTGCATCCAGTCTTCTGCAATGCCCGCCTCGAATCCAGAGCTCCTAAAACAAAGAGGAAAGAAAGGGACAACGTTAGAAAACAAACTTATTTCTAATCCGGACCTGTAAAGAACATCATTTCTGCACGCGCCGCACCTCCAGCTGCAGCGCCGCCCCATACTCACCAGTCTTCACAGCATCCTTGGGGTTGGTGCTGCCTCCATCATTTCTTCGCCGAACTTCGGCACCTAGGAGACAAAAGAAAACCACAAGGTGAGCTGAGGGAACCAACAAATATAATTCTTACCACCATAGACTTACCTGATTTACCACCGGAGGCATCCTTTTGTGACTCTCCATATTTTCACGTGCCGCATCTGTAAAGAGAGACAAAACAACACGTTTTCTTGTGAAACATTTACCGGACAGCGCCGGGTAATACAGACTCTTACCTGAGCGCCACCAGCTGCCACAAGAGCATCTTTTCACGAGCCAGCTGCAAGACAAGAAAGGAAGGGGGGAACAAGAGTGAACATCGGACATATTGAACTCTATGAACTTAAAACTTACTGGTCATCACCAGGAACCTCAGAGTCAATACTCTCCGGAACTCTCCCGAGCCTTCAAACCAGTGAAGTAACTGGAATCGACGCGCCCCTGCAAATCCACGCAGGATGGAGAGCTCATCTTTCAAGAATATAAGGTGAGATTGCTGTGAGGACATTTCGGAGGTGATTAGTTGGGGAGGACTGTGGGGGTGCCATCACTTGAATCCACAAGTGGCTAAATTCATCTCTCCACTTTTTAGGAGGGCAGATCCAGTAAGTCATCGCTACACTACGCATCACGTGGGTGGAGACCGCAGCTGTCCGGTCCGACCGACGCCCCTGTGGAAGCCAGGTGAGCGTAACAGAATGCAAAGCCTATCTACAAATCCCAACCCGGGCGTTATGGAAACCTCAGAAACCGACCAACTAGCCCTATTGTTAGGGGAACTTAGGGCAGAAGTGCCCTCCGCGCGCCAAGAGACTAATGCCCTCAGGAGAGAACTGATTGTGTCAAAGGAGCGCACTGATGATCTTGCTAGACAATTACTGCAAAACCAAGCTGGGCAAACACCATTACCTGGACTTGGGGGGAATCCAACTCCTGTTTCATCGAGCAATCCTGTGCAAGTGGTTCTACCAGGGAGCATTCCTTTAGCTCCACCCGAACGTTTTGCTGGGGACCCAAAAAAGTTTGCTGTGTTTATGAACCAATGCCGCTTGCACTTTTTATGCAGACCTGGAGCTTTTCCGAACGACCAAACCAAAGTAGCCTTTGTACTATCATATCTTAGTGGCAGCGCAACGGATAGGTCAATTCCATTAGTTAACCAGGATGAGCCTCTTCTTCGGTATTTTCAAGGTTTTCAATTGAGCATGGAAATACTATTTGCCAGACATTCACGGGGACAGGCCCTGGATAAAAACTTTTATCATTACGACAAGGTAACCAGGATCTACTAACCTATATCGCCACTTTCAATAGGTTAGTGGTGGAAACCGGATGGCCAGAGGTAAAACGAATTACATTGTTTCATCTTGGACTTCGGGGTGAACTCAAAGACGTTTTGGCCCAAGTTGTGAACCCACCTCAGGATTGTGCAGAATATATAGACTTAGTGTTCCAGTTAGACCACCGACTTCAGAATAGAAAGGCTGATCGAGCTAAGTTTGAGAATCGGGTATTGGTTAAAGCCAATGTTACCCTCATGTGAAAACAGAAAAATAATATGAAGCCGGGAAGCCCAAAAAGAAACACACCAACACAGGTTTCAAAGAAACATACAAGTGCTTTATTTCAAGCTACAACAGTTACCAAGTCAATTGACAAACGGATAGCTATTCGGCTCTCAGTATAACATAACGAACTTCAAGGAGGGTTCGATATGTTAGTGAGAGAGACCGCATATTGGAATACCCGGGCCTTTTATACAATTTGCCCAGCCCTTGGCCAACCCTCTTGCGGGTTAACCATTCTGCAAAATATTTAATTCTAGTTTTAGGGTTCCTTGCCTTCCTAGTTTGAGGTGTGGCACGCATGGCTAACAATACAATAGGTAAGGCGTCCGGCCATTTCAGTTTGGTGCCGGCGCATGTTTTAGCAAGCTTATTCTTTAGGATATGTCTCTCTACCAACCCAACACTTTGAGGATGTCTAGCCGAGTGAAATCGCTTTTCAATGTGTAACACTGTGCATATCTGCAAAATTACTGCTGCAACAAAATGGGGACCGTTGTCCGACCAAATTACTCTTGGCAGCCCAAATCGTGGAAAGAATTCCTTTACCATAGTCTTTGCAGTGGTCATGGCAGTAGCATCTTTAACGGGGAAAGCCTTAACCCATTTACTAAAAGCACAAATGATCACAAGGACATATTTTAGATTGTTACACCAATCCATCTCAATAAAATCAAAGTGGATGACCTCGAAGGGAACAGAAGGAGGCCCAAAACTACCCCTTGGAATTACTGTCCCTTTCCCCACATTGTGCTGTAAGCATATCATGCAATTTTGGACATAGCGCTGCGCGATCTTCAAAATGTTATCATTTACCTAGACCTGTTCTAACATTTTCATGATCTGCTGAGCACACACATGCGTAGGACCGTGTGCCATCGTAACCATCGCCAGCACATATGAATCAGGGAGCAACCATTTCCCTTCAGATGTATCCACCCAACACCCATCTTCATCTAGTTTCCCCATCCCTTTGGCCCACTTTTTAGACTCTTCTATCGTGGCATCAGCTTGGATATCTCGTACAGACCCAATACCCTCATCCATTACATAGGCATCTTTTGTTTCTCTTAGAGCATACATGTCTGCGCTAAGGTCTGTGGCCGTTTGCCTGGCTATCTGGTCAGAAAAAGCGTTCCCTTTTCCCACATCATCTATGACCTTACGATGCGCTGCACATTTTATGATCTCTAACTGACTAGGGAGCGCGAGTGCCGAGAGCAATTGCACTATCAGGGGGCCATGCTGAATCTTGGTCCCATGTGAGGTTAGGAACTCTCTTTCCGACCAGAGCCTCCCAAAGTTGTGAGCCACCCCAAAGGCATACTGGCTATCAGTATATATGTTTACTGTATGCCCTTTGGAGAGTTCACAAGCTCGGGTCAACGCTATAATATCTGCAGCCTGCGCGGAGTTATGCGGAATTCTCTTAGTTTCAACAACCGTACTCAATGTAGTAACTGCATAGGCAGCTGTAGATGTACCATCCGGGAGTTTGAAGCAGGAGCCATCACAAAACAGCTCCCCTTCCGCATTGCCCAAAGGAGTATCTATAAGGTCTATCCTGCCCTTCCAAGTCCAAGCATTTATAGTAGGGCTTTGAAGGGAGCAGCTTGACACCCTTGAATTGCCATCTACTTGTACACTGCTTCAGTATGTCGATGACTTTCTTTTAGCTGCAGATTCTGAAAGTCAGAGAATACCTGTTCGAATCGATTAAAGAATTCAGTGGCACCTTCAGATTTTCCTTGAACACAGGCCGTAACCTTGTCCCAAATAATTTTTTTCTCAGGAATTATGGTTTTCAATTTTGCGGCAATTCTATCAGGCAAAGTGAGTATTACCTGAGGTGGTTTCTCACCAGCTGGTCTTTCCCCATCAAACCTAGTTATGTTAGCCCACGTATCTCCCAACCCTGGCACATCGTCTATTGTTCGAACCTGCTTCCATAAATCTACGGGCAGGAGTACAGGGAATAGCAAGCCAATACCACTTAGGGTGAACACAGAGGATTGTAAAACGGACTCTATCTCTTTGTAGAATCCTGTCGGATTTTTCCTAATATCGGGAATTGATTGTCTAATAGTGTTCACTTCCTGTCGCGAAAATGGAACGTGAACAAATTGCGATACATAATGTGCAGGGATGTCCACAGCGGGTGCCCCTGTCCCAACGTTAGCAGGAATCTCAACCTTTGGGACAAATGTCGGAGGAACCTCTCTCATTGGCAACTGAGATATAGGTAATTCCGATCGCTTACTAAGCAACAGAGCCAGGTCGAGCGCTAAGGCAGCCGAAGAAGTGTCGGGCGAAAAATCCCTCTTACAAATACCCAATAACTCTATAGGACAACTAACCTTCTTCCTTACACATTCATCCTGCACGTACTGTACCATTACCTGAATCACCTTCCTCTGCATTTCTACTGTATACTGACTATACGTGTCATATACTTCATCCGGCGGTATCGATGAATCCGAGATCCATCGAATCGCATCTTTGGTCAAATTCGTACTTCCTCAGATGCCGATTTACGACACAGAAGAAACCGTTTCTGTACATACATACTGTCGTCTTCACCATCCTTATCCCGTAAACTTTCTAAGTCCCTCCTATACTCAAATAACCTCTCAACATGACCATGTACTTTCTCCTCAGTGTCCCTCGAAAGCGCTAAAGTATTTAGATCCCTCAACCCTTGTGGGAGATCCGTATTATGTAATCTACCCCACATTACACATAAATGAGTCCCCAAACCTTCAATAAAAACATTTTTCTTGGGAAAATTGCCCATATTTGATAATGTGGAGAAAACGTCAGCTTGATCACCTCTCTCCATACAATGCTTAGTCCTTGCAAATAATTCCCGTTTCTTTTCTGCAGAGACAGTATTTCGAGTAACAATCTTTGACCCCGCACCCTGATCAACTTCAGTCAGTACAGAACCACTCGGGAGCAGAGGTGCGGGCAAATTCAATGGAGGTGCGACTATCGGCGCAAGGGTAAGGGGTGGTAGAGTAGGTGGATGAACAACAACTAGAGGAATAGGAACAATAGGTTGTACAGAGGGAACAGGACTAACAGCAGGAATAACAGCAGGAATAACAGCAGGAATGGGCAGAGCACCAGGGAGAGGATCATACGGAGATGGCTCAGAGGCACCAGGCCTGCGCTCGTTTAACAATTTATCAATAAATTCTTCGGAAACATGAAAATCTTTAGAGGGATAGATTTTCTGGATACCGAGTGAGAAAGCCCTATCCATATTCTTGACTGACTCTGAATGTTTTTCCTTATCATATAACAACGCTTTTTCGGCATTCGTTTTATGACGGCTTGCATGTTTATCCCTACTTTTAAGCTGCTGCAACGCTTCTTTTTTCCAATTCTGCAAAACATCAAATGCTGCAGGTCTGGCCTTCTTCTTTAGCAAGACCGATTCTAGGTATTAAATACGGGGGATCTCGAAACTACCATTGATTGGCCACTGAAATTCGGAGGCATGTCTGGTTTGTCTGTGCCAAATATCATTAAATACTATCCTTCCAATGCCATGCTTACAGTACATAGTACACGCCGGCGACCCCTCCTGTGGTGCTGGGCGGCTAAATTCCAAAGATTGTCGATCGCTGCGGAACAGAGCCCTAAAGCAGCTAGACAATTTCACAGGCATTTCACAAAAAATTGGTGTTACCTGGTCAATAATTGTCTCTGCAGATACAATACGCCAAATTCAAATTGTCAGGGTTAAATTAAGAGTCGGGTCACGACTACACCTGACCAAACCTAAGAGGACCGTATGGTTTACCAAAGAACTTACCTAACGAATTTTTCCTTGTGTTTGGTGGTTTCGACAAATCTGCCTGCCTCAAAAATGGACCCTTATCAAGATGCCGTGTCAGACCACACGACTATCATCCAAGGATCGGATCGTGCAGCGCTGCCGAGGTATCGCGTCTCGTTCGGTCGGGCCCGCAGTATCACACCGTCCGATCCCGGTTCGATAGTCTGCGTCAATCCTTCAATGATCCGGCATCAATCTTGAGGGTCCCTATTCGGGCGCCAACTGTGAAAACAGAAAAATAATATGAGGCCGGGAAGCCCAAAAAGAAATACACCAACACAGGTTACAAAGAAACATACAAGTGCTTTATTTCAAGCTACAACAGTTACCAAGTCAATTGACAAACGGATAGTTATTCGGCTCTCACTATAACATAACGAACTTCAACGAGGGTTCGATGTGTTAGTGAGGCATATAGGAATACCTGGGCCTTTTATACAATTTGTCCAGCCCTTGGCCAACCCTCTTGCAGGTTAACCATTCTGCAAAATATTTAATTCTGGTCTTAGGGTTCCTTTAGGTCAATCCTTTAATATATGCATTTCGATTAATTTGGCTGATATAAGTAGTACATTTACATATAGGTCAACGGTAGGACAAGGTCTCTGTTCGCGACCCCGACAAGTGGCCTGCAGGCATATTGCCGTGGAGTTTGTTCGCACATGATGTTTAGACAACTTGGCGTAGGCCAATACACATACAATTGTTACAATAGGAGGCATAATATTGTTTCTATTCCAACACTCAAAGAAACAGATGTATCAGAACCGATGCATACCGGGGGGTCAAGAGACCCTTAACTCAAAAGGAAAGAGAAAGAAGACGGCGGATGCAATTGTGTCTGTACTGTGGGGCCTCAGGACATTTTCTACGGGATTGCCGTATAAAAAAATCGAAAAAAGTAGTCGGAGTTGCTGATAAAAATCAAACAGAGCCTGATTCGGGAAATGACCACGCCCGACAAGCATAGAGGTCCACTTGCCGAGCTTGAAGAAGGATACTCAGACCTTGCACTTCATCATACCAATGGGCCTTATAGATCCAAGGCAGCCATCACATATGCACGCAGTGAGGGCATACATTGATAGCGGGGCCATAGGAAACTATGTGGACCACGAGTTGGCTTCTAGGATGAATCTATCTCTGTGCAAAAAGACCACTTCGGATGTCATCACCACAGTCGATGAAACTGAAATTGCCTCTGGGCCTGTAACTCATTCCACCGCAGAGATGACACTATTGGGTCAGGATGGGCATCGAGAGACTATTGTGTTTGATTTAATCAAAGCCCCGCAGTTCCAAATAATACTGGGGATACCTTGGTTGGAAACACATAATCCTTGTATTGATTGGCGAGAGAAGAGAATAACCTTACCGGATTATGCACATACTTGTTACCCAAAAATACCCTTGAACCAAGGCTTGGCCACAGTCGCTACTCCAGTCGTGCAGTTACCTCAGGAATATCAAGAATTCCAGGATGTTTTCCAAAAGGAACAGGCAAACACCCTACCACATCACAGATCATACGATTGTCAAATCGATCTCATACGCGGTGCACAACCTCCATGAAGTAGGATCTACGCCCTTACGGAACCCGAAAACCTTCACCTACGACAATACTTGGACCAAAACCTTGATAATGGCTTCATTTGTCCATCCAAGTCCCCTGCATCTTCAGCTTTGTTCTTCGTGCCTAAAAAGGAAGGTGGCCTCAGAACGTTCATAGACTACCGCGCATTAAATCAGATCAAGGTTAAGAACCGATACCCATTGCCTCTGATCCCCGAATTACTAGACCAAGTAAAGGACGCTTGCATCTACACTAAATTAGATCTCCGAGGCGGCATATCATCTGGTATGTGTAAAGAAAGGCGACGAATGGAAGACTGCTTTTCGCACTAAGTATGGGTTATTCGAATACCAGGTGATGCCCTTCGGGTTGTGCAATGCACCAGCAGCCTTCCAGTATTTAATGAACGATGTCCTTCGTGAACTCATTGACGTCTGTGTTGTTGTATACATAGACGATATTCTAGTGTACTCCTCTTCAGAATCAGACCATGTGAAGCACGTTCGTGCAATCCTTGAGAAACTACGCCAGCACAAGTTATATGCAAAATTGAAAAAATGCATTTTTCATGCTACGGAAGTTGAATTCCTTGGATTTATCCTTACTCCAAAAGGAGTCCGAATGGACTCTCGAAAGGTGGACGCAATCCTCAAGTGGCCATCACCCAGTTCAGTTAAAGGGGGACAAAGCATGCTCCGATTTGCTAATTTCTACCGCAGATTCATTCCAGATTTCTCACATGTTGTACACCCTATCACAGCACGTTTGCGAAAAAACAAACGCTTCTTGTGGACCGAAGAAGCTGAAAAGGCCTTCCAAGAGCTGAAAGTGAAATTCACGTCTGCACCTGTCTTAAAGCATCCACGCCCCGAACTTCCATACATAGTTGAAACTGATGCATCCAGTTTAGCCATGGGAGCTGTCTTGTCCCAGAAGGATCCTGAAACCGGTCTACTTCACCCAGTAGCATTTTGGTCCAGAAAGGTCTCGGCACCAGAGTTAAACTATGTGGTTACCGATAAAGAATTATTAGCCATCAAATACACCTTCAAGGATTGGCATCATTATCTTCTCGGTGCCAGGCATACCATTACGGTAATCACCGATCACCGGAACTTGCAGTATTTAAAAACAGCCAAGGCCCAATCGTCGCGTCAACTTCGATGGGCATTGTTCTTTGCTGAGTTCGATTTTGTGATCACTTATCGACCAGGTTGTAAAAATGGCAAGGCAGATGCCTTATCCCGAATAGGGATGGGAGAAGCATATGCGAACCCGGAACCGGTGCCTATAATTTCTGAACAAAGAATTCTTGGCATAACCACTCTACAGACACTAGAGGATATTCAAGTAAAGATCAAACAACTCTTCGATCCAACAGCCTTGCAGGACTAGGTGAAGAAAGGCCCGGACTACTCAGTCATCAATGACCTACCTTATTATCAAGGGCGGCTATTTCTAGCACACAAGGAACTACAAAAACTAGTCATCTCCAATTATCATGACACCCTGATGGAAGGACACCCAGGTATTGCAAAAACTGAAGCTAAAATTAAGAGACAATTCTGGTGGCCCACCTGGCGAAAAGACGTAAAGTCATTTGTAATGTCTTGTGGCATTTGCACCCAAAACAAAAGTCAGAAGAAAAAACCAGCTGGCCTCTTACAACCTTTGGATATTCCACCTACACCATGGCACACCTTATTGTTAGACTTTATTACAGATCTACCTCCATGTAATGGATTTAACACCATTCTAGTTATTGCAGATCTTTTTTCCAAGATGGCCCACTTTATTCCTGTAAAGGGATTACCTTCTGCTTTAATTCTGGCCAAGGAGTTCCTCGAAAACATTGTTCGAATACACGGATTTCCTTCCGTATTGGTCTCTGACCGAGGTAGTCAATTCATTTTACATTTTTGGAAGAAATGTTGTCAACTGGTGTAAACCGACGTGAGGTTATCAACCAGTCACCATCCCCAGACCAATGGTCAGACGGAGAGGACCAACCAGACCCTTGAACAGTACCTACGTTGCATGCTACACCAGACCGAAAGTAATTGGAAAGATATTTTATGGATTTCCGAGTATGCATACAATAACTCTGTACATTCAGGAACCGGACAAAGCCCCTTTTATACCATATATGGACATCACCCTCGAACCTCAGAACTAGATTTGCCTCAGCATTTAGAAATGCCTGCAGTTAGTCATTTGCATTCTAGTATTACACAAGCCTTTAAAGAGGCAACAGAACATTTGAAACAAGCAAAAGAGAAATATAAGAAAAATGCTGATCAACATAGAAGTGAAACTCCACAATACCAGATTGGGGATCAAGTTTGGCTGGCTACAAAACACATACCTCTGAAGGGAACTCAGACTTTTAACCCTAGATATTTGGGACCTTACACTATTAAGGCCATTATCAACCCGGTGGCCGTCAAATTGGAGTTACCCTCTAATATGCGCATTCATCCTGTCTTTCATGTTTCACTTTTAAAACCCGTTCAACCAGCAACAAGATTAACCAAACCACCTGACCCCATCTTGATAGATGGAGAACCTGAATTCGAGGTAAAAAATATCCTGGACTCCAAAATGGTTAAATCAAAACTTTTTTATTTAATCGATTGGAAGGGCTACGGACCACAAGAAAGGTCATGGGAACCTAGTGACCATGTCCATGCACCTCGGTTGGTGAAAAGATTCCATCGGAACTTCCCAGACAAACCAGGGCCCAGGGGAAGAACAACTTTAGGAGGGGCCTTGGGGGGGGAGTGCTGTCATGATGCCTACCCCGAGGCATCCGGACCAATCCCATCAGCCCCGGGAGCAGGCATCTAGACATTTAGTAAAACCTCAGCATCCCCGGCTAGGGGCTATCTGGGTTCAGTTTCAGTCCTGGCGCCTTAGGCGCCAGGCTCATAGTAGGAATCAGTCCTGGCTCGTAAGGCACCAGGCTCATAGTCATTACTTACCTCAGGCAGACCATGCTGCAAATGACTACAATCCAACATGAAGCCTGAAAGGGACTATTTTTCTACAGGGACTATTTTTTACTCAGGTGTGGTTCTAGGGACTTCTTACCTGGGACTACTTTTGAGGCTATTTAAACCACGCTCGACCAGCAACACACGCTTCGCGTTATTCTGCATCCAGCAGCTTAACGCTCACCGTGCCTGCAGCCTGCATCCAGTCTTCTGCCACGCTGCCCTCGAATCCGGAGCTCCTAAAACAATTAGGAAAGAAAGGGACAAGGTTAGAAAACAAACTTATTTCTATTCCACACCTGATTCTGGATCCATCTTGTCTCCGGACCTGTAAAGAACATCATTTCTGCACGCACCACACCTCCAGCTGCAGCACCGCCCCATACTCACCAGTCTTCACAGCATCCTTCGGGTCAACGCTGCCTCCATCATTTCTTCGCCGAACTTCGGCACCTAGGAGAATAAAGAAAACCACAAGGTGAGCCGAGGGAACCAACAAATATAATTCTTACTACCATAGACTTACCTGATTTACCACCGGAGGCATCCTTTTGTGACTCTCCATATTTTCATGTGCCGCATCTGTAAAGAGAGACAAAACAACACGTTTTCCTCATGCAACATTTACCGGACAGCGCCGGGTAATACAGACTCTTACCTGAGCGCAACCAGCTGCCACAAGAGCGTCTTTTCATGAGCCAGCTGCAAGACAAGAAAGGAAGGGGGGAACAAGAGTGAACATCGGACATATTGAACTCTATGAACTTAATACCTACTGGTCATCACCAGGAACCTCAGAGTCAATACTCTCCGGAACTCCCCTGAGCCTTCAAACCAGTGAAGTAACTGGAATCAACGCGCCCCCGCAAATCCACGCAGGATGGAGAGCTCATCTTTCAAGAATATAAGGTGAGATGGCTGTGAGGGCATTTCAGAGGTGATTAGTTGGGGAGGACTGTGGGGGTGCCATCACTTGAATCCACAAGTGGCTAAATCCATCTCTCCAATTGCAGGAGAATATTTCTACGGGTTAAGCAGACAAGATTAGGAGGAAAGATCCAGTCAGTCATCGCTGCACTATACATCACGTGGGTGGAGACCGCAGCTGTCCGGGTCTGACCGACGCCCCTGTGGGAGTCAGGTGTGCGTAACATACTTTGGACGATTTTATATGCAAACTAGTCAAATTATCATTCAGTGACATTATTCGTGGGGTAAATTGTATTTTTTGTTGTGTGTGGTATATTGCAATGACACGCAATAACAACTTGGGTGTGTAGTTGGTTTTGTCGTGGGCACATGGGCAGTGCAGCATCGAGATAGGTGTAGTTTAGTAGTGGGTTCCCCCAGGTTCACAAAAGCGTAATTGAATGCTAATATTTAATAAAAATTTTGTGTATGTGTTGTTATTGGTTTTATTTAGGTCTCTGATTGCAGCGTCAGCTTTAGCATCCCATTTCGAGCTGACCATACTCCGTAGCAGTAACTTGTACAGCAAACTGAAGAGTACTTTGCACATTTTTTTTTTTTTGAGTTATCATTGTTTGACGTCCGTGTTTATCAATAGTTGTAACAGGGGCCCAAATGAATGGCTAAAATGATAAACTGTAATAAGATCGGTTACTGAGACACATTTCTTTATCTTTTTTTAAACAGCTACATCTTGACTTTCTGCGATTGTCATGGATTCCAGATACCAACTGATGTTTTTTTAACCGTCAGCTACAGATTAATGTCAGTGGGAGGATCACAGTGACTCTTTTTTGGGATGATCGACACAGGCCCGTATGCCCATATGCCATACTAGCGATAAGGAGCAACTTGATATCGTTTAAGGTGGCATAGTGCGAAGATCATGGCAAAGTCTTGCGATTCACAGTGCGTCCAATGCGTTCTTATATCAAGAAGGAACACCGCGTGACTCACGATAAACATTTGTGGATCGAGAACGAAGAAAACAATTACCTATTTGCTTGCATATGTAAGTCTCCGGATGTTCTCGGAGCGTTTATTGTGAAATAAAAGTAGTTTATAAATTGTACAGTTTTGCTATTTCATTTAAAAGTATGGTTTCATATTCAAAATTGGGACACGCTGTGTTGTGAGATGATGTGTGTTGATATTCAGGGTTCTGCGTCAAGTAGCGTTATGACCTAGGTGATGATTGGGTGCGTTTTACTACGCTGTATAGTAATGTTCTGGAGATAGGTGGAGCATATCACTAGGTTTGGTGATGGTAGCCTCAGGGGCGGGGCATATGAATTAGTGCCACCAGGGCAGTCCACCTTGGGCGATGCAGGAACGGATAAGATTATCACAAGATGGCTGCGCCCTGCTGCCTGATTTCGCATGTGTAAAAAAGAGAAAAATTACGGTAAGGTGCATAGGAAATGTTTGTACGATCAATCAATGTATGCTTAGAAGTACATGACCGAACACTTGGGAAAATAATATTTCTGAGTGCACTATTATTTTAATAGATCAATTTTTTGCTTCATTCATTGCAGATGATTTTCTAAGGTCTGTTTCTGTATTATTTTGAATGTCTGTATGGTGTGTTTAAAAATAAAATTTGGAATGTACACATAAAGTAATGGGTAATAATTTGTTTACATAGAAAAGTTTGTTGTCTTCCATTAGGAGGGCCGTTCTTACACTTGATTGCACCCCAAGCCGGAAGTATTATTGGCGCCCCTCCCCGCAACTAAAAATGACAACAACCTAACCTGGGTTCAGAGGAGCACAGACCCTCTTACTGTATTATTGTAGGGGCGTGATTCAGGGTGGGCTATGTTTAGAATTAATAATCTAATTACAACTGCATGATCTTCCCTGCAGAATATCCCCACTATACAATGCATTATTCACCAATATAAATATGGTATCCATTCTCTTGAAAACTGGTTATAAAATGAGGCATATTAGTATGACTTCAGTTCTACAGGTCACTGTACAAATGTGGATCTTGCACCAACTAAATGTAAGGTTAGTAAGATGAAGAGAGGTAAACGGTATAGGTTAATCATATTGCTTGGCTATACTGTGATACAAGCGTCATTGCAGGTGTTTGATGGGTGCAATGTCCACATACCTTTACAATGCACAGGCATTTACAAAAGGAATGCCACTGAGTTGTTGGTTGAGAGGGTGCACACTGTGAGCCTGCTTAGCAGACTTCTGCTAAGAGGTTGTATACAACTGAGTATGCTGGAATTTTCAAACACGACGAAGGGGGATTTCTGTGCTATAAAGGAAATCGTTTCAATGCATAAATACACACATGCTTCCAATCACTGTATCAGTAACTAGTCTGCCAAACATTGGTTTCAGTCCGATATGCTCCATGCTACATTTAATGGTCGTCGTCCTATCGTGCTGTCCAGTCAGTGCACTTTTGAGCCTTGCTTGTATTTCTAAACTCCCTGACACTGATTGATGTCCAAGTGCATAGCTGCCATGTGAACCACTAAGAGCCATTCCTGGATGTTCTCGTTGCATGATTGGATTTGTAATTTCATGTTTCTCTTGCTAAGTATGGGTCTACAAATTCCAGTATGTAAAGTCAAAAGCAAGGACAGGCTTGTGTTATTGGGCATGATATGGGACCACTTGACAGCTATGCAAGTGTCCATCAAAAACTCATGCTCCTGGCAGGTTTTGCAACTGCTCGACACACTCTGCTATGCCCAGTCGTGTGCTTTTTAATGCTCCTGCAGTACATGTGTTACCACCTGTGGGTTTTTAGGTAAACTAAAGCATGTGCGTGCCCTATATTTTTAAGAAGGCTGTGTGATGCTGGAAATGCATTGGAGGGACAGGGCCTCTGTATGCTTGTCCTTTACTGCTTATTATCGTGTGTTCTGTCGTGTTTTCCGCACAGGAGTTCATGTGGGACTTCTGGTGGTGCAGCTCTCTCTCTTTTGGTTTGGGAACGGGCCCGTGGGATACCCTTATGGCACCCATGGGTGGGGGTACAACCCTGTGCCCCTAGTGTATGTTTTTGGGCACCTGTGGGTGGCCCGCAGAGCAGGGTATGGGCTGGTGGCAGCTCTATGCTGAAATTGACAGGTGCGCGGAGTGTCCTCCATTTTAGGATACCCCGGCCCTGCCATTGGGATCCGTTGATTCCTGATGGAAAACAAGATGGCCCCTGTGGCCTCTTGCTTTCTATTCCCCATTACCTTGTTTTCCCAAAGTCCTTCCCCTGACTCTGTCCCTTCCCCCTGACTGGCTGTTGGTTGGAAATGCCATATATGGTGTTGTTGTGAAGGCCCGGCCAGACTAGCTGGAGCCTTCCTGGTGATGTATGTTGTGGGTACCTACTGTGGGTGGGACCTGGGTGACTAGAGTGTGTGACGAATATGCATTCTGTGTTGTGGGTGTCTAGTATCTGGTGGTTGACACAATGACTGAGACAACCCTGCCCGAAACCGGTATGAATGCAGCTTGGAGTGTTGAATGGCTCGGTACTTGTCCCAATACATATAACTTGTTGTGAGTGTCTGGAGAGAAGTGAATGGCCTGAATACCTCGTGTGCCTGATTGGCTGCCTGCCTGCATGAATGCCCGTAGTCGTGATTGGATGCTTGAGTGTGACCCAGCGGAATGAATGGGAGTTCAACAGTATATCTGGGGATCTCTCACTGCTAGGAATCGTGTTCAGAAGCTGAAGTCCACTACGACGAGTAACTGGAGTTACTGACGCTTGACCTTGAAACCGTGCTGGACGAGAAGGAGTGCTGTGGCTCTCCCTCGCAATCTGAAGGCTGCGTGTTTCCAAGGACTGACCCATAGAGGACCTGGTAAGGCGCCCTCTTCCCGAGCTACGAGGGACCATCGTGCACAGCTGACATTTGCCAACGCTCCCTGCTAGACACACCTTCGACAGGCTGCCGACGCGATACAGGGACTTCTGCGGAATCTCAAAGAGAAGCCCTCGGACTGTTGTCCGCCACTGTCGACGACCGCCGTCGCCGACCGGAGCCGCCCTGCTCCCGTTTGCCTAAGAACTTTCATTGATCATCGGATGCTCTCGTCTGCATCGTCATCCGCTTGTCTCCCGCTGGAGAAGGCCTGACCATCGACGTGCCGAGGAGCATCCACCGGTGGGTTTCCCGCCACCTAAAGACAACAGAGATGCCGACGACTCAACGCCCTTGCTGGGCCACAGTTCTTCATCTCTTTGCGGTCCAGAACTATCGTCACCGAGGTGCCCCGCACGCCTCTTCCTTGCAGGACACCAACGCTCTGTCGTCGACGAGCACCGCTAGGAACGAAGCTGTCACTTCCCTGCCGTAGTTCACCCTGTCCACGGTCGGACGTTCGACGACCCATGACTCCCGCCTTAAAGGGAGGGCACTCAAGAAGGGCCGTCAATTCCCCGACACCGAACATCAGGTTCCCCGACACCTCTAGACGATCCGTGGCTCCCTCCTGAAAGGGAGGCACTCAAGAAGAATCGGTCAACGCATTGTCGGAGAACTCTACTCCACCAGGAACATTGGGGGGGGTAAAACCTTAATAGGAAGAAGTAAGACTATCGAATATTATATGGACTGGACTTGTGCTATATAACTTTATTTACAGGTTGCCCAGGTGGGGGGATCTCCACACAGAACTGTGCCTAGTGTTAGGGGTCAGTATTCTGCCTATTGTTTCAACCATCTTGCGTTCCTTCCTATCTCTATTGCTGGTTTCCTCGTTATTAATCTGTGTGACATTTTAACCGTACAGTTGATGCACTTTAATGAGATTCGATAACATCAGTGGTACCACTTTAGAATTGTATATATTCATCATTATTGACTTCCGAGTACAAAGTGCATTATTGTGATCGTGTACATACCTTTGAATATTAATTATATAAAGACTGTGTTTTCAGTAATACAGTGTGTGGACATTCCTTTGTGGGGGTTCGGGGACTACATTGTACTTAAGAACCAGCCTGCATCACCTCCTGAGAAGCTAGGCCTTGATTGCTCGTCCATTGCTATCTTATAGAGAATCTTGGCTGGGGTCTTCTGTGCCTCTCCTCTACCATATAGAGAGTAGATGTACAGACACCCCCTACCAGTCTTTACACTGGTGGCAGCGGTGGGATGCTTATGGTTTTAAGAATCAGTGTATAACTGTGCCACTTACAAAATATCCGCACTTTATTAGATTAAGGTTTGGGTGTGTACAAAATAACTGCATTACAAGCAATGGAGTCTATTGCGAATGGTAAATTGACTCGGATGAGCTTAGAGGCTCTCCAGAGTGCTTGTGAAGCCAGGGAGTTAGACTTTGTGGATAAGTCTAGGGCTGAGCTGATAGCTGCCCTGGTGGACTACCAGACCGATGGTGAAACTCTTGATGAAGGGGGGAATGCAACCAATGAGGACTCTGCCCTGGGGTTTCTACTGAATCTGTTTCTGATAATGCCGCCATTCCTGCTGCCTCGGTTACGAACCCCAGCAATACCTTGGAGCTTGAGTTATTAAGGATGAAATTGGCCTTTGAATATCCCAAGTTGGAGATAGATGCTGAGCTTAAGAAGGAGGAGTTGGCTCAACAAGTGGAGCTCAAGAATAGGGATCTTGAACTCAAGAATAGGGATCTTGAACTCAAAGACAAGGACAATGAATGTCAGAGAATCCAGCTAGAGAAAGTTCGAGTGGAGACTTCAGCGAAATCCAGTGAGAGTGTCAGGTCCCCAGCAACTAAATTTATGAAGGATTTGGTTGGTGTGTTTTCGGAGGGTTCTGATATCCTCCAATGGATTGAAGCGTTTGAAATGGCTTGTGCAATTCATGATGTTGACAAAAGAGATTGGGCTAAGTGTTTGCTAAGCAGAGTGCCTCAAACTGGATATGACTGTATTCTGAAGCTGAGTGTGGAAGAAAGGGGTCAGTATGAGTGTATGAAATCTGCTTTGATTGCCAGGTTTGGCAAGACGCCTACCCAATACCTTAAAAGGTTCAGGGATTTTAAGAAAAGAGAGAATGTGTCTTGAGTTGACTGGGTGAGTGCTGCGCACATGAATATGATGGGGTGGATTGATGGTTACAAGGTGAAAACTTTCATTGAATTGTCCTACCTATTGTTTTTTGAGCATTTTTCTGAAGCCTGTTCACCGGAGCTGCGTCAGTATGTTGCTGACCAGAAAATTTTGGATCCCTTTAAGCTGGCTAGGTTGGCTGACAAGTGGGTCTCCCACCGGGTGTTCCCTAAGGACTCCAGTGGGAAGGACAAGGACAAAGAAAAAGGGGCCTCTCAGAAAGCTGAGGAGTCCCAAAAGCAGTCACAGTCGAATAAACCTAAACCCTCCTCTCCTAAGACCCAAAAATCTGGTGGGGATAAGTCATCTGTGGGTGGGAATAAGAGTAGTGGTCCACCTGCTGCAAAGCAGGCTCCCGGTGGTTACAGTACTGTACCCCGCACTCCCGCCACTTGTTGGGACTGTGGGGCTCTGGATCACAAAAGGGGTGACTCCAAGTGTAAAGGTAAGGCACTCGGAGTACAGGCCGTCAGCCTGACCTACCCTTACCCCATGTCTGAGGTGGAGGCCACTGTCCTCCCCTCCTCTACAGGGATCACCTTTGGTGCTCCTGTAGAGACTTCCTTAGTGTCCCTTGGGGCCTGGGACCAGTACGCGGAAGTAATGGCGACTATCCCACAGAACACCCGTAGATTTTTAAGAAGTGTCCTCCTGAATGGCCAGCCTTCTACTGTTTTGAGAGACACTGGGGCAAGCATGACAGTGGTGGACAGGACCCTGCTCAAGCCAGAGGACTATGTAGATGCTCCTCTGAGAACCACCAGGTTAGCTGGTGGGCCTCCCAAATTATCGCCTGTAGCCCGAGTCACACTCGTAATTGGAGACAAGACAGTAAAGCTTCCTGTCCTGGTTCAGGACAATGTCCCTGCTAACATTCTGTTAGGTAACGATCTAGTCGAGATGGGATTGATTGCGGATGGTCTTCCCATGACTGCTGCTGTGGTCACTAGATCACAGGTGACACCGGGTCTGGCTGTGAGTCAGGTACATGAGCCGAAGGCGTGGCCTAAGGCACGACGAAGGAAGAGCAAGAAGGCCACCTCTGTGGAGGGAGCTCCTTCTCTTCCTGCTGTTCCTGCAGCACCCATTGGGATCCATGCTCCGGACGGGCTAGGTCCAGTGGTAAACCCTGTCTCAACTCCTGTGGGAGAAGAGCCAGAAGACTCTCCTGTGGGAGAGGTTCTCAACCCGGAGGATCATCCCGATCTTCAATGCTTGCTAGCTGAAGGGGGACCCTCCCTGGCAGACTTCTGTGAAGGACAGAGAGAGTGTCCCTCTCTCGAGGGTCTGAGGAAACAGGCCCGGTCCCAGGCACGAGGAGAAGTGCTTAGGACATTCCGGATTTATTGGGAGGGTGAGCTCCTTGTTAGTGAGCCCACAAAGCCTGAACCTGGTGCCCTCAAGAGGTTGGTGGTACCCCAGGTTTACAGGCCCTTCCT
Source organism: Ambystoma mexicanum (assembly GCF_040938575.1). NCBI lineage: Eukaryota > Metazoa > Chordata > Amphibia > Caudata > Ambystomatidae > Ambystoma > Ambystoma mexicanum. The sequence continues at coordinate 665,330,057 of NC_090923.1, read as the reverse complement.
ACTGCAGTTGGTGCATGAGGTGCCCTTGGCTGGTCATCTTGGTACCAAGAAGACTAAGCAGAGGCTCTCTGCCCATTTCTACTGGCCTCGGATGGGAGTAAAAGTGGAGTCCCACTGCAGGACCTGCCCAACTTGTCAGTTGTCGGGCAAAACTGGAGGCAGTGTCATAGCCCCACTGCAGCCATTGCCAGTGGTTGGCACATCGTTTGAGAGGGTGGGCATCGACATCATCGGTCCCCTTGACCCTCCCACGTCAGGTGGACATTGGTTCATCCTGGTTTTGGTAGATCATGCCACCAGGTACCCTGAGGCTATACCCCTTCGGACTGTTACGGCCAAGGTGGTTGCCCGGGCTCTCCTGGGCATTTTCACCCGTGTTGGATTCCCCAAGGAGGTTGTCCCTGACCGAGGATCCAACTTCATGTCTAGTTACATGAAAACCATGTGGAAAGAGTGCGGGGTAACCTACAAGTTCTCCACTTCTTACCACCCCCAGACCAATGGTCTGGTTGAGAGATTTAATACAACTCTCAAGGGCATGCTAGGTGCTTTGGAAGAGCCCTAAGGAGGAAACGGGATCTCCTCCTGCCATGCCTGCTGTTTGCTTACAGAGAGGTACCTCAAGAGGGTGTTGGTTTCAGCCCCTTTGAGCAACTCTTTGGACATCCCGTGAGGGGGCCCCTTGCCTTGATCAGAGAAGGTTTGGAAGCCACCCCTCCCGGTCCCGCCAAGCAAGTGGGGGACTATGTGTTAGGCCTCAGGCGGAGGATGACACAAATGATGGGTCAAGCAACAGAGAATCTCAAGGCCAGCCAGGAATTGAACAAATACTGGCATGACCTTAAAGCATCGCAAGTGGATTGGACTCCGGGACAGGATGTCCTTGTGATGAAGCCTACCAAGCCTCGGGCATTGGCAGATAAATGGACTGGACCCTTCAGGATAATCTCCAAGATGGGCGAGGTCAACTATCTGGTTGACATGGGAATCCCAGGGGTAGCCCCTCAGGTATTCCATGTCAATAGGCTCAAGCCTTTCCACAGGCGAGCAGAAGTCTCATGTCTCTTGCTGGCTTCCGAGCAAGAAGAGGATGAGAGTGAGCCCTTTCCTGATTTGCTGCATAGCAACCCTCAGGATGGCTCAGTGGAGGGAGTGCAGCTCTCTCCAGATTTGACAACCGAGCAGCAGAGGGCCTGCAGGACTTTGCTCCAGCAGTATGCCTCTCTGTTTTCGCTGACGCCAGGCCTTACACCGTGGTGTAAGCACGAGATTGACACTGGTGACAGCGTGCCTGTCAAAAGCAGGAGCTACCGAATGTCAGATACGGTTAAGAACCACATCCAGGCTGAGGTCGCCAAGATGTTGGATCTGGGTGTTATTGAACCCTCCACCAGTCCCTGGTCCAGTCCTGTGGTCCTCGTCCCCAAGGCAAGTTCCCAGGCAGGTACCAAGGATTGGAGGTTCTGTGTGGACTACCGAGGAGTCAATGCCGTCACCAAAACTGATGCACACCCATTGCCCAGGGCTGATGAGCTCGTGGACACCATAGGTGCTGCCCAATTTGTGAGCACCTTTGACCTCACCTCACGATATTGGCAAATAGCTCTGACGGACCATGCCAAGGAAAAGACGGCGTTCTCAACACCAGAGGGACTCTACCAGTTTAGGGTCATGCCTTTTGGGTTGAAGAATGCCCCTGCCACCTTCCAGAGATTGGTCAATCATGCTCTCAGTGGGCTGGAAGCCTTTTGTGTGGCTTATATAGACGACATTGCCGTCTACAGTTCCACTTGGGAAGAGCACTTGACACATCTGGGTAGAGTGTTTCAGGCCTTAAAGAGGGCTAACCTCACTATCAAGGCCACCAAGTGCCAGATAGCTCAGGGGAAAGTCACATATCTTGGTCATGAGGTAGGAGGGGGTCAAATCCAACCTCTCCCCAGTAAGGTACAGGATGTACAGGACTGGGAGACTCCCACTACTCAAACCCAGGTGAGAGCCTTTTTGGGCCTCACTGGGTATTATCGCAATTTCATGGCGGACTATGGAACCATAGCTGCACCGCTGACAGCTCTGACTTCACCCAAACAGCCTAGGAAGGTCAATTGGACTGAAGACTGTCAGAGGGCCTTTGATGGCTTGAAAGAAAGTCTGTGTCGGGCACCCGTGTTGTGTGCGCCTGACTACAGCCGACCCTTTATCGTCCAGATGGATGCCTGCGACACCGGAATTGGAGCTGTCTTGTCCCAGTTAGATGACAAAGGGAGAGAACATCCTATCATATTCATCAGTAGACAACTCAAGGGTAGAGAACTTAGGTGGGCTACTGTTGAAAAGGAATGTTTTAGTATAGTTTGGAGCCTTAGGCGATTTAGGCCCTACCTTACGGGGCCAACCTTCAAGGTCCAAACAGATCATAAGCCCCTGAAGTGGCTTATGCAGATGAAGGGGGAGAACCTGAAACTGCTCAGGTGGTCCATTAGCCTGCAAGGGCTAGACTTCAACATAGAGCACAGACCAGGGAAGAGTCACGATAATGCAGATGGCCTTTCAAGAAGGTATGTTGACCATCTGGATGAGAGTGTCTATCCCGTGGGAGATTAGGCACCCTCCACCTCAGTCTGGGGGGGGCGACTGTGATGCTGGAAATGCATTGGAGGGACAGGGCCTCCGTATCCTTGTCCTTTACTGCTTTTTATTGTGTGTTCTGTCGTGTTTTCTGCCCAGGAGTTCATGTGGGACTTCTGGCGGTGCAGCTCTCTCTCTTTTGGTTTGGTGAACGGACCCGTGGGATACCCTTATGGCACCCATGGGTGGGGGTACAACCCTGTGCCCCTAGTGTATGTTTTTGGGCACCTGTGGGTGGCCCGCAGAGCAGGGTATGGGCTGGTGGCAGCTCCATGCTGAAATTGACAGGTGCGCGGAGTATCTTCCATTTTGGGATACCCCGGCCCTGCCATTGGGATCTGTTGATTCCTGATGGAAAACAAGATGGCCCCTGTGGCCTCTTGCTTTCTATTCCCCATTACCTTGTTTTCCCAAAGTCCTGGGAAGCCCTGACTCTGTCCCTTCCCCCTGACTGGCTGTTGGGTGGAAATGCCATATATGGTGTTGTTGTGACGGCTCGCCAGACTAGCTGGAGCCTTCCCGGTGATGTATGCTGTGGGTACCTCCTGTGGGTGGGACCTGGGTGAATAGAGTGTGTGACGAATATGCATTCTGTGTTGTGGGTGTCTAGTATCTGGTGGTTGACACAATGACTGAGACAACCCTGCCCGAAACCGGTATGAATGCAGCTTGGAGTGTTAAATGGCTCGGGACTTGTCCCAATACACATAACTTGTTGTGAGGGTCTGGAGAGAAGTGAATGGCCTGAATACCTCATGTGCCTGATTGGCTGCCTGCCTGCATGAATGCCCGTAGTCATGATTGGATGCTTGAGTGTGACCCAGCGGAATGAATGGGAGATCAACAGTATATCTGGGGACCTCTCACTGCTAGGAATCGTGTTCAGAAGCTGAAGTCCACTACGACGAGTAACTGGAGTAACTGACGCTTGCCCTTGAAACCCTGCTGGACGAGAAGGAGTGCTGTGGCTCTCCCTCGCAATCTGAAGGCTGCGTGTTTCCAAGGACTGACCCAGAGAGGACCTGGTAAGGCGCCCTCTTCCCGAGCTACGAGGGACCATCGTGCACAGCTGATCTTTGCCAACGCTCCCTGATAGACAGACCTTCGACAGGCTGCCGACCCGATACGGGGACTGCTGCGGAATCTCAAAGAGAAGCCCTCGGACTGTTGTCCACCACTGTCGACGACCGCCATCGCCGACCGGAGCCGCCGTGCCCCCGTTTGCCTAAGAACTTTCATTGATCATCGGATGCTCTCATCTGCATCGTCATCCGCTTGTCTCCCGCTGGAGAAGGCCTGACCGTCGACGCGCGGAGGAGCATCCACAGGTGGGTTTCCCGCCACCTAAAGACCACAGAGACGCCGACGACTCGACGCCCTTGCTGGGCCACAGTTCTTCATCATCTCTTTGATCCAGAACTATGGTCACCGAGGTGCCCCGCACGCCTCTTCCTAGGAACGAAGCTGTCACTTCCCTGCCGTAGTTCACCCTGTTCACCGTCGGATGTTCGACGACCCGTGACTCCCGCCTTAAAGGGAGGGCACTCAAGAAGGGCCGTCGATTCCCCGACACCGAACTGCAAGTTCCCCGACACCTCTCGACGATCCGTGGCTCCCGCCTGAAAGGGAGGCACTCAAGAAGGATCAGTCAACGCATCGTCGGAGAACTCTACTCCACCAGGTACATTGGCGGGGTAAAACCTTAATAGGAAGAAGTAAGACTATCGAACATTATATGGACTGGGCTTGTGCTATATATCTTTATTTACAGGTTGCCCAGGTGGGGGGACCTCCACACAGAACTGTGCCTAGTGGTAGGGGTCAGTATTCTGCCTATTGTTCAAACCATCTTGCGTTCCTTCCTATCTCTATTGCTGGTTTCCTCGTTATTAATCTTTGTGACATTTTAACCGTACAGTTGATGCACTTTAATGAGATTCGATAACATTAGTGGTACCACTTTAGAATTGTATATATTTATCATTATTGACTTCCGAGTACAAAGTGCATTATTGTGATCGTGTACATACCTTTGAATATTAGTTATATAAAGGCCCTCATTACGACCCTGGCGGTAAGTAACGTACATTACCGCCATGGCGTAATTAACGTTTCCGTGCTGGGTCGAAGCCGTAAAAAGCGGGACATTACGACCCATCGGGCATGAGCATGGCGGTAATGTAAACAGCGCCATGGCGTAAATGCCCCCAAAACGGCACCTACCGGCATCGCATGCCGCGTAAGGTGCACTACCGCCATCCCGGCCACCGATCTTAGCACTGACCGTAATTAGCGGTCACTGTAATTAGCGGTGACCGCCAGTAAGCGGAACCGGAAGTAGCGTCATCGCGCCGGAACGGGAAAGAGCACGACGGCCATCTTTAAAAACACAATCCATTGTAATCCTCCACTACCACTACACATCTGACCCCGAGACCTTGCAGAAAGCTACAGCCACATCCACGCATCCAAACAATGCCAAAAGTTGTTAAAAAAGCCTGCGATCGGCAGCGGCAGGACCGCTTCAGCAGGGATGAACTAACAATTTTGGCTGAAACGCTACAGGAAAAGGCGGACATCATCTTGTCTGCATAAATGACAAGACCAGCCAGAGCCAGCAAAAAGGCCATATGGGAACTCGTAGCACAACGGGTCAGCGCTGTAGGAACCACCCCAAGCACCTCAAAACAGTGCCACAAAAGGTGGGATGACCTCCGGCTCCGAGTAAGGAGCATACTGTCGGCCAACCGCAACATGGCCATGGCAACTGGCGGAGGAGTAGGCTCCCCAATTAAGATGCAGCCATGGGAGGAGATATGTGCCTCAACGATCGGCATGGAGAGCATCGAGGGGGTCGGTGGAATGGAGAGAGGAGCCCCGACATCAGGAGACACAGGTAGGTGCCTCTAATTCAGCCATGCGAAACCCCCTGAATTCCACTTACATGTGCATCACAATGTTGCCATATAGGGTTAACGCAACACATCAGCAGAAGACCTACACCCTGCACACATGCAGCATGCACACTCCACAGCAGGCACCCACATTCCTGCATGTTCAACCCACCCAAAAGGGAGACAACCTGTATGTCACAGCCTACAAAGTGCACCATCGATCCATCAAATTCATGGCAGTCATCACAATGCCTGGTCAATGTCCGCTGACCCATCAATAACACTTTCCCTCCTCTGCTCCACCACAGGCTCCCAATCGGACACCGGCAGGGACGAGAGTGGCACCACACCTGCCAAGAAGGCCAGGCCAGAGGCAAGAGCCCACCAACCCTCCACAACTGCTGAACCCAAAGACCAACCACAGCAGCCAAAATTGCCTGTCGCAAAACAGCCCAGGGCAGCAATGATCCCCGAGGCAAGCAGCATGGCACCACCCACAGGAGACACACAACAACTGCTGCCCACTGAGGGGAATGTGTCTGCTGGGAGCAGTACAATTGGGGAGACTGCTGCCATCGCAGCCTGCTCTGACAGCGATGTGGGGAATAAGGAGGATGACACAGAAGGTCCCCCCACTGCCCACCTTCATTCCCCCCACCTGTCCCTAAGTAGCCTGCACGGAGACGGCACACAGGGGCTATCCCCTGAAGAGTCATGGCCAGCCACTCCCAGCCCAGTGGGAGGAGGGGAGTAGCCCAATTACCCCGGCAATTGCAACATCCAATGACCCAGATTTCCAACAGTCGCTGGACCAAATAATGACAAGGCAACAACAACTGTCCTCACTACTCATGCAGCATGTGGCTGATTCTGGAGGGGCCAGTGCAGACATGGAAAGATGTGCTGAGACTGTCAAGGCAGCCATCCAATCCGCAAGCAAAGACATATCTGCGAAACTAGCCGCGGTGCGGAATGTGCTCAGTGAGCTTGTACAGACAATAAGGGACACGCGGCGTACCGAGCAGCCCAGTACCTCCTCCGCTGCCAGTTCTGCCGCAACCAGCCCCGTCCGCAGGTCAGCCAGGAACCTGCGGAATACAGGCAGGGGGGCCCCAGGGGCCGGGAGAGAGGGCTGCCAATAGTGGCCGCCCAGTGGACGAATGGAACATTACCCACTTCATCACGGGCACCGTCACACCTTTGCAGGGAGTTCAGGGGGGAGGGGGAAGGGGGGATTGGGTGTGTTGGGGAGTTCAGGGGGGAGGGGGGATTGGGTGTGTTGGGGAGTTCAGGGGGGAGGGGGGATTGGGAGTGTTGGGGAGTTCAGGGGGGAGGAGAGAGGGGGGATTGGGTGTGTCAAACCTATTCACATTCATAATACACTTTTTCCTTTTGCACAAATCAAATGTGTGGACATTGCTCATTTCGTATGTGTGCTTTATTTGTGTACAGTCCACAGTGTGCATGTCCCAGACACACACAGTGCCCCAAGTGCCGTCTCCATGTTACACACACCAGCCGTGTGTGCTAGAAGCATTGGTCAATGATATTTTGACGCATTTCACGCCCCTCCTGTGCATCGCAGCCTCCATGAGGTGCTGCCCCATCCACACCCTCCTCATCCTCATCGTCAGGTGGTTGCAGTTCAGTGTCAGGGGGCAGGGCCACATTTCGTCTGACGCACATATTGTGTGGCATGACACATGCCATGACGATCTTTGCCACCTTCTCATGGCGGAACAGGAGTGCCCCACCAGACCTGCTGAGGCAGCGAAACCGTGCCTTCAATAGGCCAAATGCCTGCTCAATCACCACACGGGTACGTGCATGTGCACGGTTGAAGTCCTCCTCGTGCTGGTTCTGTGGGTTCCGGACTGGTGTAAGTAGCCACCTCTTCAGGGGATAGCCTGCATCACCTGTATGTGGGCGAGAATGTATGTGTCAGTCATGACGTCAAACTCAAAACTTGACGTGCCACCATGGCTTGCATCCAACTGTTACTTCGGACCACTTTGAAATGCACTAATTGATTCACACTATGCGACAGGAATATGCTCATGGCTCTTATGGACTGTTGTGCATGCCATCAACCAATGTATGCAGGGGGGTCATGTGCCTCCTTCGTGCGCAGTTATGGGGTCAGGCCTTTCAGTTGATGGTGTTTGGTGACGTGCATGTAGGTGCATTTTGTTGAAGTCATTGTGGTCTGAATTGGTTCAATGCACTTGCAGATGGTTGTGTTATGGTTGGGACACACCTTCATTCACATGGTAGGGCTGCATACATCAGGCCTTAGGTTTACTGGTGTCAGCTGAGGTTTGTGATGCATTAGGGTATGATCTGGCTCCGTTGTCTTTGCTACTCACAGCCAGGTGAAGTATGCATTGGTACGTCGTTCGCCTACCTACTTCGCAATTCCATGGTCATGACATTAGACTCACCGAGTAGCCAGGATCTTGGGCCTGCATGTCGCTCCATGTGGCGTGCTATTGTGGAGTTCCTCAGGACCATTGAATCATGGGTTGCTCCGGGGAATCGGGTACAACAATGTGTGAAGATCCTGTTGGAGTCACAGACCATTTGCACGTTGATTGAGTGAAATAGTTTACGGTTGCGGTACGGTGCCTCCATGGCATGTGGGCCCACCAATTCCACATGGGTGCAGTCGATGTCGCCAATGCAACCAGGTATGCTGGCTAGTGCATGGAAACCCACTTTGGTGTTTGCAATCTCCTGGGCAGTCCGTGGTAATGAGATGTGGTTGTCTGTGTGCTTGAGGAGGGCATCGAGCACTTGGATCAGTGTACGAGTGAATAATGGTTGTGAAATGCCATGCAAGTGCCCCACTGTGTGTTGGTAGGTGCCAGTGGCCAGGAAGTGGAGTACAGACACTACCTTCAGTAGGGGTGGGATGGCGGTTGGTGTTTCTATCATGCTGACGATGTCGTTGTGTGTCATGTCTACGATGGCGGTGATGGTGTCCTGGTCCAAACTGTACAGGGTGGGGATCTGCTGAGCGGTGAGGTTGAATGGACTGGCTCTGATGTGTGGCATTGTGAGCTGCCTGCGTGGTGCCACTGGCTGTGCTGGTGGGGCTTGCTGGCCCTGCCTTGCCCTCCTTCTCCTCCTGCGTCTCCTCTGTGCAGCCTGTTGTTGTTGTTGTTGTTGTAGCACTTGCACTGCTATCAGGTCCTCCAGCCCCAACATTGCTAGTCCTATTGGTATCATTGTGGAGTGTGACTGGATGTGTGAAGGGGTGGGGTGTGCTCTTTTTGTACTTCCTGAGTCTGTATTGCCTCCACCTGTGCTGATTCTGTGCACCTGTGGCAGCTGGATTCACTGCACTTGGCCATTTACGGTTGGTTCGCGATGGCGTAATTAGCACCATGGCGGTAAGGTACTTAACGGGCTTCGTGATGGCGTTAGGTACATGTCCGCTTGGGTCGTGATCCGCGCAGCTTTGTGCCATGCCGGTATTTACGGCGTGGCGGGTCGCATGCGCGCGACCTTGTTGCAGTTAGCGGCAGCGGTAACTACGATGCCGCTAATGGCATCGTAGATAACGGTCACGGGTCATGATCGGACCTAGCGGAAAACGATGCCGGTAATCATTTACCGCCATCGTTTTTCGCTTACCGCCAGGGTCGTAATCAGGGCCAAAGACTGTGTTTTCAGTAATACAGTGTGTTGACATTCCTTTGTGGGGGTTCGGGGACTACATTGTACTTAAGAACCAGCCTGCATCACCTCCTGAGAAGCTAGGCCTTGATTGCTCATCCATTGCTACCTTATAGAGAATCTTGGCTGGGGTCTTCTGTGCCTCTCCTCTACCATATAGAGAGCAGAAGTACAGACACCCCCTACCAGTCTTTACAGACTGTTCCTTATTTCCTTATTTCTGTAGTGAGACGTTCAGCAAATGGTTATTTCAGTCCTATGAGTGTAAATTCAGGTTCGTAGGGTTTTAATTTCCGGTTATAATGCATGATAGTACATATTCTAGAAGGCACAGAGATTTAAGTTAAGTGCTACGAGACGAGTGACTAGGCAGGTTCAACGTAATTGGGACCCAGTCCTGCTCCCCAGACACTTGTGTGGTCTGATGCTACATCCCGAGTCTCCCCACAGCATTTTAGTCCTATGCCACAGGCGTCCCTGAAGGTTTTGCATAGGCACCAGAGTTTTGAAGTGCATCAAGCGTACATTTCTCTGAGAGTGTGTGTGTGTTTGTGTTTTGGGTGTATGTGTGTTTGTGTGTGTGTATGTGCGTGTGTTTGTGTGTGTGTGTGTGTGTGTGTATGTGGGGGGGCAATGACAGTCTCTGCATCAGGCCATGTATTTTTGAAATGTCAAAATTAATTTGCTGGATTAAAATCACTTCTTTTAATCTTGCATGTTAATTTTGCTTCCCATTCACACCTTGTTCACACTCCCATTCACACCTACTGGTGGTGGCACCCTCTGGAGGCTGGCACATCAGGCAGCCGTCCGCATTACCTGATGCGAAGACCAGCCCTAGTATCATTGTTTTTACTTATTTCATCACGGGGAAAATTTTCTTCCAGCCATTCCAAAGTAGTAGACATTTCTGTGTAAAAAGAAATATATATATTATTTTTACAGTACCCAATACAGAAAGTTTATAATCAGTGAAAAAACTTTGTTAAAGGGACATTATGGTTAAGTTGCGCTACTAAAAACCTATGAAATTCAGTGAAAAAAACTTTGTTAAAGGGACGTTATGGTTAAGGTGCGCTACTAAAAATCTGAAAATCAGTAAAAAAAACTTTGTTAAATGGACGTTATGGTTCGAAGTAAAGCCGAAAAACACCTGAAATTCGCAAGTTATGGTCAGCTAAGCAACCACAACTCGCGCCACCACCGTCTACTGCTAAGACTAACACCCAGGACATCAAAGATGACATCACAAATATCATTGATGACATCACTGATGACATCACAGTTCTGGTTCCCTCTTTTTTTGTGTACTGACATATGTAGGGCAGGTGGTTTTCTTTACTAACAGCCAGCAACTAAACATGCAAAAGGTACTATGTTTGTAGATCTTACCTTTCTCATATGTTGTTACACTGCTTTCCTTAGGTTGCAGAATCAACAGGAATCACAGAGAGGTTGAGCTGCTACTAGGGTAGTCGAGAAGGCAGAGCAACGTTTACGAGAAGGCTTGTAGTGTTGGATAGGGGAGGATAGACACAGCAGTGCCTTACCGTAGATAGATTTGTTAACCAGGAGAAGAAATTTAAATCTGGTCCTGTTTTGCATCATCTGCCATCCACCCTGGTGATGGTATGAGGAATTAGGTGTGAAGTGAGGGAGCTCAAACAGAGTGGCAAAGTCAATTATTTGGTTGAGAGGACAGAAATCATAGTTGGAGAGACCAAAGAGGATGCTGACACAGTTGTCTGTACAGTTTAGAGAAGACAAGAGTGGTTAAGAGATGCTTGGAGGAAGGAGGTGCCTGATTTTCCTAATATTTAAGAGGTTGAGGTGAACCACTGTTGCAATTTTGGAGATGAAAGTAGAGAAGGTGTGAGAAGGGTCATAGATGACGCTGAGGTTTTTGGCTGAAGAAGAGTAGGGAAGAGTGTCAGGTGGGAACTGGAAAGGCAGAGGAAGAGATTAGGCAGAGCTTTTGGCAGGGAGAGTTTGAAAAAGGGAAGAAAATGTGGGTGTCGTGCGAGAAGAGTTGGTGCAATAATCCAAAGGAGGAGATTAGTGCCCAAAGAGCAGAGGTGTAGTGTGTGAAGAGGGGAGGACCCTAGGCAGAGCATTGTGGAACAAAAACAGTTAGAGCATTGATTTGAGAGGTGTTGTTGCTCTAGGAGATAGTGAATTGGTGAGGTGCGAGGTAGGGTTCAATCTAGTCAAGGGCTTGATTGTGAATCAAGACAAAAGAGATAATTAAGGAGATTAGAGTGATCTACAGTGTTAAAGGCAGCAAATAGGTCAAGGAGAATTAGGATAAAGGAGAGGCTGGAGTGCTTAGCAGAGGCAATGAAGTTAGAGACATTCATGAGAGCAGTTTCTCAAGACTCAAGCAAGCAGAGTCGAAGGGAAAGGTTGAAGAGCTCAGCAAGGTGAGAGGCCACTAAAGGGGCAACAGGCTAGCTGAGGAGCAAGAGGTTCAAATGGGGATCAAGAGGGGTTGGACTTCATCAGTAACCCAGGAAAGCCAACATGTCTGCATTCCGGGGATTAGAGGCAAATGCGCAGTCCTGTTCATGATAGGAAAGCTTTGCCTTAAGAAATATGAGCAAAGGGATGCCCTAAACAAAGGCTGCTAGAAGTTAAAAAGAAAATAAATAATCAACACTAGGCTTAGGGGCATAGGATGATGTCATGATACAGTTAAAAATATGTTCTTCTTTACCTACAACCTGCAAAGGAAGACTCCCAGGTCAATCCCCTCATTTATTTGTTTTGCCATCCCTCTTTCTCCTTGTCCTTTGACCCCATTTCCTTTCCACCCTGCAGCGCAACGTCTGGCGTCCACCCTGGGGGAAAGACCACTATGGTGGCGATGGGCCCAGCATAAAAGACTAATGTAACTTAACATCCAGCAAAGGAATTCTAATGGTATATTTAGAAAAAAAAGGCACCTGAAGGGGAGAATTGGAAGCTACTTCAAAACCACTGCCTGATGAGGTCATTACTGCTCCTCAAAGAACAAGATCCCCCATGATCCTACACCACTGAACACGGGCTGACGGGACCTTCCACAAGATTCCCCAGACAGCAGATCCCGATGCACCCCTTAACTCGCCCCGTTGAGCATGATTCATGCAACATCTTCTATTTTATGCTAATTCCCCATGCTTCCAAACACTGCAACAGCTGCTATTATTTCCCGGTTTCATGGAGCCTAATTCATCAACCTTGAAAAGGATGAAGGACTGAGTCGCTCCTGCCGGGATTCACACGTGTTAAGTGTAGGCGAGCTTCATAGCGGAGTTGCTTAAACGTTAACTACACACTCGAATTGAAAAGGACGGTGCCAGATAAAACAAATACAATAAAAATGTTCCATGGACTTCCTGTGGGCCTGCACAGTGCCTCGAAGACCCTGCTCCAGGCTGATGATGAGGCTGCTGTGTGCTATGCACACCCCCCCGCACCTGCCATTAGTGTATACCAAATGACTTTCAACTGAATGGTCAATCAGTAGTGAATGGCAGCCAGTCTCCCTAATTTAGTGTTAATATTTTGGTGATTAGAATTGATTAATGCTTTAGCTGTTACAAAGCTGCAATCCACTTCTCCCAAGACAATTACACAATCATAAAATAAATGTGCAGCCCCTCTTGAATTGTCCAGTTTATTTCCATGATGTCTTCTTCACATCAGCAAAAAGGGCTCGCTTTCTAAAAACTTCCTGTTTTTCGAGCATTAATTGGTGCACAAAAACAAGCTGGAGGTCTGAGTCAGACATGAATAACAGGCAGGTGAACATATCACATAATTTATTTTTTGTGTGTATTTAAATCTTGAAATTAAAATTGAAAACCCCAGTGAAGAATGTTTAGGCTTAAATTGCTTTGCATTGTGGTATGTGTAATCTTCCATTCAAATTGAGTAACAGGGCTATAATAATACTGTTTCGGTTTAATATGTTTCTATACGGATTTATATATCTGTCAGGGTGGTTAAGAATATATTTGTACTAACCAGATTTGAGCGGCATGTAATGAAGTGCCTATTTTGAAGACTGGGCTCAAATTCAATTGTCATCAATTGATTATAGGGTGTGACCTTGGACAAAGCTGGTTCTCCTACTGTATCTGACTTGCCAAATTGCAAGTCCATAGACGTGATTCAGTATAAAGTCTATGCTTTAAAAAGAAACACATAGTTCAACAGACTGTGGTATTTCTCCATTTATCACAATAAAAACAAGCATTGGCAATACCAACAGTTTTGGATTTTGTGTAGGCACAGGAAAGGCACTTGCCCGGCACTGCCATAGTGGAATTAATTGGCCATTGATGGTAAAAAGTGCAAAATGGTGCAAGTACCCTGCCATTTCATAGCTGTGCCTGGCATATGCCTAATAAGTATGCACAAGCCAAAACTGTTGCCGTTGTCAATGCTTGTTTTAACAGGACTTCAGTGAAGGGCATACATAGTACATAGAAATGGAGTGGCTGAAGGCAGACCTGGTCATGACATTTCTATTACACCAGTAGTGCATTTATAGCCCCAATTAAGTTGTTAAATCTCAGAAACCTGCTTTGGAAAAACTCTGGTAGGCGCTTCAAGTGCAAAGTTTGATGGTAAGGCTTGATAAAAGTGAGAACAAACAGTTCCCATGAGGAAGTGTTTTGGGCGGGGAGGGACAGGTACTGCATGAGAATGGCCATAGGGATCAGCATGGCCATGGGCAGTCAATGGGTGGGCACATAACCAAACAACACCTACAAGCTGTGTGTCCTTTATCTGCATTTCTCCCTATCTGTACTCTAACGCAATAGTTTCAGTTTATAGGTGGCGCACATGCCACCTAATAGGTGAATTAATTAGATTAGTAATTAGTACATATCTCATGTAACAAAGAAACTGCTTGGAATATGATTTTTGTAGGGACATGTTTGAAGTTTAGTAAGAATCACAGCAGTCACACTTAAATCAACACTGACAACACTGATTTAAGACTATGCCATCATTCTGAGCCTTTGTATGGAATTATAGATGCTGACATTTAGAAATTTCTCCTTACATGTGCATACCCACAATGTTTGGTAATGCTTCGAAGGTGGGGATTACATTTCTTATTAAGATAACACCTATTAGTACCCGGCGAGGGCGCAATCAGAATGAAAGAGCCATTCTGATTGGCCCTCGCCAAGTCATTACCAGGCCGGGAATCCCTCTGTCAGGATTCCACGGCCTTTGTCCCTGGCGGGGAGCGTGGCAGCACCTCAGCCAATGAGGATGCTCGAAGCGGGGCCATCCCCGCTCCAAGCCTCCCCACGGCTGAGAGGCTGCATGCGCCCCCCGCCGGGGACTCAGGTAAAGCTTTGGCTTTTTTTTTTCCTCCCTCCCTCCTCGCACCTCCCTGCCTTCCCCACCCCACTTACCTTCTATCCTTTGTCCCCGGTGGGGGACGATGGCAGCCTCCTGCCGTGTAGAGACTCAGAGCAGGGCCATCCCCGATCCGAGCCTCCAAACGGCTGGCGGCTTCTATCATCCCCCGGCAGGGACCCAGGTACGTTTTTTTTTTTTTTTCTTCCCTTAAAACCGCCCTCCCAACCGCACTTACCTTCTTTTTATTTCGGGAGCGGACACGTTGGAAATGTTTCTGTTTCAAGTGCGTCCGCTACCGATGGCCGCCATAGAAAGGGAAAACAGACTCCGTTTTCCCTTTCCATGGCGGCCATTTTCTTTGACGTCTTTTTTTTTTCTCCCGAAACGCTGCAGCGTTTTGGGACAAAAAAAAAGCTTTTAGTGCCCCGGTCATGCACTTTTAGTGGGCCGGTGTACTAATAGCTATATGTCCCTCGCGGCAAGTGGTATATTGCTTAATTATTTCACTTTTTATTACAGTGCTTAGAAGCAGGACAAAGTCATTGGACACTTTTTTATAAATGCGATAATTCTTTTGTTATATTTTGTATTGAAAAAGGACTGGAGGGAACAGGGGTCGGGAGAGGGTGTGGGGCAAATATGATAAATGTTTCTTTTTATCTAGACTAAGTGCAGTGAGTTAAATGCTCAACTGTGACGTCTGCCTGCCTGCCCTGTACCAAGTTCAAATCTTGGCATTGCCTAATCAGCCCTTCATCCTTCTGAGGTTAACACATTGAATGCCATTATATTTAGTAGTAATTTAGCCATGGTTACAGACCTTAGAAGTGGGAGGGTTCAAGCATGAAGCACTATACATAAACATGTGATATAATAACATATTCTCGCAGCATTAGGGAAACTCTAGACCACAGTAGCATCAACATGGAGTATTTTGGCATGCACAAAACGACAGGCCATAGAAAGATAAAACAGTAAAGTTGTTTCACTATAAGAAGCTCTTAAAGTGGAGCATCCAATCTGCCTGCCCTAAATAGATAAGCGCTACTCTCTACCTGTACAGTTGCGAAAAAAGGCACATTCGCCATTGAAACAACTGTAAGTGAAATGAGTAAGGTTCCTGGCAGGGGGAATCTTGGTGTGAATGTCAAACTGCATCCTGCATCCTGCATTAAATGCAATGGGCACACAATTCACCTGACTAGAATCTGTACCAAGCACAGTTTCCGTGGGCTGCACTACCCCAGCGGCAGACCTCCTGTTGCTCAGTGCAGGGAAGGGTAAAGGGGATGAGGGTTGGCTTCATTGAAGGGCTACACCCAGCCCTTCTTAGAGACTCCACAGCACCAGAAACAGTCATTAGTGTAATTCAAAACCTAGAAATACTTCCAGAAACCAGTTATACCCAGTAACCAAGCAACAAACAATCATGGTGATAATGAAGCATGACACTGACCCCGACGAAGCCTAGGAATTCTGGGTCAGAGCATCATGAATTGCCAGAGTCTGGATCGGAGTCTGAGGATTATAAAATGGAGTAATAAGATGAATCAGAATCAGGCCTGGTGTCAGGGCCTCTCAGGCTATTCAGTTAGAGTGGATTCTACTCTTTGTGGGGTCCCCCATCGAATTTGATAAGAAAGCTTCATAGCTTTTCTTAAGCAATCATTTGGGGGTTAAAGTTTCCCTGCTGGCATCCTTACATTTGCTGTATGAATACCAGTAAATCTATCCTGTGATAATCTGAAGTTTTAACATCCTATTGCTACATCTAGGGTTTGCCACAGGATGAGGTCCCAGGGTGCTTTGCAAGACATGTGCATATGCCCTAAAGAAAGATTAGTCCTCACAAAATGAAGGCTGGTTCACTTTAACTGTACACTGTTGCCAAAACACAGTTCTTTCCAAAAACTGTTCAATAATCACAGACATGTTTCTCCCTACTTTAGCTCTTGGGTGTAAGTTTTCTAATATGCTGGGAAATTAATAAAGCTCAACAGTGGAACTCAGCTATCCAGCCTTAAAGATAAACCAGGAAATACACTCAATGTGCATTAGGATACAGATTCTCCTATTACAACCTATGCACCCCACTGCTGCCTCCCCTGACAGAAGTCCTTTACCTAGGTTGCACTGAGTTCACTCTTTTCATTCCTAAGGATACACTGATTTTGTGATCAGATATGTGCTCCTGGGATTTAAAAAAAAAACTCACCAATTGAAACTCCTCGTATCCAAAGAAATGTGTTTACCGTTGTGTAACTGCCCTGTTACACCAGATCAATGCCTTTTTAATATGACCGTATACAGGTAGGTTTTCACAGCTGTAGGTAAGTGGGTCCCCAGCAGGGCTCAAGTCGAGGGTACACGCGGGGAGACGGAGTCCACCCACTTTATTCAGAGGGTGGACTCAGTCCCCCCTAGCTAAAAGGGAAACATTGGATGTCCTCAGGTTTGTCGGCCAGACACTTCACCACTGCACTATATAACTTGATGAAAAATAACAAAAATATTAAGTTGAAATAACATTCATATTGGTTCTTGGAATTTAAAACATGTACACGTTTTAACGTATTCAAAAACACTATTAGAAGAAAATATCCCGTCTTGGTTTTGTTTGTGTGTTGATTTTATGAAAGGCAAATGCCATTTGTCTTGTCCAATTTGGGTGGTTATGCAAAGCCATTTTGATGAAATGTGCATATTTCGCCTTGATATGCTAATTTGTGGTGACGTCACATCCCATGGCGTTTATTGATGGATCCCCCCACTTTAATTTTTAGGACTTGACCCCTGGTCCCCAGCCATCGTTTTTTGGATGCCCCACTCCTCCCTCGTGCACAACGTGTAGAATGGGCCAAAGAATGGTGGTGGGGACGATGGTGGTGAGCTTCCCCATGGAACTAACATTACATACAGACGATGCTTTGCCAGCCCTCGTTAGTTTGGGCTTTTTAACAGGACTTCAGTGAAGGACGCAGAGTGCCTATAAATCGAGTGCCTGAAGCCAGGCCTGGTAAGACATTTTTATTACACCAGCAGAGTGTTTACAACTCCGATTCAGTCATTAACTCTCAGAAGACTGCTTTGAAAAAACTCTGGCAAGCACTTGGAGTGAAAATTCTGATGATAAGGCTTGATTAAAGCAACCTCAAAGAGTTCCCATGAGGAGGAGTTTTGGGCAGGGAGAGGCAGGAATGGGTGGGAATGGCCATAGGGATTAGCAGGGCTCATAACCAAACACCTATAGACTGTGTGCCCCCCTCATATGTCATTCCTCCTTAGCTGTACTCTATTGCAATAGTTTAGGATTATAGGTGTTGCAAGCAACACCTGATGGCCCAAGCTAATGATAGTGGCCATTCACATGGATATTATAAAGTTATTAGTCTCTTGGCTTAATCATGGATAATTCTTGCACTGTCACATGCCATGAAGCTACAGAGCATCAACACTGAGATCACTCTATATGATGTCATTTCTTTTAAGTCACTTCTTGTGATGTCATCACATATACAAACTAGGGAACTATGCACGTCTTTTGCCGTACAGGGTCTCATAAATTCGAGCACCGGCCTTGACCAATAGTGTGCCAGTACCGGATATGTTAGGCAGAATAAATGGAAACATGTTATGTTATGTCATGTTATGGCAGCCTTTCAAATTTATCACATGGGGGAGCAGGGTATTTACATGTAAACAATCATTAATATACCAGGAACAACAAATGCACAGAGACAAAAGCCTGCCCAGGCGATGTCAAAACAACCCCTATGCTTGCTGGGCTGAGCTGTTCCATGGCCCCCACCTCCAATGATGAGCATCTATTCCTGCAACTAAATGCCCTCTGGATGGGGTAAAACATGCTTCTTATGGCACCAAGGGCGGTGTAATAGCTAATCCTATTCGGAAGGTGGGGCGTGGGGAGGGACGATAGACTTGTGAATTCATGGCCCTGCTCAACAACAGCTTTCAAACATCATCCAGACCCCCAAACATTTGAGGTTGATTATTCCCTACAAATCAGCAGTCTGTGGAGCTACGGGGAAGTCCAAGGAAGTGCCTCTATGTGCAGACTGCGAGCAACCAGCTCTCACTTCCCTGGTGCAACTTATCGCGTGCACCTAAGAACAAAGGGTGACCTTTGTCCTCTGCTGCGGAGCTGCAGAGTTCTGACATCAGGAAAATGAAAAGCTGGGAGACCGCGGGAACGTGCTCTGGGGAAGCGGGCCGTCGCTGGCGCTCCTTTCTGCCTTACCTGAGATGTCATCACTGAAAGGAATTCCTCGCGCAGCCAACCACAGCCTCGCTTTCATTTTCTCTTCTCTTTCGTCATCTCTGTGACACTCCACAGGTGCTTCCCTCAGAATCAAGGCAAAAAACACAAGTGCATTTTACATTTTCGAAAAGGGAAAACTGCAGGTATAAAAAGTAGCGGCAATGGAGTATCCAGAAACACTCCAGAGGAGAGGACCCGAGAGAGAAGAGAGTGCAGAGCAAGAGGAACGCACAGCACACAGGTGAGAGACTGCTGCATGAACTTGCTCCCAAATATATGTGCTGTCACAGAATGCATCAAAGCAAGAGCTCTAGTGGTGGGAGAGATATCTGAGCTGCCACAGAATACAGGTGCATGCAGGGATAGACTAGAGGGAGCAATATCTATGCTAACACAGAATGCACCGTGTACAGAGCATTGCAAAGGGGGAAGGAATAACTGAGCTGTCACAGAATACATCAATGCTAGAACCCTACCGGTGGGAGAGATATCTGAGCTGTCACAGAATACAGGTGCATGCAGGGATAGACTAGAGGGAGCAATTTCTATGCTAATGACCCATGTACAGAGCAAGGCAACAGGGGAAGAATATCTGAGCTGTCACAGAATGCATCAAAGCAAGACCTCTACTGGTAGGAGAGATATCTGAGCTGTCACAGAATGCATCAAAGCAAGAGCTCTACTGGTAGGAGAGATATCTGAGCTGTCGCAGAATGCATCAAAGCAAGAACTCTACTGGTAGGAGAGATATCTGAGCTGTCACAGAATGCATAAAAGCAAGAGCTCTACTGGTAGGAGAGATATCTGAGCTGTCGCAGAATGCATCAAAGCAAGAACACTACTGGTAGGAGAGATATCTGAGCTGTCACAGAATGCATCAAGGCAAGAGCTCTAATGCTGGGAGAGATATCTGAGCTGTCACAGAATACAGGTGCATGCAGAGATAGACTAGAGGGAGCAATATCTATGCTAACACAGAATGTACCGTGTACAGAGCCATGCAAAGGGGGAAGGAATAACTGAGCTGTCACAGAATGCCTCAAAGCAAGAGCTCTACTGGTAGGAGAGATATCTGAGCTGTCACAGAATGCATCAAAGCAAGAGCTCTACTGGTAGGAGAGATATCTGCGCTATCAAAGAATACAGGTGCATGCAGAGATAGACTAGAGGGAGCAATATCTATGCTAACACAGAATGTACCGTGTGCCGAGCCATGCAAATGGGGGAAGGAATAACTGAGCTCTGACAGACTGTATCAAGGGCAGAGTTACATTAGCAAGAGACAAAGAGAAAGAGAGAGAGGGAGAGAGAGAGAGGGAGAGAGAGAGAGAGAGAGAAAGAGGGAGAGAGAGAGAGAGAGAGAGAGAGAGAGGGAGGGAGAGAGAGAGGGGAGAGAGAGAGAGAGAGAGAGAGAGAGAAAGAGGGAGAGAGAAAGAGAGAGAGAGAGAGAGAGGGAGAGAGAGGGAGAGCGAGGGAGAGAGAGACAGAGGGAGAGAGAGAGAAAGAGGGAGAGAGAGAGAGAGAGAGAGGGAGAGAGAGGGAGGGAGAGAGAGAGAGAGGGGGAGAGAGAGATAGAGAGAGAGAGATAGAGAGAGAGAGAGGGAGCGAGAGAGATGGGTGATTCCACATAAATTGAAAAGTAGTGTAAGCGGGTCATGAAGAACTACAAGCAACACACGGGGATGGATTTAAGTGTAAGAATCGTGCTGTCATGGTGAATGTGCTTCTCTTGGTGACTACTGCCAGTAAGAGGCAGTGCTGCCTCTTGTGAGTGTACGTGATTCACCGCCAATAAGAAGCACCTCTCTACCATCAGGGCCTAGACTGAAAGTGCATTTTACTTCTGGAGAACTCTCATAGAGTTGAAGTTACTTGAAACCGGATTAGAAACTATGTTCACATTGTGCATTGATGTGTTGTACTGAAAGTCGCTAAATAAAGTCTAATTAAACGATGCATGTCATAGCTCAGTTGTTTCTGTAGTACTGAACTGCATTTCCTTTGCTGATTTCCCTGGGTGCAGAGATGGATATGAAGGCATTGATCCTGGCCATGGCAGCCCTGACCGTTCTCACCACAGAGGCCTTCCCCAGGAAGCCACATGCAAAGTGCCGCATCTCCCAGTACAAGACCCTCCTCCCGTCCCAGCTCAGAGTCGTGCAGGAATTAAGGGACAAATACGTAAGTGGATCATTCCGTCCCTTCATGGGGTCTTCAGGGACCTGCTCCTTACATGTGATGTTGACCCTCTGACGCGCTACGGTCCTATCTCTGCACACTTGACGCCTCTTAAAGCAAAGGAATTCCTTGCCGCTCAAAAATCATACATGTGTGCCAATTCAAGGTTCACAAAATCTTGCCTAACGCCCAGAAAACATACCAGATATGTGTATGTAGATACAAAAAGGG
Organism: Ambystoma mexicanum; assembly: GCF_040938575.1. Lineage (NCBI taxonomy): Eukaryota > Metazoa > Chordata > Amphibia > Caudata > Ambystomatidae > Ambystoma > Ambystoma mexicanum. Next base: position 665,308,805 of record NC_090923.1, on the reverse strand, counting down.
ACTAACAGAGGAAAAGCAGGATGGACTCCCAGACTGCCAGCTGCAGTCAATCACTGTGATTCGGCCATTCAGAAACCTAGTCAAGGAGTGCCCTGTCTGTGTCTGTAGAAGTTGATCACTATGGAAATCATACTGCACTGCACTGCCTAATCTACTGCATTTAGTGCCTAGTGGATTGCATTTCCTAATCTACTGCATTTAGTGCCTAGTGGATTGCATTGCCTAATCTACTGCATTCAATGCCAAGTGCGTTGCACTGCCTAATCTAATGTATTTAGTGATTAGTGGATTTAACTGCCTAATCTACTGCATTTTGTCCCTAGTGGATTACAGTACCTAATCTACTGCAATTGATTGCTAGTTGCCCTGCAATTTCTAAATGTAATGCATCTGGTATTTTGTACCCCTCTACTACCTAATCTAATGCATCGCACTGCGTATTCTACTGCATATGGTCACCAGTGGCCATGTACTGCTTATTCCACTTTATTTGGTAACTAGTGCATTGTAGAAACCTATTGTAGGTGTCAGCTAGTGACACTGTACTCCCAAATCTACTGTATTTGGTCAGCATTGGCACTGCACTGCTATGTCTACTGCATTTCGTCACTTATGGTCCTGTACTACCTAATGTGTTACGTTTCGCTGCCTAACTGATGGCCCTACCTCACACTCCATTAGGAATCTCATCCTCATCCTCCTATTAAAATGCACCCTCACGCCACCTGCTGCTTATAATCACCCTCTCTCCCCTCCTCTCACTCCATGCAGCCCCTCTCCCACTTCATCGTCCCTCTCATCTCATCCACCCCACTCCTCTCGTCTCATCATGGCTCTACCCTTTGCCATCCTTCAGAAGAGTCCTAGGCCGACCTTCAGACTCTAACTTCATCTATCTCAACCTGCCTCCGATCATTAACTATCTTTTCACTGCTCTCTCCCATTACTCCCACATTCAGCCTTGGGAATACCCAATCTAGCTGGAAGAATCCTATGTTCTCATGGATCACTGCTAGCCGTACAACTTCCCACTCAAGGCCACAGGCATTACTGAACCATGGATCAACACCATGGCACTGACACTCCTGCTACCCTACACACTGGCTCTGTCACATCCCTTCACTCCTCCCATCCCTCTAAAGCAGGTGGCAGGGCTGGCATTATGATAAATAAGGCAAAGGCCTCTGCCCCCCTTTTCTTTCCTACCACTCTCCTTTGCGTTCATGGTGATCCAACTACTCCCAACCACTCCTCCCATTACCCTCCAAATGATGGGCTCCCGGCCCCCCTCAATGCCAACTCATTTTATGGGTATGGGTGCCTTCACCCACTCCAAAATCTCCTCTACTCACCATCCTTTACTCGACTCCTTCCTCACCGACCACTCCTTGAAGTCCATACACAGCATAACCACCCACTCTCTATGACACTCTCTTCATCTTGTCTTCTTCCCATCTTCCCTTTCCTCATTTTAACTCACTCTCGACCCCTACCCATCTGACCACTCTATTCCCCACTTCAGCATAACCGTTCGTTCTCCAGTTATTCCCCCTTTCATGTCCACCATCTCTAAACATAAATTCAAGCCTAACTTCCTTCCCCTCTAGATAGTCAAAGTGAGGTCCTTGTTCCTTCCTCTTGCTCCTCAGGCCTCCTCCTTTGAACAGGCCTTTTCCAACTTCAACCTGTCATCTTCACCCCTCTGAGACACCACTACCCCTCTAAAACGCCACACTCCAGGCTAAGTTAGCTCCTCACAGCATCGTGCTATCTCCTCTACAATTTCTGCTAATGACTTTGCCCAATACTTCTCCTGCAAGATCTCTAAAATCCAGGAAACGCTCATCAGGCTCCTCTCCCCGCCTTTCCCTCTTTCCTTCTACCCGCTCCTATCCCCACTACTTTCTACCAGGGCTTCCCCTCTCCAAATTCTCCCACTCAGCTCAGGACAGAAACCCATTCTTGTTAATCTATTTTCCCCGTAGTCAGTCAAGGAAGTAGCAACCCCCACTCCTATCTCTATAAACACTTGAATTCCTCCGTTCCTGATGCACTCTGTCCATCCTGCTTTAGGGTTGCCACTGTCTTACCCATCCTAAGAAAGCCTTCAGCCAATACCAACAATCCTGCTAACTATGGACCAGCATCACTCCTTCCTCACAACTCTAAACTCCTTAAAGTTCTTGCCTTTAAAAGGGTCTCCCTACTTACCTTAATGCTAACCGCCTCTGTGGCCCTCTCCATTACAGAGCATGCATCCATTATTCTACTGAAAAAGCTCTCACTCATATCTTCAATTTTCTGACCTCCACCCACCATAGCAAACTCTGTTCTAGCTACTGAAAGCCCAGAGAGATCCCTTTGGCGAACACACTCTATAAGCCTGGAGGTCATCAGACCGGTATTGCATGGAGTCCCAGTGAGTGCAGTTAGTGGGGCAGCTTCCAGCATCCCAGCTCTTTCATTTAGTCTGGTGTTTTGTCTAGGCTGCAGCAAAGGTCTTCTTCTGACATCTCTGTGTTTTGTTCCAGGAAGAGAGAATGCTGCCAAACATTCAGAAATGCCACACAAAGCAACTGCAGCAGAGGCCATCCGTGCACCAATTCACGGTAAGTGAATCCACACGAATATGAAACCAAGGCTTGGGGCTTCCAGGCAACCTCACTTTCATGCAGTGCTCTGCGGCGCATGGATCCAGCTCAACTCAACTAATTATATACTAAACTGTACACTTGTTCACCAATCACATGGAGACACCCCACCCCTATGTGACTGGAGAAAGATGGTTGCAGGTAAGTCTTTCTGTGTATGCAACATTTATTCTAAATCAAGCAAGGGGTTCCAAAAATGATTTACCGAACAGATATAGAAGGCACCTTGTTTCCTTATAAGATGTGTATTAAGACACAAAGGGCCTCATTAGGACCCTGCCAGTCTGGAAACAATGGTGCCGGTAAGTACCAGCACTGTTGTTTCCGGACCTGAATATTACAGGTCTGCCTCCTGGAGCTGCTTTGCCCGATTGGTCTGACACAGCTGCCACGGTAGGCAGACCCGTCAACGGTGCCGATGCTTCTGTATCCCCATTTCGGTGGAATGGGGAACTACATTTTACAAGTCCGGCGGCAACCCGCCTGATTCGTAATGGGGCCCAAACACTTCTCAAAGCTCAGTAATATAATGATTCAGGTGAAATGGGTGTAATGCAATTCATCCATTACGTAGATGACTATGGTGCACAAGTGGGGCATGAGGCACCCTATGCGGGCACAGGTGCTATGTGGCAATACATCTTCTCCTGCTCTACAGTGCCCAGGTAATAGGGAATTCCTAAAAGCTAATAAAGCTAGGCCTGGCAGGACAATGCTTTAAGCCACAGCCAGGGTCAGCACATCACCTGAAAGCACAACAAATAGAATCCTCTCAAGGCACCACAACGCGACAACTGATTCCATACAACATGTACAGATTAATTCACCGGATACGCATTGCACAAAGGGGACATGTCCAAGCTAGCGATTCCTATAGGGATACTCCAGAATGCCATATCAAGCGGTTGTATTTAGATGACGCTGGTCTAGCACAGTTACACATACATCACATAATCTGAAGGGATCAAATAGAGAAGGCAGCATCCAGTGGTGAGATGGACTGGACAATGCTTCAGTGAATGGACAAGTAGTGGCTTCTGATCTTGGAAGGATGGCCATGAGCAGAATCCTGTTCCTGAATCCTCAAATAGAGTGCTGGTGATTCCAAGAGTGGACGGTGGATCAATCTCTACCTCTAGAGAAGCAGAGGCAAGTAGCGCCTCTAAGTTTGGGGGTTCAACAATTTCCAATGAAAACTCACCATTATTTATAGTGCTTATGGTGCAAATGAAGGGAAAGAGATTCATACAGCCAAATATCCAATCCCATCCATACTTTTCTGACAGGAAACATGCTTAATATGGGGGTATTTCTCAAAGGAGGAGTCCCTGCCACATTTATGCTGTTACCTTAATTCTGCCTTTACTGGCCTTTCCACCACATACATATGTGAACACCACTGTTGTAACAAAGGCAAGGTTCCCCTGAACACTTGCAAATACAAGTGTCAAGAAGTCTTTGTGTTCACCAGTGCAGATAACAAATGTATAGTCTTAATTAGGAGTGTAATCCTCTGCGGCTGTTGCCAGGAAGTTCCATTAAATAATTTTCGAAAGAGTAACTATTTATCACTGGGCTCTAAAAGGGATTCCTTTGGGAAAGGGCCTTCCTTTTACTCATTAGGTTCTGACTTTACTGTACAAATTGGTGTTTTCTGGAGGGTTGGAAAGTGATTGATATTTTCAGGTTCAAGCTACTTTTGTAACAGGCCTTGGCCCTCATTAGGACCCTGGCGGAGTGGGTTTCCGCCAGCGCTAATCGCGGCGGACCCGTCCGCCGTACTACGAGTTCCCTTAGCGCCATGGAGGTTTTCTCCGCCTGGTTTTACCGGGCGGAGAAAACCATGGCGCTAAGGGACCTCGTTGTTAATTACGCCGCCGTACTTTACGGCGGCGTAATTAACTCCTTCCCCACTCCCATTATACCCTATGGGGCAAGAATGGGAATGGGGAAGGGTAAAATGGGGATTGGGGATTTACCGCTCCGCCAAGGTCGGCATGGGGTGGTAAATCCGCCAACCCCCATGGCGCTATCGACGGCTTTCCGCCGTGCTTCGCGGTGCATTTAGCACCGCGAAATCCGCCAGGGTCGTAATGAGGGCCCTTCTGTTTAATATGAGGTAATGGCAGTCAAAGATCATAACATCTCCTTAAAGAAGCTTTGATCAAAAACATAGTTATTTTAGATAAACTCCACAATGCCTACTGGAAAGGTCTAGCACAGTGATTTACAATCTCAGGACAATATGTACTTGTACATGTCAGAACTGCATCATTACCACTTCACATCTAGGTCTTCTTGTCATGTTGACTCAGAAAACTGATGCAGTCACTGCCACTATATTGTCCTGGTAGTAGGACCAAGACTGATTTGCATATGGCTGGTCCCCTTCTACAATGGCACAGACAGGCACAAATATGGCAAGTAAGATTGCCCAGAGTAATACCAGTGATTAGGATTAATTCACATTCTCCCACTCATCCCATTTTTTGGTAATAGTTTGTCTCACTAAGTGAGAAGGTTACGCCCAAACGTGGCCCGTAGTTCTCTGTGCCATAAGAAAGCAAGCTGTACCTCACTTATGAAGCCCAACAAGGCCTAAACATGCCTGGGGTTGCTCGTCCTTCTGTGCAGGTGGTACATCACCTAGCAGTTCGGGGTGGACTGCTCATATTGGTGGCAGTACCGAGAAAGATTTGAATATAGCCGGCCTCCTTCTGCTATAGTGCATAAGGGATAAGAAAATGGTATGGAAGGTTACTCAGAGCAATGCCAGTGGTTAAGATTAATTCATAACATGCCACCCATCCCATTATTTGGTGATAGTTTGTCTCTCTGTGTGAGAGAGGGAATGCCCTGATTTGGCTCCTTCGTATCTCGCTGCAGCAAAGGTTACCAACCTGATGATCAGGCCTAACATGGCCGAAACATGCTGGCGGTTGCTTGTGTTTCAATGCAGAGGGTTTGTTTTGTTTTGTTTTGTTTATTCATTTATAACGCACACCGGACCCAAAGGTATCAGGGCGCAGTAGTTACAGGAAATGTGAGGTTTAGTTAACATGTAAGAACACAATGTCAAAGCAAGGAATACAATTAAAGTACAAAAGTGCACGAATAACTACATAGTAGTGACACAATGTCAAGACAGAGGAATACAGGTATGACGCAACAGGGCAGGATATATACCTAGGGTACAGGATTGAGGTGCAGGACTGAATCACACATCGACAGGCATTAGATGTCGTTAGACTTGAGTAAGTTGATGTATCTAAGTCTAAAGTTCAGATAGGGCTTGTCTTCTCTGATGGAATGTGGCAGGGAATTCCAGAGTTGGGCCACTTTAACAGGGAAAACAGGGAAGCTACATCCACCCACCTTGGATAGCCTAAATCTGGATATGGTAAGGGAATTGGTGTTGATTAATCTTGTAGGTCTGGTGGAGGTTCTCCTGTGGATTCGGTCTGTAAAATAGCTTGGGGCAGCATTGTTTAGAGATTTGTGTGTCAGGGATGCAATTTTAAGTTGAATTTTTTTATAGGTAGAGAGCCAGTTGTTTTGTCGTCTAATCACAGAGATGTGTGATCTTTTGGCTACGCCAAGAGCGGCTCTTAAGGCATTGTTTTGAAGAATTTGAATCTTCTAGATTATTGATTTGTTGGCACTGATGTATAAGACATTACAATAATCGAGCCTGGAGAGGATAAGGGCTCTGGCCAAGGTAACGCAGTTATCATCAGAAAGAAAGGTTGTGCCCGTTCTGATGAGCTTACATGTATAGGCCGTGGCAGAGGCCATGGTGTTCACCTGTTTGGTGAAGGAGAGGGAGGAATCGAGGTAGAAGCCAAGGGTCTTAACCTCCTTGGCCACCTTAATGAGATTCCCATCGCTTATGAAAGATACATACTCATGGTATAGTTTCTGAAGATTTGTATGGGTACCCAGGATGATAAGCTCTGTTTTGTCATCATTCAGGCATAGACCATGGGTGGCCATCCATGCCTGAATGATGAGATACACCTTATTCACCAAGGCCTAATCCTTAACGTAATTCCCCGGAAAGTGGGAGGAGAATCTGAATATCATCTGCATAGTTGGTGTAGGTGATACCCAGATGGTCCAGATCGTTGAAAAGGGGCTTAGTGAAAATGTTGTATAGGGTGGGGGATATACAAGAGCCCTGTGGCACCCCACATGTGATGGGAATGGGTTCTGCTACTGCTGATGGGGAGAAAACCCTCATAGTCCTATCACTCAAGAAAGACTCAATCCATATTATGGCCTCTCTTGAGAAATGGGCAGCAGAGTCCAGGTGTCTGCATAGGACCTTGTGATCCACGAGGTCGAATGCAGCAGAGAGACCAAGAAGCGGGCTGTTTTGCCTTTATCTCTTAGCTCATCATCCTGTGCCTTCAGGTCGATAAGGACAGTCTCAGTTCCGTGTTGGGTGCGGAATCCTATATGTAGCCTAGCAGTTCAGGATGGACTGCTCCCACTATTGGCAAGAACAAGTTTCATTTTGAAATGGCAGGTCTCCTTCACGCTAAGAAATGATGGGTTGGAAAGTTACCTAGAGCAATGCCAGTGGTCGAGATTTATTCACAATTTCTCACTCATCACATTTTGGTAATAACATCTTTTCAAAACCCCTGCAAGAAATATAGGGGGGGGCAGAGCTGAGACTTCAGAATGAAGGATCCCACTAGCTGGCGCAGAGATTCACAGTTCTCACGACCCTGTTTCTTCTCCTCTAAGGTCCACGAAAGAATCATCTTTGTTGAGCAGAAGTTGTCACTGGCTATTAACGTCTTGAAGAACTTCAGCAACGCCGAGCTGTTACAGTATGTGTCTAAACCATTGCATATGCTGATGGCCATCAGAGAAGACCTGAGACACTGTGTAAGTACCGAACGAAGGTGAACCGCAAACTTTGTAAATTGTAACCTCTACCAGGGCTTACATTCTGACTGTTTTAAGTGCAAATCCTGAGGTCTGTTGGCATTCGGAAACCTTTTTAAATATGACCAGCACCAGTCAGTATCCCCAGCCCTCACCACCACTGGGCATGTCTACTTTTGCATTGGTAAATTGCATGATGCGTAGCTAACATCTCACCAATAAGAACCATCAGGATGTCTGGTTGCCCTGAGACAGATGTAAGTGACATGAAATGGTCATGCAAGTGGCACTGGAACATCCATGCTCAGCTTTCTATCTTGCCTTGTCTTTCAGCCCAGTACTATAGCCCACAAGACCCAGAAACCTACACGCCTGGAAACCTGGCTGAAGGAATTCAACAAGGATAACGAGATGGTAAGATTGGGGAAATCTACTGTCACCTAGGCAACCAAGGGGAAAATAAAGAAAGAAATCATCAGCGGGGACCAAATGGCGAGTCCATTGAATCAAGGAGTAAGAGTGCTGCTGGGGGAGTACTGAGGAAGAGGATGAGTAGCATCTTGCAGACATTGAAGGATACTCATTGAAGTGTGTAACTTGCCTCTTTCTTCACTCTCTAGGAAACCCCGGAGTGTCTCGAAATGAGGGTCATCCTCAATCTCTTCCAGATATTAAATGAGGACCTGAAATGTACTGCATACATGGAGCAGTGCGACAAACTGGCGCCGCGTCTATCCCTGCCCCCACAGCTCACTACAGCCAATTAGAAGCAAGAATAGCGACTGAAGGAGGGGGATTCTGCTGCATCCCTCCTGGATGTGGGAACCAACACGTCCAATCACCGGCTAAATTGAAAAGAAACACCTCGAAAGTTCTCTGTGACTATAACCCTCAGCCCAGAATAATGCCCAGTCCGAGAGGACTTATGCTACCTACGACTTCCAGAAACAGAGAATATTGGGAGATGGGCATTCGATGAGGAAAGCAATGACTATTTCTTCGAATAATATGGCTACCTGCGTAAATGATGTGAGGTCACAAATGACTCTATGCCGCTTAGTCCAGAAAGACGTCTAAAGTGTAGGAGTTGTATTGCTGGTGGTGTAAGGTATAGTGAGTTAGAAAGCTGTACAGTCTAACCCCTCAGGTCTGCTAAGAAGACACAGGAGCTTTCTTTCTGCTCACACGATATTGACCCAGAGCTTGAGCATTAGCACTTTTGAGGGCCTGCCTCAAGAGAAGTGCGTTGTATTACAGTGCATATTTATCAAGAGAAATATTTATTTCTTATATTATTTATTGAAAATGGATTTAGATTTTTAAGCACACACTGTTATTTAAAGGTTCACCTGTGATGGATACCACTTCTTATTTATTGAATTGTTTTTTAAATATTAACTTAAATAAGTGATGTATTTTTGCTTTTGTATAGTTATGTTATTGACATGACAGAAGTCTATTTTTATGAATTGTACAATCAAAAAAAAACTAAAAGAAACTAATTCTAGTATGTTATGCTTTGCATATGACTATGTGTGACAGCCCTCTGCTTCCCTGTTTCGAGATACAAGCATTGTCATTTTCTACTGAATCTGAATGGCCGGCATGGGGTGGGCAACTGTTGTGCTTATGTGTTGTTGGGCCCCCCCTGCACGCAATTTTAAACCTTCCCAATTTAAGGGGAAAGGGAATGGTAAAAGCGAGGCTTTTCCCCTTTCCTTTTCCTCTCCATCTAGTTTCAAAGTAAACACTGCCTGCAAATAAAGCTTTGGATACAGCTTTCACGAATGGATTCCTATGGAATCCGCCTGGTCTTAAACAGATGCCAAAATGAGGAAGATTCCATAGGAATACATTCTTTATACAGCGGCAAGAAAATGTCATGCAGACAAAAAACGAAAAGCACTGGCCAGGCGACAGAGGCCAGCATGGCGGAAATCGTCTCTTTGCCGGAGCCCTCCTCCACCTTATGACTGCTCAAAAGTGCGGGCAGAGCGGGACATGGAGGTGTAAAGGCATTACGCCTCACTTTTACATCTCATGTTTCCCCTTCGCCTGCTCCCTACGTCGGTTTTCTAATCTGACATTAAGCCTAATGCTATTCTCCCCTCTACCGACCCCGCATCCCTCCCTGATCCCTATCACTCTACTGCTTTACTTCCATTTGTTACTAAAAATCATAGAACAAGGTATGTACCCACAAGTGGGTGTCTATCGTGACTACCGTTCTCTTTCTTTCCCTTTTCAATCTGTATCCCACCCTCCCATTCCACAGAAACTACACTCCTTAGTGTTGCTAATTCTTTGCTTTCTGCCCATTGCAAAACAGTTCCCTCTAGTTGTTATTCTCCTGCATCTTTCCACAGCATTCCATAATGTGGGTCACTCTACTCTTCTCACTACCCTTTCCTCTCTCGGCTTCTCTGGTTCAGTCTCACAGTGGTTTTATTTTGACCTATCTGAACGAGGGCAAGTGCTCCTCTACTTTTCCTCGACACTATGGCTCCCCCAGGGGTCTGTTCTTGCTCTCCTCTTTTTAAACTCAATACTTTTCCATTATTATGGGCCTCATTACGACCCAGGCGGTAAGTTACCGCCTGGGTCGTACCTTTACCACCATGGCGTAAACTACGTTTACGCCATGGTGGTTGGCGGACTTACCGCCCCATTCCGAGGTTGGCGGGGCGGTAAGTCCCCAATCCCCATTTACCCTTCCCCATTCCCATTTTTGCCCCATAGGGCATAATGGGAGTGGGGAAGGCGTTAATTACGCCACCGTAAATTACGGTGGCGTAATTAACAACAAGGTCCCTTAGCGCCATGGATTTTAACACCTGCTAAAAGCAGGTGTTAAATCCTCCATGGCGCTAAGGGACCTCGGAATCAGGCGGTAAGGGTCGGCGCTGTTTACGCTGCCGTAAACCCCTTACCGCCTGGGTCGTAATGAGGCCCTATGACCTCATATGGAATCTCCTGTCATTGCTACGCTGATGGCTCCCAAATCTGGGTCTCTTTTCCTTCCTTTACGGATGTTCTTCCTTCTACTCTTGCTGCTTCTCTTCTTGCTGTCTGTTCCTGGAAGCGCCCCCACTTTCTACATCTTAGCACCTCCAAAACGCAGCTTCTCTTTTTTTCCTGCTACAACTCTTCCTCTGCCTTTGCACGCCTCTGCTCTGGCAGTCCCTCCATTTCTGCTTTCTCTAGCTCCTTCCACCCATAATCGCAAGGTTATTTTGATTCTTCTCTTTCCTTTTCCTCTCAAATCTCCAACACTACCCACTACGGACTCTTTCAACTATTTCATTCTCCCTTTTCTCTCCTTTCAAGCTACTAAATGTCTTATTAGTTCCCATGTTCTCTCCAGACTGGATTGTTCTTTGGCCCTTCTGGCTGGCCTTACTACTTACCAGCTTGACCTGCTAGGGGACATCTTTTCTTCAGCTATTCTCATTCTTTTCAGCAACCTCTATTCCCTCTTCTCTTCTTTCTATACCTTTTGAGTCCCCACCTTCTCTATCATTTTCTTTGTATTGTTGTTAAATGTGTTCATGCTCTTTATTTATTTTTTGCATTTGTAGAAGCGCCCTGAACCCTCAGGAATCTAGGCGCTAGTTACTTGGATCTTTTTACTTGCCATCTCTTACCTCTCTTTATATTCCTCCTTGCACTTTCTGCTGTCAAAATCAGTTTCTTCTCGTCGCTCCAAAACCCCATGTGCTCCATCCCGCTTTCAGTCTGTTCTCTATGGGCCCCCAACATTGGAACTCTCTGCCTCCCTCTATCCGGCCTTCTCATATCCTTTCCATATTTCATACTCGTTATAAGGATTATTATTTATCCTCCCTGTCCTACATTATTCCATTATTGATTATGTTTCTTCATGTTGCACTATCATTGTACGGTTTCTTTATATCTGTACCGCGCTTTGGTGAAAGTGCTTCATACAAATGAAAAAGGAGGGAGACACATGTATTTTTGGCAGCTCTAACAGGCACTAATGGGGGTCATTTTATTAAAAAATTTTTCATAAGTAATGCCTTTTTCCTTTTGTATAATTATGTTATTGACATGACGGAAATCTATTTTTTATAACTTGTACTATCAAATAAATTAAAAGAAAGGAATAATTCATGACTTGTGTGTAAGTGTGGGTGATTTCCTCCTGGGTCCCTGTTTCTGAGACACAAACAGCATAATTATCTGTTGAGCGTCCATTGCCTGCAGGGGGGCGGCCCACAGTAGCATGTATGTGCTGTTGGGTCCCCTGCATGCAGGTGTGAAAGTGAAAGGTGAAACCGTGCACAATTGCCTTTACTCTTCACTTCTGTTCTCCATTTTGTTAAAAGTATAAATGCTTCCTGCAAAACATGCTTTGCAGATGGTTTTTGCAAATGGATTCCTCGCAGGTAACAAACGGATATAAATTCCATAGGAATCCTCGATAAAACTCTCATCCAGGAGTAAAAGAATGTGTACTTTTGAAGATGGAGCAGGAAGGCAGCGCAGAGATATTAACTCCGCTTCAAGCCGCTTCCAGTGTGCCTTGAAGGCAACTGGCAATGAGCTGTAGTGGTAACGGAAGGCATAGGAGCATCACTCCATGCTTATATTCCTTCATTTACCTCGCCAACCATTATAAAATGACCCCCTATTGGGGTCATTTGTACTGAGTGTAGATTGCAGGCAGTGGAGCACCAAAGTTTCAATGATTGCACTTAACGGTAAGGTGAAATGCAAGAGCAGCCAAAATCTTCTGTACACATTACTTGTGCTCTCCGTTTTGCACAACAAGTAAACGCCACCTGTAAATACTGCTCCGCATCCAGCGTTTGCTAATGGATTCCTATGGAATCCGCCTGCTCATTAGCAGGCTCCGTAGGGGCCCATTTCTTTTACACCTGCATGAAAATCTCCTGCAGGCATGAAATGAAGTCCTCACTAAAGATGGAGGAGGAAAGCACAGCAGAGGTGTTAACTGCGCTCCGCACTCCATCTACATGTGATTTTACCAGGGAGTGCGGAATCCAATAGCGGAAAATGTGAAAGGAGTCCTGGCCAACACCAGGAACAGAGTGGCTCGTATAGGAGAGATCTGCTGCTAGGCATATAGACCTAGCCGACTGAGGAGCCAAAATGTCCTCCCAAATCATTGTAACCATGGTAACCAAAGGGTATTGAGTTGCACATCTATCGCCTGAGGATCCGTCTGAACAAATTCAGAAGACGTGTGATACTTTCATACTTTCTTTTAATGCAAGTGTCTGTTTATTCCGCTGCCTTGATTTTTTTCCAGGTTAGCTGTGATTGTAAACCGGCACCCCTTTGGTGGTTCTCAACCTCTTTAAGTTAGTGTGACACCTTCGGTGGTTCTCAACCTCTTTAAGTTAGTGTCACACCTTCAGTGGTTCTGAACCACTTTAAGTTAGTGTGACACCTTCAGTGGTTCTCAACCACTTTAAGTTAGTGTGACACGTCACAGGTGGGGAGATGCTCACCCAATATCTTAGTTAATTTCTTCATGTCCTAACGTCTGCACTCGACAGGGACAGTTGACCATATGCATTGCTGGCGTTCAGCAGTCGTGGGACATTTTGGGTATTCTGCTAAGGCGATGCCCTGTGGTTCCATGCTTAGACTCTTCTCAGGGCCATGTGGAGAACCTTTTAAGGGAAGGCAGTGCTGTAATGAATTTCGAAATAGATTTATTGGCCATTGTCAAAGCGACATCTGTATTACATGTGTATTTACCCACCTCAAAGATATCAGCCATTGGGGTTGGCCGATCCTTTGGAACAAGTCCCAGGTCAGGTTCTTCCATTGGAGCCACATACCAATTCCACAATGGGCCCAGTATCTGCCTGCCACTTGTGTACAGGAGTAGTTGCATGGCTTTGCAGGAAATCCTGACCCCCTACCTCCCATATGTTGGAGACCTGAGATTGTGCCGTGTTTGACACCAGCAGTTGTACCAATACTACAGCGTGTGTTTGAGAGAAGATATCCATTGGGACAACCATACCGAATGTATCCCCAAAGGGATGACAACTTGAGGGAGGAACTACCTGAAGGAATATGAGAAGGAGCAAAGAAAAGAAGCCAGTGACGTCACAAAAGAGTATATAGAAAAGTCCCAAGATACAGGCTGAAGAAGAGGTATGCACCCTGAAGTACTAATGACGAAGTAAAGAATCAAGTGGACTTTTAAATGCGAAAAGAGATTACATGTGCACAAAGCGCTTCAGAAAATCAACCGTTCAATAATTAAACGCAAGTAGACTAAGTCATCTTAGAAGCTGGCTAATACGTAGTGAACTGAATGCAGGTGAAGCCGCCATTGTATACAAAAACTGGACATTGGTATCATGAATTTAGTAAACCAGGACCCATGAAGAGGGAAGGGAAAATTGTTTCACAGCAAGAATAACCTGAATCGTGGAGCTGCAAGACGAGGCTGTCTGGCCTGGAGTCAAGCCTGAAGCAGCCATGGTCAGCTATCTATTCTGGGAAGGAGTGAACGCTTGAAGAATGAATCATCCCTTGTTAAGGTGCAAAGAAAGAACACCAAGAGTGCCAAGTTTAATTCATTCAAAGCATTTAACCCTGCAAAATGGACCAAATTGTGGTCTCCTGTCACATGAGCCAAGGATGAAAATAGATTTCGGACTTGGAGTCCCAGAACACGATAATGAGAGCTCTCACTCCAATGTATTCTGAAGAAAAGGATACTTTTGCAAGGCCAAGTTCAAAGATAATCTTCATGGCAGAAGGCATGGGTGATGAGAGATGCTGGGCTAATTGGGTGGGGAGGTAGTGTCTTGCCCCATCTCCTTTGATGGAGATAGGCCTGCTGGCAAGCTGGGTGCATGTTCAACGAGTGTGCCAACTTCGGACCTGCCATCTACATACACATTCTGGCGAGTGTACCAAACAGGGCAGAGTTGGTATCCATAACCCGGGAAACCTCTGGATTCAGGTTCTTGGTGGTGCATACTAATGCCAGGGTGGACGGTGTTGTGGTCACCAAAGCCACATCCTGGTTTAAGTGGGTCTTCACTCTGACGTACCCCAGATATCAGCAGGTTGCATCTCCAACTCCCATCAGATTTATCCCCTCTAGGGGTTCCAAAGGCAGGTGGGACATATATTGGTGATATTAGGGCTCATACACAATGGTGACCTGGGAGCCACTCTCCAGTAACACGGTAGTTCTTCGCACTTCCAGATCAACTGGTATGGTCATAGTGGGTCCAAAGAGGCTAGTAGGGATGCCTCGGGGATCCCAGGCTTCAGTTTGCAGTTTGTGATAGGCCATTGGTGTCCCTTTCTTAGAGTTGCAGAGCTCATGGATTAATCCTAGATGGTCAGCTGTGCGACTCCCCTGAGCCTTGATGCGATACCTGGTAGGAGGTAGTTCAGAGTTCAGTGTCTGGATAGAGCTGCAGGGCTTGTTGGCGATGGAGCTCACCCCTGTGATCAAGGTTCTAGCTGCTCCTCCGCTACAAACTCCTGGACGTATCCCGACAATGCTCGTGCTGGAGATGGTTTTAGTGCAGAAAAACGGGCCGCAACTCGGGCATAGTTCTGGTCCTGGTCACACAGATGAGTGGAGTGGGTGTCATCTCCACATCGATGGCAAAATCTCCATGATGGCAAAGAAGCAGAAGAGGGGGGAAAATGCTCTTGCGGTACTTGAGCTCATCGAAATGCCTGGTGTTCTCTTTCACATGATGAGGGAAAAACCTCTCGGCCTCGCTGCTTATTGACATTCAGACTCCCTCTTATTAGCAACTTGGTCTGCAAGTCCTTCACCAGTCATTGCAACTCCTCAATCTGTCTCTACTGAGAAAGAGCAGGGTTGGGTGCTCAGACCACACCTTGGGCAGGATGGCTCTGGACATTGACATCGCCTGTTTCTTCTTCGAGTGCCCTTATCGATCTTAGTAGGTCCTCATAGGATGGCAGGGTGTCCAGTTTCTCACATAGTCTCAATTGCAAAATGGGTATGGCCGCCTCTTTTGCCCCTCTAAGTATTTGCTTCAAACGACAATGGTTCAATTGGGAAGTCTCTACTCCTCCCCCCTGGTGTGCCAAGCGAAAGATCTGCTCAATCCTCATTAGAAAATCTGATAGTTTATCTCCCAACTTCAGTGACATGGCATGGAACTACATCAGTAAGTCTTCCCCTGGTTCGAAGTGCCAAACGCTACTTGGAGCACACTCATCACTTGCATTCACGTCGGGTCAGGACTTAATATGCGAAGGGACTGTACCATTTGTAATGCAGGTCTTCATAAGGCCACTATAACTCGCCTCCTCTTTTCTTGGTCTGACACTTTCCAGTCATGCAGCAGAAGCAGAGTGAGGTTGGCCCAAACTTCATAGCTTTAGTTGATAGCTTCTGGTCACTGAGGAATCCCGGGCCATGCATCTAACTTGCAGACAGGGCAGGTAATTAAGGTTCCCCGCCTTAAATCTCTGTGGGCAAGGTTTTACCTGAAAGCAAACTTCCACTATAACATAGCATATAACAATTGGTATCTTGACCAGGTATGCAGCCTACACTTTTCACTTTACCCACGATGGGTTCCAGGGCACCAGTCATGGCTAAGACTTCATCGGTTGTAATATCCAACAGGACCTCGCCTACTATAAAACAGGCTTCAGGGCTAAGCCCCTCAGCTTTTACCCAGTGTAACACATATTCATGCGCCATTTATTTTTCTGTTTCTTTGTTTTTTTTTGTCCAGATAATTAGCCACTAATATATTACACAGTTCCCCTGTTTGATGAACAGGCGAGATACCAGAAGCCCGCTCTATAAGGTAACTACCCTCCCTGAGATCTCAGCAGTGCCCCCAAAAGGGTAAGGTGTATCTCCCTATGGGTGCCACAAGAGGCGGGGGCAGCAACCTGTAGGAGTCCTGATCCAGGGATACTACACCTTACCGCACACATGTGCGAATGTGAACCCAAGGGGGGTGGTGCCTGGCCACTTAAGAGGGCCAATAGCAGACCCCTGAATGTGCTGAAGGCCGCCCAAAGGGGGGTGGGCGGAGTTAGGCCTTTCCCTTATGGCAGCCCAGCCCTAGTGGCTAGCTGTCCTTAGGTTGAACCAGGTTAAATAAACAGTCTCAGCTTTATGTGATTTGTTAAGAGTAAGACTCCGTATTTATACAACAGTGTTCAGAAAAACAGATCAGCTCGTCGGTATATGCTATAGCTTTTACAATGTCACCTAATTCAGGTGCTTCATATACATTTAGAAGTCCTACTTACATTTCCACCAATAGTTATAATACTCTTTAACCCCTGTGAGGTCACTTGGGGGACAATACCAGTCAAAGTATAACCACATAAATAAATATCTCAGTGCGAGCACTCGTGAGTGAGGTCATTCACATTTGATAACTAACTGTGTTCCATTTAATGAGGACACCGTTGCACAACATCTTTCACATTTGATAAGCAACCAATTGTTTCACAAGAATGGGGAGCTCTGGTGAGCGAGTTCATTCACATTTGATAAATAAACATTTCTTTCACCTCATAGCGAGCGCTTGTGAGCAGAATCATTCACATTTGATAAATAGTTCTTTCACCTCAGGGGGAGCACTTGTAAGCAAGGTTATTCACATTTGATAAATAAATAATTATTTCACCTCAGGGGGAGCACTTGTAAGCGAGGTTATTCACATTTGATAAATAAATAATTCTTTCACCTCAGGGGGAGCACTTGTAAGCGAGGTTATTCACATTTGATAAATAAATAGTTCTTTCACCTCAGGGGGAGCACTTGTAAGCGAGGTTATTCACATTTGATAAATAAATAATTCTTTCACCTCAGGGGGAGCACTTGTAAGCGAGGTTATTCACATTTGATAAATAAATCATTCTCTCACCTCATGGGGAGCATTTGCGAGTGAGATCAGTCAGAGATCAGTCAGATTTGATCAATAAATAACTCTTTCACCTCACGGGGAGCACTTGTTTGTTTGTTTGTTTGTTTATTTATTTGTAATGCGCGCCAGACCCAAGGGTAACTGGGCGCAGTGAAGAGAATATGCAAAGCTTAGAATGTTACAGTGTTACAAAGAATTACAATGTTACATAGAATTACAGTGTTACATAATTTACAGTGATAAAGAGAAGGTATGTACAGAATTAGCAGGGAGCATATCTGATCAAAAGGTTGAGGCATTGCTATAAAGCGAGGTGGTCAGTTATATACAGTGTAATTATAATTATTTACAATTGTGATATATCTCTAATAATACATATATACATTCAGATAAAGTAGCATAACACAAGTGTCTATCAGTACCTTACATATTTTTGTCATTGAGGTTTTTGATAAGATTCATTCTAAAGTGTGAGAAAGGTTGGTCTGTTCTCAAGTTGTGTGGCAGGGCATTCCACCATTTAGCGGCTAGAACAGGGAAACTTGTGCCGCCAATTTTAGCAAGTTTAAATCTAGGAATTACCAAGCAGTTGGAGTTGGGAGTTCTTGTAGGTCTAATGGAGATTTTTCTTTTTATTTTGTCCATCAGGTAGCTAGGAGCAGCGTTATTGAGGGCTTTGTGCGTCAAGGAGAACATTTTTAGTTGGATTTTATTGTCAGTGGAGAGCCATTTGTATAGATGTCTGATAGTGGAGATATGTTCCCTTTTTTTTATGCCTAGAGCAGCTCTGAGGGCATTATTTTGTAAGATTTGTAGTAAGATTTGTAGCCTTTTGGTGATAGTTTTGTTAGCACCACTGTAAAGGGCATTACAATAAGCAAGTCAGGATAATATTAAGGCTCTCGCTAGGATCATGCAACTATCGTTAGATAAGAAGGGTTTACCTGCTCTTATTAATTTACAGGTATAAGCTGTAGTGGAAGCTAAGGAGTTAACTTGTTTGGTGAAAGATATGGTGGAATCGAGATAGAAACGTAGTGTTTTTACTTCTCTTGAAACCTTAATGTTATTGCCATCTACATTAAACATGGAGTAGTCCTTGCCTAACTTGTTGATATTGGCCTGCGTGCCCAGGATGATCAGCCCGGTCTTATCATCATTCAGGCAGAGGCCATGGGATGCCATCCATGCCTGAATAATGAGGTACACCCGATTCACCAACTCCCTGTCCTTGCTGTGATCCCCAGAAAACGGGAGGAGAATCTGTGTATCATCTGCATAATTAGTGTAGGAGATACCTAGAAGGTCCAGATCATCAAAGAGGGGTTTAGTGAATATGTTGTATAGGGTCGGTGAGACACAAGAGCCTTGAGGGACTCCGCACATGATTGGTGAAGGGTCAGCTGCTGCCGAAGGGGAGAAGACTCTCATTGTTCTCTCGCTCAAAAAGGATTCAATCCATTTAGTGGCAAGAGTGGAGAAGTGTGCAGCAGTGTCCAAGTGTTTGCAGAGGACCTTGTGGTCCACTAGATCGAAAGCAGCTGAGAGATCAAGTAGAAGGGGGAGTGCTGTCTTACCTTGATCTCTCAGTTCATCTATTTGGGTCTTTAAATCAATGAGGGCAGTTTCAGTTCCATGGAGTGGATGGAAACCAGATTGTCTAGCTCCCAATAGATTATGTAGTTCAAGGTGTCTTTGAATTTGTGTATAGGCAACCTTGTCTAGTATTTTCAGTAAGAAAGGTACCGTAGTAATGGGCCGATAGTTGGTGGGGATGAGG
Organism: Ambystoma mexicanum; assembly: GCF_040938575.1. NCBI lineage: Eukaryota > Metazoa > Chordata > Amphibia > Caudata > Ambystomatidae > Ambystoma > Ambystoma mexicanum. The sequence continues at coordinate 665,289,579 of NC_090923.1, read as the reverse complement.
GGGTCTAGAGTCTGCTTCTTGAGAAGCGGGAGCACCCATGATTGTTTTAGGTTAGCCTGGATGATACCTGTGGCGAAGGAGGCGTTTATCAGTTTGGAAATGAACGGTGAGAGGTCTCTGGCGGCGTCTTTTATTAGTTGTGCTGGGCAGATGTCACCTTTGCAATTCGAAGGTTTGAGGGAAAGGATGGTTTTCTCTACCTCTAAGGTGGTAGTTTTAGTGAAGGAGAATTTGTTGGTAGGGTCGTTGGTGGTGTCGTTGAGTGGCGGCTTATTTGGGAGGTTTAGGGTTCTTTTTTTAGTTGGATTTTGTTTTGCAGCGTGGTAATTTTATTTGCTAGGGCAGTTTGGATATCTGTACACCAGGTCTGGTCCTTAATACAGGTATCTGGTGTGGCAATGGGAGACTCAAGTTCTTTCAGGATGGAGAAGAGTTCCTTCATGCTTGAGTTAGAGTTGGCAATGCGAACATTGTAAGAGTTACGCTTTGCTAGGCAGATTTCATTTTTGTAGTGCCGAGAGATGTTAGTTAAGTTAACTTTGTTCTCCTCGGTTGGACATAGTTTCCAGTCTGATTCGCATTTTCTTTTGGTTAAGCGCAGGGCCTTAAGTTCTGGCGTGAACCACTTGTTTAAATGTGCCTTGGGTTTGCTTGTTCGCATTTTGAGTGGTACGCATGATGTTGTTGTATTCGTTGACCAATGTACTAGGGTCAAGGTTGTCTGGCAGTGCATTTCAGGTTGGAAGGATCAGGGGAATAATATTATCCACTGTAATATTCTTTTTGTTTTTGTAAATGAGGAGACTATGGCTGAGCAGTTGGAATCAGTGATCCAGTCAAGTATTCTACCCTTCACATGGGTAGGGGTGTTAACTTTTTGGGTTAGTCCTAAGGTGTTAAGGGGATTGGCAATAGTTGATGCATGAGCATCTGCTTGGTCATTGAAACCAAGGTTAAAGTCCCCTAGTACCAGCAATTGTGAGGTAGTTTTGGTATTGTTGGACAGAAGGCTGTGCAAATCCTCCTCGAAGGTTCCAAGTGGACCCGGTGGTCAGTAAATTAGGTGAATAGATAGAGTTTGGGTGTTGTTTATGGGGATTTTCGCAGCGAGAGTTTCACAAGATTGCATGGTTGTGGCATGGGCTAGTCGTAATGATAGGTTTATTTTGGATATAATGGCGATTCCACCTCCACGGGAGCCTTCTTGGTCCTGCCTGGATATGGTGTAACCGTCAGGAATGGCCAACATGAGTGATGGACCTGCCGCACTGTGTAGCCAGGTCTCGGTTATAGCAATAAAGTCTAGATTGGCTTCTATAATTAGGTCAGCTAGGTCGATGGCGTGTGCCACTAGGGATCTTACATTAAGCAGTGCTCCCTTAAAGGAATGTCCTTCAGGGTCCATTTTAGTTAGAGCCGAATTTGATGAGTTAGTATTTGTCTCGAGCTTGAAAGTTTGGGTATTTATGTTCACTGGTAGGGAGTGAGGGGGATTGGGACCATTACATATCCTGGTATGTTGGCCTTCCATTGTACACTTTATAGCGGGAAGAGGTCTTCTAAGTGGCTCATAAAGTTTATTGAGTCTGGCGCGTAATTTGAGGTTTCTCTCGTGAGTTGGAATAGGCTGAGAGGTATAGACTAGTTGGCCTGGTATGGCCTGGTGCAAGGGGCTGTTATGGCCAGAGTAGTTGAGTACCTTGGGAGTGAAGGGTGGGAGAGGAGGCGCGAGAGCTGACTTGCATAGGGGGGCTTCAGTATGGCACTTCTGGGTACTGGGGGCATGAATCATGGCCATGACCATTATAGTATAGATATTAAGTAAGCTTGACATAGTGCAAAGCTATCCCTGGTGGCTAGCAATGCCACTTGGTGTGATCAGACTAGGGTTTCAGGCAATCTAAGTTACTAGGTGTCGGATAACTATATGACTAAGAACAGGCACGTTAAAATGCTAGGTGCATTTTACCAAGTGTGGCAGAATCTATGCAGTCTAGATGCCATTCACTAGTAGGGGCACACATCTGTGAGGCACGAATAGGCAGTGACTAAAATACATAGCATAGGAGGCACCTAAATGCACCAGTCCCAACAAGGCTCAAATGCAATGAGTAAGGGCACCTAGATGTGGCAATCAAACAATGACTAAAATACATATCATAGGAGGCACCTAAATGCACCAGTACCAACAAGGCTAAAATGCAATGAGTAAGGGCACCTAGATGTGGCAATCAGACAGTGACTAAAATACATAGCATAGGAGGCACCTAAATGCACCAGTCCCAACAAGACTAAAATGCAATGAGTAAGGGCACCTAGATGTGGCTATCAAACAATGACTAAAATGCAGAGTATAGCTACCTTGAGGCAAGACAAGTAGTGATGCTTATATGGGTGAGAGGGTACATATACAATATACAATGCATCTGTAGCTCTATAAGCAACATGCATACAATGGAGGCTAGAGACAAATGAGACAATGCTAAGAGTATCTGGGCAGTAAGTGTGGATTTCAATCAAATTGCTTTATGTATTGGGTATCTATGACCGTATCCTGCCTACATATGCAGGTGCTGAGTTAGTGCATATCCATGCAGAGGATGCACTCGCGCCCAGTGCAGTGCATTTACATTATGACAGACGTTCAGATTATACATTAGATAGCATTGTGTGAGATAGTATTATATAACGTTCTGAGCTTAAAGCTTTACTGTGGGAGTGTCTATGTGTGGGTACACAAAAGGTACAGAGTTCCAGCTGGAGAGAGTCAATCGTTGTCACGGCAATTCTAGGAAACATGCATTGTTATAGGATGTGACATGGTGGTAGACGTTGCAGGGAGCAAAGTAGCAATATCAGTTTACCTGGAGCAGAGCGGGCAGAGGTACGGGCCCCAGGCTCCTATGGCTCCGGACAGGCTCAAGACAGGGGTAGCCTTTGTGTTTCTGCCTTCGTGTGGAGGCCGGCTCTCTCGCCTGCCGGCTCTCATTGGCTGGGAAGTAAGGCCAGGCAGCCAATCGGTGCCCAGGTTGGGTGCAGCTGGGGCTTTCAGGATGTAGCTGGTGTGCCGTGTCGGCGAGCGGCCATCTTGAAAGGAGTTTGCCTCGTGGCAAACAATGGAGATCAGCGGAGTATGGGCTGTGGAAGCTGCTGCATCTGACCTGCTCTGCAAATGCAGGTTTAGGCGGTGCAGCGCAGGTAGAAAGGTGGCTGTTCTGCAATTTTAGGCAGCGAAATTATTGATCTGGAAGCGGCGTGCATAGGGGAGGTTATTCACATTTGATAAATAAATAGCTCTTTCATTGTGATAGAACTTCCCGTGCAGCTGTCGGCTACCCATTTCACCCCACATACAGTGTGGAACCAAACACGTGGCACTCCGAGGTCATGAGGGAAAAAAAAACCCTAACGAAAACAACTTGGAGGTCCGGCCAGGTATTGACTGTCACAGTAAATACCACTGCAGCCCCTGTGCTTAGTGTAACCCCTGGTTTAGGAGCTCAGCAGGGTTTGATTATTGAAGCAAGGTCCGGCGGTGGGCCTTGACACTCGCTCTTTCTTGTCAAGAACCGCTACCCCAATCTCTCTCCCCCACCGACCATGGCACGTAGAGAGGCCGACATGAGGCACCTCTACCTTTAAGGATCACTCTCTTTCCCCCTCTCTCGCTTGGTGGCTTACTACCTCCGACATGTCCTCTTTTTAGAGGGAGTGCTCAATGTCCATATAGTAAAGGGAATAAACCCACTGAGCGGCAGGGTAATATACCATACAGCCCAGCACCCCGTGGCTCTATGCAGCTGGGCACCCCAAGCGTGGGCACATCAGTGAGTCCCCACGGAAATCCCCCTACTCTGACTCTGCTTAGTTGCGCACACCTCTAGCTATCATAGGAGCAGCCAACCCTGCTAACACAATCACCACTAGACTCCCTGACATTCTCTTCCTCAAGCTGCGACAAGAAATTAAAGTTCAGCCCACGGCTGAAAGCGGTCAAACAACATATTTTTTTTCTTCAACACTGCCGTACTCTGCGGCCCACTCCTTAAAGTTTCCCACTCCTACCTCCAGTAACGGAGAGGGGAAAGGCAACTTGCGTCAGCTTCCGTCTGTCCCTCACGAACAGCATGAACACATGGGCACTGCCTCCCTCACAACTGAGCTCGCTTCCTCAACCCTGGGGAGGGAAGAGCGCGAGCCGGCCCGGTACTGCCCACAGCAGAACTCTCTACCCCGGAGGACCTGGCCGCCCTGTGTGTTCCTCAAGACCAATCTCCCCTCGTGTCCCTTGACGCGGCGATATGATTGATGGTTCTGTCCACCTGTGACCCAGATGCGGGAGACGGTGACAGGTTTTTTTGTTTTCAATCACCTCATCCACACTCACATTCCGACTGCAGGCGGGCCATAAAAAGTCCCCCTGGGATCTCAGGAAGGAGAAATACCCAACAGTCATAAAAACAGAACTGAGATAGGAACGTAAGCGCACCATGCATACATAACAAGGATACACACATGCTGAAATGTGGGGGTTTACATAGAGATCAGAGGAGAGTTTGAAAAAGAGAAGAAAATGTGGGTGTTGTCCGAGAAGAGTTGGCGTGATAATCCAAAGGTGGAGATTAATGCCCCAAGATCAGAGGTGTAGAGTGTAAAGAGGGGAGGTCCCTAGAAAGAGCCTTGTTTAACACAAGCCGTTAGAGCAGTGATTTGAGAGGTGCTGTTCTCTAGGAGACAGTGAATTGGCGAGGTGACAGGTACGGTTCAATCCAGTCAAAGGCTTGATCGTGAATCCCAAGAAGAAAGAGATTATTAAGGAGATCAGATTGATCTACAGTGTTAAAGGCAGCGGACAGGTCAAGGAGAATTAGGATAGAGGAGATGTTGGAGTGCTTACCAGAGGCAATGAAGTTGGAGACATTCATGAGAGCCGTTTCTGTGAAGTGACAGGAGCAGGAACCTGCTTGTAGGGGGTATCAAATGTTGTGGAAGTGTAACAAATCTGTAAGACAGTTTTGCACAACCCTTTTGAGCACTTTAGAATAGTGTGGAAGGAGAGACAAAGGGCAAAAGTTAGCCCGTAGGTTCTGCGCAGCCCTTTGCTTATTTAGTAGAGGGATGACTGTGGCTTCTTTGAAAAAAGAGGGAAAGCAAGCAGAGTCTAAGGACGGGTTGAAGAGCTCAGCGAGGTGAGAGGTGACTAAAAGGGCAATAGGCTAGTTGAGGAGCAAGAGGGTCAGATGGGCCTCAAGAGGGGTTGGCCCTCATCAGTAACCCAGGAAAGCCAAAAAGTCTGCTTTCAGGGGATTAGAGGCAAAAGCGCAGTCCAGTGCATGATAGGAAAGCTTTGCCTTAAAGAAATATGAGCAAAGGGACGCCCTAACCAAAGGCTGCTAGAAGCTAAAAAGAAAATAATCAGCACTAGGCTTAGGTGCATGGGATGATGTCATGATGGGGTTAAAAATATGTTTTTCTTTAAACTACGACCTGCAAAGGAAGACTCCCAGTGTAATCCCCTCATTTATTTGTTTTCCCATCCCTCTTTCTCGTTGTCCCTTGACCCAATTTCCTTTCCAGCCCACAGCGCATGGTCTGGCTTCCACCGTGGTCAGGGACGGGGGTTGGGTGTCACAATTCCCCTCTACATGGACTAGGCGCAGCACTTTAAGACCACTATTGTGGCGATGTACCCAGTATAAAAGACTAATAACGTAACCTAACATCTAGAAAAGGAATTCTAATGGTATATTTAGAAAAAGAAGGCACCTGAAAGGGAGAATTGCAGGCTACTTCAAAACCACTGCCTGATGAGGTCATAACTGACCCCCAAAGAACAAGATCCCCCATGTTCACACACCACTGAAAATGGGTTTACGGGACCTTCCACAAGATTCCCCAGAACGCAGATCCCGATGCACCCCTTAACTCGCTCCACTGAGCTTGATTCATGCAACATTTTCTATCTTATGTTAATTCCCCATGCTTCCAAAGAAATTACCCAAATTTACCTTTTACAATTGACCTTTTGTCCTAATTGACTAGTTATAGTGGTCCTAATTGACCTTCTGCACAATTAACCTTTATATTATTTAAGTTATTTTATATTTGTATTGGATTGGTTTTGGATTATAAAGAATATGAGGGGATTGGGTGGGGGTTTGCGGGGTTTTTGTATTGGGTGGTGGGTTGTGGGGGGCTTCCCCCAGCATATATGTCCTAATTGACATTCTAAATTAGGTCAATTCTCCCGAGGTCAATTCTCCCGAGGTCAATTAGTATACAACCCTTCCAAACACTGCAACAGCTGCTATTATTTCCCAGTTTCATGGTGCCCAATTCATCAACCTTGGAAAGGATGAAGGACTGAGTCGCTCCTGCCGGGATTCACACGTGTTAAGTGTAGGCGAGCTTCATAGCGGAGTTGCTTAAACTTTAACTACACACCCAAATTGAAAAGGACGGTGCCAGATAAAACAAATACAATCTAAATGTTCCATGGACTTCCTGTGGGCCTTCCCACTGCCTCGAAGACCCCGCTCCAGGCTGATGATGAAGATGCTGTGTCCTATGCACACACCCCAGCACCTGCCATTACTGTATCCCAAATGACTTTCAACTGAATGGTGGGTATTTATAGGTAGTGAATGGCAGCCAGAGTCCCTAATTTTGTGTTAATATTTTGGTGATTAGAACTGATTAATGCTTTAGCTGCTACAAAGTTGCAATCCACTTCTGAAATGTGTGCCTTCTCCCAAGACAAACAGTCACAAAATACATGTTCGGCCCCTCTTGAATTGTCCAGTTTATTTCCATGATGTCTACTTCACATCAGCAGAAATGGCTCGCTTTCTAAGAACTTCCTATTTTTCGGGCATTGTGCACAATAACAAGCTGCAGGTCTGTGTCAGACATGAATAACAAGCAGGTGAACATATCACATTATTTCTTTTTTGTGAGTATTTAAATCTTGAAATTAAAATTGCAAAGCCCCCTGGAGCACCTTTAGGCTTGAATAACTTTGAACTGTGGTATGTGTAATCTTCCATTCAAATTGAGTAACAAGACTATAATAATACTGTTTCGGTTTAATATGTTTCTATAAGGATTTATATATCTGTCAGGGTGGTTTAGTATATAATTTTACTAACCAGAGTTGAGAGGTTATGTAATCAAGTGCCTATATTGAAGATTGGGCTCAAATTCAATTGTCACCACTTCATTATAGTGTGTGACCTTGGACGAATCCTGTTCTCCTACTGTGTCTAACTTGCCAAACATGCAAATCCATAGACGTGATTCAGTTTAAAGTCTATGCTTCAAAAAGAAACACCTAGTTTTTTCTTTTCAGGTATTTCTCCATTTATCACAATAAAAACAAGCATTGGCAATACCAACAGTTTGGGCTTTTCTGTAGGCAGAGGAAAGGCACTTGCCCGGAACTGCCATAGTTGAATTAACTGGACATTGATGGTAGCAGGTGCAAAATTGTGCAAGTAACTGGGCATTAAATAGCTGTGCCTGGCATATGCCTAATATGTATACAAAAGCAAAAACTGTTGGCCTTGTCAATGCTTGTTTTTAACAGGACTTCAGTGAAGTGCATGCATAGTACTTATACATGGAGTGGCTGAAGGCAGACCTGGTTATGACATTTCTATTACACCAGTAGTGCATTTATAGCTCCAAGTAAGTTGTTAACTCTCAGAAGCCTACTTTGGAAAAACTCTGGTAGGCACTTCAAGTGCAAAGTTTGATGGTAAGGCTTGATAAGAGCAAGCACAAACAGTTCCCATGTGGAGGTGTTTTGGGCAGGGAGGGACAGGAACTGCATGGGAATGGCCATAGGGATCAGCATGGTCATGGGCAGTCAATGGGTGGGCACATAACCAAACAACACCTAGAAGATGTGTGTCCCATATCTGCATTTCTCCCTATCTCTACTCTAATGCAATAGCTTCAGTTTATATAGGTGGCGCACGTGCCGCCTAATAGCTAAACTTATTAGATTAGTACATATCTCATGTGAGCAAATAAACCACATGGAATATGATTTTGTAGGGGTGCATTTGAAGTTTAGTAAGAATCACAGCAGTCACACTTAAATCAACACTGACAACACTGATTTAAGACTATGACATAATTCTGAGCCTTTGTATGTTATTATTGATGCTAACATTTAGACATTTCTCCTTACATGTGCATACCCACAATGTTTGGTAATGCTTCGACGGTTGGCGATTACATTTCTTATTGAGATAACACATACTATTTCACTTTTTATTACAGTGCTTAGAAGCAGGACAAAGTCATTGCACACTTCTCATAAATGCGATAATTCTTTTGTTATATTTTGTATTGAAAAATTACTCAAGGGAACAGGGGTCGGGAGAGGGTGTGGGGCAAAAATGATAAATGTTTCTTTTTATCTGCAGTAAGTGCAGTGAGCTAAATCCTCAACTGTGACATGTGCTTGCCTGCCCTGTACCAAGTTCAAATCTTGGCATTGCCTAAACAGCCCTTCATCCTTCTGAGGTTGACAAATTGAGTGCCATTACATTTGGTAGTAATTCAACCGTTGTTACAGCACTTAGAAGTGGGAGGGTACAAGCATGAAGCGCTATACATTTACATGCGATTTAAAAACATATCCTTGCAGCATTAGGGAAACTCTAGACCACAGTAGCATCAACATGGAGTATTTTGGCTTGCACATAATGATAGGCCATATAAAGATATAGCAGTAAAGCTGATTCTCTATAAGAAGCTCTTAAAGTGGAGCATCCAGTCCGCCTGCCCTAAATAGTAAGCGTTACTCTCTACCTGTACAGTTACGAAAAAAGCACATTAACCACTGAAACAAAGCCAAAACGTACGTGAAATGAGTAAGGTTCCTGGCAGGGGGAATCGTGGTGCGAATGGCAAACTACATCCTGCATTAAATGCAATATGCACACAATTCACCTGACTAGAATCTGTAACAAGCCCAGTTTCTGTGTGCTGCACGACCCCAGTGCCAGCCCTCCTGTTGCTCAGTTCAAGGATGGGTAAATGGGGTGAGGGCCGGCTTTATGGAAGGGGTACACACGGCACTTTCTAGAGACTCTACAGCACCAGCAACAGTCATTAGTGTAATTCAAATACTAGAAATTCTTCCAGAAACCAGTTATGCTCAGTCACCAAGCAATCAGCCTAGTGAGGTTACTCACATAGTGATAATGGAGCATGACACTGACCCAGAGGAAGCCTAGGAATTCTGGGTCCATGCATCATGAATTACCAGACTCTGGAATTCAGAGTCGGAGGATTATAAAATGGGCTAATAAGGTGAATCAGAATCAGGCCTGGTGTCAGGGCCTCTCAGACTATTCAGTTAAATGGGACTCTACTCTTTGTGGAGCCCTGTGATAAAGCTAATGTGGAAAAACATGTACTTAAAGCACAATCAGGCTCTGTCAATACTAGGCTGAGCAGCTTAGTAAAAGGTTAACTAAGACAGCACTGCTAGAAGCAATGATTGACAATGTTAATGTCGGGGGGAAATTCTGCCGGGGTCGGCCGGGCCGTCCGCAGACCTCCGGGCAGGGAGGCCCCAACTCCTCCCGTATATCCCAGATGAGATAGAGTATGAGACACACGCAAGAAGCAAGGTGACTCTGCAGTTTATTAAACAAAAACAGCAGGGATGGGTCAAGGATCGTACGCGTCCGTCCTGACACACACACAATCGTGGGGCTCGCAGGCCCTTTTTACCTTAGTATGAGGCGCTACTTGCGTCACCTTAGAAAGTTAGCAAAAAACCTATCGCCACTCTTAATTGGTTGCTCGAGTGGTAGGGTTAGTATAGCATACGTATAGAGAACAATATTAGTGGACAAGGGTTAGTCAGGTGATATATCTGGGTTGTCCCTACAATTAGATACATGAGAATTGTTACATGAAGACTCCTGATGATTGGTCAATGTTAATGGCGTCAGTGATAGGAGCCTCATGTTCTGATTGGTGCGCCCGCGAGCTTCCCAGCCTGGGACCATCGCTGTTCCCAGCTCTCGGTGTACCTGTCATTTGCAACAATGTTTCACTATGAGTACGTGCAGACAATGTGAGGACTTATTCATGAGCTGGAAGGCCGACTACTCCCACTGTTGCAGATGTCCATTGAGCCTTTTAAGTGTGTCTGCCTGTGTCTTGTACCGAGGGATCCAGACGCCTTCTTTCTCCTGGGCTTGGCATCCTGTCAGGTTCGGCTTGGTCACGTGAGGTGGGACCGTGTTTGAGGCAGACTTTTGCACAATTAATATTGTTTTTCTACTGTGTGCCTGGTTTAATTTGCAGGTGTGATTTTAACGTTGGTGCGCGGCGTGCGAGGTTGCAACATCGTGCCCTTGATGGTCTGTTTTCGGAATGTGGGTTTGCAACATTGCGACCTTGGCTGTTTGCTTTCGCCGGGCTCATTCTGCAGGATCAGCAACCTGACTCTTGTTCTTTTAACGTCCATGGAAGCTCTTGCTTGCGGCCTATTTAGGCCTAGTGTATAGATAGAGTCGTTTGGTACACAGGCGCTTTAGGTTATAGTATCATATTGTCTTATGACCAGTATCGTGTCTTCGTTATATTTCTCATTATGGCACCTGGGTTTAGGAGAAGCGTAAGCAAGCTCTTTAGATGAGGTCATGATGCGTATTGCGTTTCTGCATTTTGAGAGCCTATGTGGAAAATAATAAAGATGCACGTCCGTGAGTATGTCTGTCGCCTACGTCATAGCACTGAGTATATTCTTCGTGTAGATTGGTGCAGGAGTGTCCAGTGTGTATATTTGCACAGGTGTGCTGACCGTTGGCTAGGTCGTCATGGCATCTCTAACGACGTGTAGGTTTTAGTCTAGTTGATCCGTGCCGCAGGTGTCGGCATGGGCAGGGCGTGCTGCTGGGCAGGCAGATGGACACATCCGTATGTTCCTGTACCAGGGTATTTGGTCGTCTGGTAGATGGGCAAAATCTTCTCGTGGCGGGTGCCTGGGCCGTGATCCTTTAGGCCAGGCGCAAGAGGGGAAGGACGGGAGCCTGTTTTTCCATTCTCCCACTTCAGTCCCCCCTCTGGTCGACTTGTCGACAACAAACATATCCTTTTCATTATCTCCTCTTACTCTCCATATTTTAGTTATTCCTCCTAGATGTCCATAGTGGTTAACATGATCTTCAAATGACCAATACATATATTCACAGGTTCCTCCAGGAGTACAGTATACCCATTTCCCGATGTAACTCCTGGGGTTTCTTGGGTTCTCGATCTTCACCGATGGTGGGTCCAGATGGTTGGTGATGATCTGGTTGCACAGCTTCTCTCTCTCTTGTATTATTATGCCTGTGTGTTGGCCGTCATCTGCTGGCATCAAGGGGTGCATACCGACCATTTCAAGCAACTCGTTGGTGGTGCGTGCCTTCCCGGGCCTTCCAAAATCTTATTATGATCAGTGTAGCTCCAGCCAAAATAGTACAACCAACTATAATTTTTAGTCCATCTGACAGCCAAGATGGCATCCATGACCATAATAGCGAAAACCAGCTCTCATCCTTTTTCACACCTTTACTTTCATCCATCATTTTGGAGTGCATCTGGGCCAATTTTGAAACTGCTTCTGTCAGTGTACCGTTGTCAGCATCGTTGGCAGGAATGAACGTGCAGCATGATTGTCCTATCTTGCGCAAACTCCTCCTTCCATGGCTGTGAGGAGGTCCAATACATATCTGTTCTGGAGTGCTACCATCCTTACAGCTCGCAGCTCCTCTTTTATTGCGTTGAATCCATTTACTGTAGAATTGATGGTCATCATTAGTTCCCATCTAGTTATCTGGAGCCATTTTGCGTTTGCGTAAGCCTGCAGTCCCGGATGGATTATTGAGGAGAAGAACATTGCTGCTCTGCTGAATAGTCTGTGTTCTGGCAGAATTGAAGTGAGTGCCGTTTCCGACCTTCCCCATAGGTCATTTCCAGTCAGAGGTTCTCCTTGTCTTTTCCTTCTATTTAGGACGGTATTATTGCCGTTGGTCCTGTTCCCTTGCTCCTCCTGAGGTGGTGCAGATCTCTTCTTTCTCTTGTCCCCTTCATCCATTTTGGGAAAGTTCGCCGCATTCACATGCTTCTTGGGTACCACTAGTGATGGTACATTGACGTGCACCATCGTGCATACACAATTCCACAGAGGGGGCAGTGTGTGGTATGCCTTTTCTCCACAGGCCCAGTAATGGTCCATTATCACTGCTGTTCCTGCTCCCCCCTCAGGTAACTCCATCACGCTTGCACAGTTGGTGTTGTATCCTACGTCCACCTCTCCTTTATGTTGGTAGCATACCTTAGGCGCAGTCAGCGGCAGTATTGTTATTGGGTCTTCATCCGTCTCTATCCACGTGAGCATGGGTACGTACTTGATCCAAGTCGTCCAACATCTGTGGTTGTGTGCCTCGATAGTTGAGATAGTTTCCTTTGTTACCATGTTGCTGCCAATCACTCCTATCTCCCAATTGTTGTCCAAGTACACCTTCCCCGTTATCGTCACCAGTGGCCTCTCTCAGCATCCTAGTTTACCAGGAACTTCAGTGGCGTACCAATCACATGGTAAATACTGCAGTGTTACTTTCTTTGTTTCCCCTTTTGCAGGACTTGTTATGTATCTGAATGCTTCAGCATGTAAACTGCTCTTGTGGTAACTCAAATAAGTCTTGAGGAAGTTGTTTTCGTATGGGTATGAATCTCGTGTTTTCCACACCATATGCACCACTGTCCCTTGAAATCTTCCTTTCGTTTGGAACAGTGCCAAGTATATTATGCATCGTGCTGTCTTTTCATCTATTTCTGTGGCAACAAATGTTCGGGAAGCGCTCATGGCGTATGGTATTAATGAGCAAACGTAGCAGCTGTCTTCTGTTGTCTGCTTACCAATGCGGGTCATGTGTTGGTACCATATGTTGTTTGAGACGTGTGCTGAATCTTGTATATAATTATCAATACCTTTATTATCTGAGTATGTTCTGCGTTGAACTCTATTTTGCTTGTGCGCAATTTTACTAATATCACCTGACGTAACACTGGTTGCAGCTGGGGATGGGGGTGTATTAGGTTTGGGTACAGCAATAATATTGATAGCACAGCTGTACTGCCATACAGAGGCAGCCAAGAACCCGGTGATCATCAAAATCCCTATTATTTTTATTACATATGCTAATTTCACCGGCATTTTGCTCTTACCTTGCTGCGGTCCGGCAGCGTATTCTTGCGACGTTAAAGTTGCCCGCCTGAAAATTCTCAATATGCTGGTTATTAAATGTTAGTTGTTGTTGTTTAAGCTCTCCCTATCAAATAGTCATTCAGTGCCCAGGCGAAGAGCTGTTCCCACGCCAATCTAAGCGATCTATCTCTTAGGGCAGGCAAGTATGGGTGGAGGTGGGGCATTGAGTATTCTATGGCCAAGAGGAATGCTGTGTAGTAGACACGTACCCTTCTCTTTTTCAGGTACGTTGGCCTTTTTATTTCATATACAAATTGGTGTGACAATTCTTCTGGGTAGTCATCGTCTGAGGGTACCATCTACTCCTGGGCAGTGAATTTGTTAGTTGTCTATTTTCTTAGCAGTACAATAATACGCAGTTCCTGCATGTGCGAGAGAAAAGAAAAGAAAGCATTCACGTGTTTACATGTGTACTTGTGCAATACAATGTCCTTTAGTTCAGTTATTACTTGTAGTGGGGGTAGGGGTCAATGGGCAGGGGGTTTGGGCTCAACTGGCAGAAGTATTTTTACTCTTTGAGCGTGTGACCATGGGGTGGGCAGTATGGGGATCACCCTTTTCATCTTCAGTTATTGTCTCTGGGGAATCTGAGGAGTGACAGGGTATGGGAACACTTGGGTCGTTGGCTGTGACAGAACTCTCTTCCTCCGTCGGCGATGTTGTTGTTGTTCTCCCAATGGACCTGTCGGTGGCGCTGGGGCGGGTCTGGAGTTTGTAGATCTTTAGATCGTGTAGGTGGTTCCAGGCACGCTTGTCCTATAGCTTTACTGCTTTTGTTGATACCTCCTCTACCAGATGGGGGCCAGTAAATCGTGGACTATTCCATTTCCTATTGAAATTGCGAAGTAGTACGTGGTCACCTTTAGCAACTTTACACAGTCTTTCCTTTTCCAATTCTTTATCCGCGTCTTCTTGTTGATTGCTGTTAGACCCGCCCCGTGTGCGCTCGAGTTGTTGAGACACAAACACTACACTAGTAATCAAAGAAGACACATATTGGTACATTTCATCACCAAGAACACTCGCTGTGCTTTCGTGGTCGGTAAATGCTCTTGATGTTGGCGTTAGGGGAAGGCGCATTTGACGTCCGGTAACCACCTCGTGTGGGGTGAGGTGGTGGTCGGACCCTGGTCTATTCCTTAGCTCAAATAGGGCTAATGGAAGGCAATATAACCAACTCTCTTCTTTGTTGTTTGCTGTATCTTTGCAATTGCCTCTTTTAATAGGCCATTCAGGCATTCACATACACCGTTGGCCTGTGGGTGGTAAGCACATGCAAATTTATGCTTTATGTTCAGCAAGGATGTGATGTGCTGGAACATTTCGTTTGCGAAATGTGGGCCATTGTCTGACCTTAACACCTCGCACACTCCCCACCTTGGGAAGACCTCCCTCACTAGGAATTTAGCTGCTCTAAATGCATCTGGGTGTGAACAGGGCCCTGCTTCAATCCACCTAGAGAATGGGCATACTACTACAATCATATACCTATTTCCTTGACATATGTTGATCATATCAACATAGTCAATATGGAGATGCCGGAAAGGTCCCTCTGGCCGGGGTATAGTACCTCTTACCACCTTTAGAGTATGGCCGGCCGTAAACTGTTGACATGTGAGACAATTACTGATAAAGTTTGACACATGAGAATTTAACTCGGGGCAGAACCAGTCTTCCCTAATTCGTGCTGCAATTACTTCCTTGCCTGTGTGGGCTGGATGATGTAGTTGGCTCAGGGCAGTGTCCAAAAGTGCCAATGGTATTACAACTTTTCCAGTGCCACCCTGGCGCCATAGTGCGTCAGTTGGTGACATTGTGCCTCCTCTTTTTACCCATATTTCTTTTTCGGCCATTGGTGCAGCCGCTTGTAGCTCCATAATCTGTGTGGCTGGGAGATGGGTGTACCCTTCTCTTATCAACATCTCCTTAGCCATTCCCCTCCCTCTCCCTCTCTGTGACTCTGGGGGGTTCCATATCTCACCAAAGTATGCAGCATACTTCGCATGTGCGTCTGCTGCTGCATTCCCCTTTGAGACGTGGTCTTCACCATTGGTGTGTGCGGTGCATTTTACTAAAGCTAATTCTTGGGGGTCATTTATTACTTCAATCAGTTCAGCCAATAAGAGAGCATGTTGCACTGGTGTGCCATCAGCTCTCCTAAACCCTCTTCTTCTCCATTTCGACAGCCCTGAGTGGACAGTGGATGTAACATATGCGCTGTCGGAGTATATGGTCACTCGTTTGTCAAAGCTTTCCTTCAACGCCAAGATCAGTGCAACTAATTCCGCTGCTTTAGCGGAGTAATGCTGTGGTAATTGTACACATTTCATTGCCACACACACCGGTACCTCCATCATTTTTACCACTGCTGCCCCAGTTCTCCTTATACCATCCCTTTGATCGATAGTTGATGACCCATCAATAAATAAGAGCTCACCACCCTCCAGTGCGTTTTCTTCAACCTTTCTAGTACATGAGTACATTTCAGTTATTTCCGTACAGTCATGGGCATAATCTCCCTCCTCAATTACTTCTGCTAGGAACCTTGCAGGGTTGACCGTGCTACATCTAACAATTGATAGTTCAGCTCTTGATAAAATGATCTCATAACCTGATGCTCTTTGCGTGGTTAGGGTGGACTTAGGTTTATTCAATATCGCAAATAGTGCATGTTCCACAAACAGTGTAGTTGGGCACCCCATGGTGATTGCTGATGCCTTTTCCACTGCAAAAGCAGCTGCGGCGAGACCTTGTTCGCAAGGGAAGTGACCTAACATCACGGGATCTAAGTGGCCGCTGTAAAATGCTACTGGTTTGTAGCCCATGCTTGTTTTTTGAGCCAACACTGCTTTCATTACTGCTGAGTCTCAATGTGAAAATATAAAAATTTTTCGCTCATAGTCTGGGGATGCCAGCACTGGAGCAGTTGATATTGCATCTTTCAATTCAGCAAAAGCCTTTTCATTTCCATCGTCCACCCCACCTTTTTCTCCCCTTTATTAGCTTCCCTTAACGCCTCAAGCAGGGGTCCTATGTACGAACTGTAATCAAATACCCACGCTCTACAGTAGGTGCACAGCCCCAGGAACTGCTGCAGTTCCCTCACAGTTTGTGGCATTGGAGTGTTTAAAATGGCCTGTGCTCTTTGTGGTGCAATCTTTCTTCCATGTTGGGATATAAGCTGACCAATGTAAAGTACCTGTTCTTGACAGTACTGTATCTTTTCCATGTCTACCTTGTAGCCTTTTTCAGCCAATATTGTCAACATCTTTAAGGAGTCCTCTCTGCATGTTCTTTCGTTTGTACTGCAAATTATTATGTCATCCAAATACTGCAACACTGTGCTTTCCACTTCAATGTTACCCAAATCCATCTGTATCACTCTATTGAAAATTGAGGGTGATTCGCAATACCCTGGTGGCAATCTAGTGTGTTTCCACTTTGTGTTTCTGTAAGTGAAGCTCGTCAGATCTTGTGAGTCTGGGTGTAATGGTATTGAGAAAAAAGCATTTTTAAGGTCGATCACTGTAAATCGTGATGCCTCTGCTGGAATGCCACACAATATCGTGGCCGGGTTTGCTGCTACGGGATATTCCGCTTCTACTATGTTGTTCAAGGGCCTGAGATCCTGTATGAAGCGCCAAGACCCCCCTTTAGCCTTGCGCACTGGGTACACAGCCGTGTTGCAAGGTGATTCCGAGGGGACCAATATGCCATTATTCATAAGGGCCGTTATGGTTTCATATATACCCTCATCTACCTCTTTTGATAGTGGGTACTGTTTTACTCTGGGGAGTATTGCACCTTTTTTCAATTTTATCCTTACTACCCCTATACTTTTTATGCACCCCACGTCATAGGGGCCAGTAGTCCACAATGATTTGGGTACCTTTGACATATCCTCCTTAAAGAAGGGGACTGGGGTGCATGCGGGTGCCTCAAGTGCCATTGCAATTTTCTGTGCTACTTGTTTGTAAGCCACTCTTAGCCATATTTCCACACTCATCATAAACACCATTTCACCTTCTTCCTTTTCATCTGAGAACAGCTCCTCATCTGACACCTGGGTGAGCCTACATCCTTCTGCTAATGCTATCACGGCCCTCCATGCTCTTCCTTCTCTGTCTTGGGCATGTACAGCAATGTAATCAGCTGTTGCAATAATGCTCTCAATGTCCATTAGGACCACCTTTCCTTCTGGTTCATTAACAGGTGTTTCTGGTCTGAACAGATAGGCTGCTGGCCTCCTCCATATTTTCCCTTCTATCCCTGGCATCCATGCAATTGCCATATCTGTTCCATACTGGAATAGTTTGCCATCTACTAGCTCCGCCCTAATCGCTGTCTGTCCGCAGTATGCTTGCATAATCTGTCGTGCTGTGAGCATGTTAATCCCTGGAGTAGAGCAAATTATGCCGTCCTCAGTAAAGGAGATTGTCATATTCAACCTGTTCATTATGTCTCTCCCCAGTATATTTACTGGTGAGGCACTATAATATAGAAGTGGAACTGACAGGTCATAATCTCCAATAGATAAGGGAATGTTATCAGTAAAGGGAACCAATTCTCTAGCCCCAGAGAATCCTTGGGTGTTCATGGCTTCGCCTGACATCTTAAATTTACCTTCCCTTATGCAAGACCGGGTTGCCCCGGTGTCAACAAGGAATGATAATTTTTTGTCACCTATCGTTACCTCTATGCGTGGCTCCTCCGCACTATTAGGTGTTACTGACAGGATGGGACACACCAAGGCCGTCTGTGGGCTGTCCTATTGAGGGTACAATGATTGGCCATTTCCTGTGTAAGGGTTGTGTCCCAAGACCGTCACCCTACCCAGTTGTGGTTGTTGTGCTTGGGTTTGTTGTGTCATCGCTACCTGTTGTTGTGGCAGTGAATATGTCTGTGGCTGTTGTTGTGTTAATTGTTGTTGTTCATTTCCCTGTTGCAACGTCTGCTGTTGCTGTAGGCCCTGCTGTTCCTGTGGGGGCCTTGGTTGTCCCTGTTCACTCCATGATGGTGTTCCTGGTCTAACTCTACACGTGCGTGACATGTGCCCTAATAGTCCACAACTCCAACACACCGGTGGTTCCCTACTTTGCCATGGAAAGCTCCCTGTGTTGTCCTGGTATATTGGTTGCCCTGTGGGGTAGGGATTTCTAAGTCCTCCCACCTGTTGTTGGGTGTTATATCCGTATCCTCTCCCTCTCATAAATCCTCCTCTCCCCCTGTTATAATTATAATACCCAGCTCCTGCCATTGTATGTCCTCCTCCCATGTTGGTCGTGTATGGTTGTATTGGCGGCGCCTGTTGTGTTACAGTCTGTGAAGGTGGTATTTGGGCAGAATCTTGTGCAGCCACTACTTGTGTGGGGCTTTGGGTCATTGTTGTGGGCGTAGTTATTAGTGCCCCTTCCATTGTGTATTTAGTACGTTTTTTCTGTACTAGTTTAGCCTCTTCCGTTTTCCTGTCCTCTTTCTTTTGTTTCATTTTCCCTTGCCATGTCCTGCAATGATGCACTATAGTCAGTTGTATTTCTGGCCATGGTTTTGCTTCCATTCCCACTACTTTCTTTAGTTGTTTCTGAACTCCTTCTGGGAGCCCTTGTACTAGTATATGATAGAATATTGCTGGTGTTTTATCCCATTGCACTCTAGTTTCCATGCGGCACTTCTCTTGGATCTCCTGGATATAATCAACAGGATCTTCATTCTCACGCATCTTGCGAGAGGTAATTGCTCCTATGTCTGATGTGTCTGGGTACTGTACCCTCAGTGCCTGCCATAGTGCATGTCTGCAGTTTGCGAATGGTGCCCCATCATGCGATGTGTTTGTTATTGTTACCCCATGGAATCCCGCTCTCTTCCAAATGTCATCCGCTCTATCCCCTAATATTGATATTAACAGGCCCTTTACATCTCCTACTGCCAGTTTCTGTCCTGCGGTGTGTTTTTCCATTTCATATATCCACTTACCCGCACCTCCACTTAATGATGGGAGCCTGCATTTTATATTTTCTTTATCGGTATGCTTCCAAGGGACATACTGCGGTCTAACCCCTCCTCTCTCTAAAAGTGGCATTAAGTTATGTCTCGTTTCACCCTTTGTGTTCCATAATATCGAGTCCTCACACCCTTCCTCCTCTTCCCTTTCTCCTACATCTTCAATTTCGTCCTTATTTCCCCTGCTCGTAACTCCTTCTTCTCCATCTTTTCCCCTTCTTCCATCTTTTCCTGTATTTAATGTGGGCATGTGTATTCGTCTTTCCTGCCTGCGACTAGGGAGGTCTCTAAGCCGACATGCATAGGGTGTCAGTTCGTCTGTGAAGGGCGCGAGTTTTATTTTGCGTAACGAGCGTGAGGTGGTTGAGCATGTAGGGTGCGATGGGGAGGGCGTGATGGGGATGGTGATGGTGCGGCCTCATGTGTCTGTCTTTCCGCTATTCCTCGCTCTCCCTCCTCACTTCTCCCCAGCTCATCCTTTCTCCTACTGATCCATGGTGAGTTTGTGTTGGTCCGGGTGATGTATAGTTTATCTAAACTTTCCCTTTCACTGTTTCTTCCTTCCTTCTTGTCTCCCTCTTCTTCCTCACTGCAAAAGTCAGTCATAAACGGCAACCCCCACTCGGTCTTTTTCCCCTTGATCGTTACTGTTTGTAAGTCTATTAGGTCCAGTTCTCCTGTTTCTCCTTTATCAACCGCTCCCCTTTGTGCTGATGTTGTTGCTACTTCTGTGTTTCTATATACATCCCCCCATTCTCCACTCTCCCTACTCCTATCTTCTCTTTCCCCTTCATTTCTCTCCTCCATCTCCCTACTATTTTCCTCCCTTTTCCTTTTTAATTCCTCCATCACTTCACTTCTCATCTGTTCTAGTATTCTTTCATCCTCTTTCTTCCTTTCCCATTTCACCCTTTCTCTTTCTACTATACTCTCTATCACCCTCCCTTCTTCGTATTTCTTAGTTGTTTCTGATAGTAACCTCCTCTTCCACATTGCCATTTCTTTTTCTTCTTCTTCCCTCTTCTTTTCTCGCAGTACTGCTCTTGATACCCTTTCTGCTGCTGCTTTTACCCTTTCAGCTTCTCTCCTTTGCTCCTCCGTTCGTTCCCGTATTTTCTCCAATTCGTTCTTACCTTCTTTACTTTTCCTCGCTCGCTCTTTCTCCTCCCTTTCAAGCTGCTTGATCAATTCATTCTGCTCATCCCTTAATTTTGCTAGTCGTTCCTCCAAAATCTCTTCCTTTTGTCGTAACAGCTCTTCCCCCCTCATTTCACTCTCCCTGGCATTATCCTCATCTGTTTTCTTTACTACCTCCTTCTCTTCTCCTGTTAATGAACCTCGTAATTTTAATAATATCTGTGCAGCTACCCACTCATCATTTCCTATTTCCACAGTCTGGTCTTCTCCAGTCCTCCCCTCCCCTGCTGGCATCTTCCTATGAGCCACATATGGTGGAGGGCTGTATGCCGGGTTCGAGTATCCCTCAGCCGCCCTTAACTGTCCTCTTTCTATTTCTCCTAATTCTCTTAAAGGGTACAACCCCCCTCCCTCTGTTTTCACTCCCTGTGCTATGGGTATCTCGTTGCTCGGTTCCTTTTTTATCTCATCTGTTTTATTATTCTTTTCTCCTCCCTCTCCTCTGTTCCTCGTGTTCTTTGGGTCCTCACTCCCCTGTTTCCCATCCTCTCCTCCCTCCTTAATCTCTTTTTTTTCCGGTATTTCACCCATAGTGAACATTCCATTTGGTCCTGGTCGGGACCCCTGGAACATCCTCCATAAGTTAAACACCTCCACATGGTTTGCCAACTTCTTCCCTTTATATGTATTGTGCAGATGGTTTAATAGTGAATGTTGGGCATATGGATCGAAGCTACCATTAGGCGGCCACGGTGTTAGCATTTTGTTATCCGTCCCCTGGGTGCATTCTATGCTATATTTAATCAGTTTCTCCCTATGGGGTGGCAGTGTTGTGCAGATGTGTTGTAGTGGGGTAGTGAGGGTGTTCCCCCACCCTCCCGATCCTGTCCCGTATGACATAGTAGCGCTCCACTTGTTACCCTTCCCCTATCTGGTAGCAGTTTATCTCACCAGCAGTTTACAATATACAGCCTTATATCGTTTACCTGGCCCCGTAAGTTTGGGGACTTACGATAGTCCGCTAAGGAAAATTATAAAAAATATGGTGTTTTACATTTGTATATTTTCTCCTGTCTTTCTTTCTTTATACAACACCCTTACGGCCCCCTGCGGCCGAGGCGCACGTAGCCCCCTGCGGCTGCATACCCCTTATGACATTCTTATACAGTCGTCCTACTTTCACGTGCTCCTCCCCCTTCTACACTTGCCGTGGCCGCCGTTCTCCGTGCGCAGCCACGTTCCCCGTTTCGCCTTTCCCCTATCAACTCATTTACCGTTTATCTTCGTTTCCACTCCCTTGCCACACTTCTCTTCCCCACCCCTCTCAAAAGGAAGATTCTTTGTGCTCGCAATATCCTATGAAAGCCCTACTGGTGACGTCACCGATCTCTTCGAGCTACTGATAAGTTCTTCATATATTCTTTAAGTTCAAAATACACTTGCAATCTACCCCCGTTAACCCTACAGCTGTCTTCCTGTCACTCCTGGAACAAGGTAATCAAATCAATAATATAATCGGACTGCGCACACTGCGTCGCCTTGCGTGTGATACGCCCCTCGACAGGAGGGCTTAACCAGCCAATTATCTTCCGTATTAGGCAACTAGCTAGCTACCGCCTACAGGGAAACGTCATCTACCTATAGAGTTTCTTGCTCGAACAATAGGGATCCTCATCTACTCATTGATCAATAAATGCCAAATCGTAGGAAACCACACACACCCACCCTTGCACGTAGTTGCTACCTAGGCCAATCAGTTTCTACGAGCGGCTGCACGTGATGTTTTCGTGCTCCGCCCCTCTCTCTCGCGTAACGTAGTCGACTGCTCTCGCACTTGTTCGACTACCATTCATTCTATTTCCAACACTAAGTTGTCAAACCTTTGCCGCGCACCTGTGCAACACCTCCCGCCTCCCGGATTTAATTCCCCCCCCTCCCTCACAATTTCACATTGCTTGTTGTGCGTGGCATGCTCACCAAGTTCTCTTGATGCGGGGCCGCTCGACTGCGTGCACCCCTCCAAGCGGCTCGTCACCTCCCCTCGTCTGGCCCACGTCTGGACACTCGCCAACCGCGGGCGGGATACTTCTCAACCGGCTCCCGAGGGCCAATATCCAGATTGCGCTGTCCGGTCTTCTCGCAGCTCCGCGATGGTCCTGTAGTCCTCAGAAGGGGGCGACGGCAGAGGGGGCCGCGCCGCCGGGCCTCCTCGCAACCGGAGTGCTTGGAAAAAGTAAAAAATAAAAAGGCGGATCTTAAACAGATCTCAGCAGTGCCTTCAACTTGTCGGGGGGAAATTCTGCCGGGGTCGGCCGGGCCGTCCGCAGACCTCCGGGCAGGGAGGCCCCAACTCCTCCCGTATATCCCAGATGAGATAGAGTATGAGACACACGCAAGAAGCAAGGTGACTCTGCTGTTTATTAAACAAAAACGGCAGGGATGGGTCAAGGATCGTACGTGTCCGTCCTGACACACACACAATCGTGGGGCTCGCAGGCCCTTTTTACCTTAGTATGACGCGCTACTTGCGTCACCTTAGAAAGTTAGCAAAAAACCTATCGCCACTCTTAATTGGTTGCTCGAGTGGTAGGGTTAGTATAGCATACGTATAGAGAACAATATTAGTGGACAAGGGTTAGTCAGGTGATATATCTGGGTTGTCCCTACAATTAGATACATGAGAATTGTTACATGAAGTCTCCTGATGATTGGTCAATGTTAATGGCGTCAGTGATAGGAGCCCCATGTTCTGATTGGTGCGCCCGCGAGCTTCCCAGCCTGGGACCATCGCTGTTCCCAGCTCTCGGTGTACCTGTCATTTGCAACAATGTTTCACTATGAGTACGTGCAGACAATGTGAGGACTTATTCATGAGCTGGAAGGCCGACTACTCCCACTGTCGCAGATGTCCATTGAGCCTTTTAAGTGTGTCTGCCTGTGTCTTGTACCGAGGGATCCAGACGCCTTCTTTCTCCTGGGCTTGGCATCCTGTCAGGTTCGGCTTGGTCACGTGAGGTGGGACCGTGTTTGAGGCAGACTTTTGCACAATTAATATTGTTTTTCTACTGTGTGCCTGGTTTAATTTGCAGGTGTGATTTTAACGTTGGTGCGCGGCGTGCGAGGTTGCAACATCGTGCCCTTGATGGTCTGCTTTCGGAATGTGGGTTTGCAACATTGCGACCTTGGCTGTTTGCTTTCGCCGGGCTCATTCTGCAGGATCAGCAACCTGACTCTTGTTCTTTTAACGTCCATGGAAGCTCTTGCTTGCGGCCTACTTAGGCCTAGTGTATAGATAGAGTCGTTTGGTACACAGGCGCTTTAGGTTATAGTATCATATTGTCTTATGACCAGTATCGTGTCTTCGTTATATTTCTCATTATGGCACCTGGGTTTAGGAGAAGCGTAAGCAAGCTCTTTAGATGAGGTCATGATGCGTCTTGCGTTTCTGCATTTTGAGAGCCTATGTGGAAAATAATAAAGATGCACGTCCGTGAGTATGTCTGTCGCCTACGTCATAGCACTGAGTATATTCTTCGTGTAGATTGGTGCAGGAGTGTCCAGTGTGTATATTTGCACAGGTGTGCTGACCGTTGGCTAGGTCGTCATGGCATCTCTAACGACGTGTAGGTTTTAGTCTAGTTGATCCGTGCCGCAGGTGTCGGCATGGGCAGGGCGTGCTGCTGGGCAGGCAGATGGACACATCCGTATGTTCCTGTACCAGGGTATTTGGTCGTCTGGTAGATGGGCAAACTCTTCTCGTGGCGGGTGCCTGGGCCGTGATCCTTTAGGCCAGGCGCGAGAGGGGAAGGACGGGAGCCTGTTTTTCCATTCTCCCACTTCATTAATATCCAATCATAGTTCTAGTCTTGAAATTCAGGTCCTTTATCTGACAATAACTGTTTTCTTTTTCCTGGTATGTGGTTGCTAGGGAACTGAAGAGGAGGATTTGCAAAGTGGCGGTTATGAGTGGGCTTACTAGCTCATGGTAATGAAGATTTTCTGAAGTTATAAAAGTATTATTGTTGCGCCGTTGCGCACGTATGGGACATTCCGTTTGAAGCCAACTGTTGTCAGTTTCATTAAAAGGGGAGCCGTGTTCGAGGCATTCCCTTCAGAGTTTATAATACCGTCTTCAAGTTATGTGAGGAGACGGGTATGTCTCGTCAGTTACAGCAGGAGAAGAGCCGCGCTCGGCTCGAGATAGCCTCGGTGAGTGAGGAGGCGTGTTTGCAGTCAGCTGTTATGAGAGGAAGATTCCTGTGAAGCGGCCGACGAACCGCTGTATCTGATTTCATCTGCGGCCGAAAGAGAGAGAGGGCGGAGCTACGGAGACACCGCTGAGCAGTCAGCTGTTGGGTGAGAAGGATTCCAGTGAAGGGCCGAAGAACCGTTGAATATAATTAACTCTCAGTGGCTGAAAGAAAGAGAGAGGGGGCAGAGCTCTGCAGGCGCTGATGAGCCGCAGTACCAGCTGGGCTGAAAATAAAGCTACAGAGATGCTAAGAGCAATTAAAAGGTACGTGGAAGTGCAAGGACCAATGAAGGGGGAAAAAGCACAGAGCCTAAGGGGCTTATCTTTTGATGGGAAATAGAGGAAAATAGACTGTTTGACATTGCGAGAGTAAAAAAGCAAAGTGTGAGGTTGGGAACACTTATTACGCCCTCATTATAGAGGGAGTGCAAGTGACTGGTGCAAGTGACTGACAAAAGTGATATTAATTAGAAATATAAAGAGAATTTGAGAACAATCATCACACAGTAAAGAAAGTCATTAAGGAAGGAGAAAATACAGAGACTGTTAACAGATTGAAGCAAATAAGAAGAAGAAAGTAAAGGAGAGAATAAAGACTCTGAGAAAGAAATATAGAGACTTATTTGAACTGAGAGTATACAGAGACTTTCCTGAGTTTACTCCAAGAGTATTACATGAATGGAAACCACAAGAAGTGTGATGCAGAAAACGTATCCTTTTATTTAAGAGAAAAGAAACAAACATTACAATAAATAAAAGTTGTTTCTGTAACAAAATACCACCTACTAACTGTCTCAGTGTCTTTTCTATTCATTACCCTACAAAGAAACCTTTACAAGCCCCCATTCGAATTTGATAAGAAAGCTTAATAGCTTTTCTTATGCAGTCATTCGGGGGTTAAATCTTCCCTGCTGGCATCCTTATATTTTCTATACGAAGACCAGTAAGCCTGTTCTGTCTGGTCTCCATTGCTACATCTAGGGTTTGCCACAGGATGAGGTCACATGGTGGAGTGCAAGATATGTGCATATGCCCTAAAGAAACATTAGTGCTCACAAAATGAAGGCTGGTTCACTTTAACTGTGCACTGTTGCCCAAAGACAGGCCTTTCCAAAAACCATTCAATAATCACAGACATGTTTCTCCCTACTTTAGCTCTTTGGGGTGGGTTATCTAATAGGCTGGGAAATTAATAAAGCCAACAGTGGAACTCAGCTATCCAGCCTTAAAGATAAAACCAGGAAATACACTAATTCAATTTGCATTAGGATAAATATTCTCCTATTATAACCTATGCAGCCCACGGCTGCCTCCCCTAACAGAAGTCCTTTACCTAGGTTGCACTGAGTTCACTCTTCCCATTCCTAAGGATACACTGATTTTATGATCAGATATGAGCTCCTGGGATTAAAAAAAACTCACCAATTGAAACTGCTTGTTCCCAAAAAAACGTGTGTACCATTATGTAACTGCCCTGTTACACCAGATCAATGCCTTTTTATTATGAACGTATACAGGTAGATTTTCACAGCTGTAGGTAAGTGGGCCCCCGGCCATCGTTTTTTGGATGCCCCACTCCTCACTCCTGCACAGCGTGTAAGAATGGGCCAAAGAATGGTGGTGGGGAAGATGGTGGTGAGCTTCCCCGTGGAACTTCCATTCCATACAGACGATGCTTTTACAGCCCTGGTTAGTTTGGGTTTTTTAACAGGACTTCAGTGAAGGACAGGTAGAGTGCTTATAAATCGAATGCCTGAAGCCATCCCTGCTAAGGCATGTTTATTACACCAGCAGAGTGTTTACAACTCCGAATAAGACAGGTTTGAAAATACCCTGGTGGGCACCTCGAGTGCTAAGTCTGATGATAAGGCTTGTTTAAAGCGAGCTCAAAGAGTTCCCATGAGGAGGAGTTTAGGGCAGGGAGAGGCAGGAATGGGTGGGAATGGCCATAGGGATTAGCAGGCCTCATAAGCAAACACCTATAGACTGTGTGCCCCCCTCATAAGGGAATCCTGTGTGTCCCCCCTCATATGCCATTCCTCCTTAGCTGTACTCTATTGCAATAGTTTAGGATTATAGGTGTTGCAAGAGATACCTGATGGTCCTAACGAAAGATAGTGACCATGCATATTGATATTACATTAGTCTCTTGGTTTACTCATGGATAATTCTTGCGCTGTAACATGCCATGAAGCTACAGAGCATCAAGACTGAGATCACTCTATGTGATGCCAATTTTTTAAAGTCACTTCTGGTGATGCCAACACATATACAAACTAGGGAACTGTGCACGTCTTTTGCTGTACAGGGTCCCTTAAAGTCGAGCACCGGTTTTGACCAATAGTGTGCCGGTACCAGATATGTTAGGAGAATAAATGGAAACATGTTATGTTATGTCATGTTATGGTATTAGGCTTTTGTACTATGCCAAATCACCACTGTATTAGTCTCAAAGCGCCTGTGCGTGTCCATGGAGTGGCGTACAATGCCCACGCCAACATATTACAATATTAAAAGGATTGCTTTTCAAGGTTCTAACCCCTCAACCATCTGTGAAATATGTTCTCATTCTCCTACGGCCTGTGTCAGGTATATCAAATCAGCAGAGGCAGCACCAGCCCCAGGCTTTGGAGGGCTTAAGCCCTCCCAAAATGAGGAGGTTTGCAGGCAGAAGGAATCACTCAGCCATGAGGCTCAGCCCCAGGCCAGGTGATCGGGTGGGATTCTACCTCAAGAGCCTGTCTAATTTCTCACATGGGGGAGCAGGATATTTACATGTAAACAATCATTAATATAGCAGCAACAACAAACGCACAGAGACAAAAGCCTGCCCAGGCGATGTCAATACACCCCCTATGCTTGCTGGGCTGAGCTGTTCCATGACGGCGTAATAGCTGTTCTGCCTTCTGAGCCCAGTGGGGTTGGGAGGGGGAGGAGCGGGGGTGGGGGGGGGGGCGATGGCCTCGTGGTTTCATGGCCCTATTCAAAAACAGCTTTCAAAACTATCATGCAGTCCCCCAAACAGTTTAGGCTGATTATTCCCTGCAAATCAGCAGTCTGTGGACCTACGGGAAAGTCCAAGTGAGCGACTATGTGCAGACTGTGAGCAACCAGCTCTCACTTCCCTGGTGCAACTTATCGCGTGCACCCGAGAACGAGGGGTGACCTTTGTCCTCCGCTGCCGTGCTGCAGAGTTCTGACATCCGAAAAATGAAAAGCAAGGAGACCGCGGGAACGTGCTCTGGGGAATGCGGGCCGTCGCTGGCGCTCCTTTCTGCCTTACCTGAGATGTCATCACTGAAAGAAATTCCTCGCGCAGCCAACCTCAGCCTCGCTTTCATTTTCTCTTCTCTTTCGTCATCTCTGTGACACTCCACAGGTGCTTCCCTCACAATCAAAGCTAAACACACAAGTGCATTTTACATTTTCGAAAAGGGGACGCTGCAGGTATAAAAAGTAGCAGCAATGGAGGATCCAGAAACACTCCAGAGGAGAGGACCCGAGAGAGAAGAGGGTGCAGAGCAAAAAGAACGCACAGCACACAGGTGAGAGACTGCTGCATGAACTTGCTCCCAAATATATATGCTGTCACAGAATGCATCAAAGCAAGAACTCTGCTGGTAGGAGAGATATCTGAGCTGTCACAAAATACAGGTTCATGCAGGGATAGACTAGAGGGAGCAATATCTATGCTAACACAGAATGTACCGTGTACAGAGCCATGCAAAGGGGAGAAGATTAACTGAGCTGTCACAGAATGCATCACAGCAAGAACTCTACTGGTGGGAGAGATATCTGAGCTGTCACAAAATACAGGTGCATGCAGGGATAGACTAGAGGGAGCAATATCTATGCTAACACAGAATGTACCGTGTACAGAGCCATGCAAAGGGGAAAAGATTAACTGAGCTGTCACAGAATGCATCAAAGCAAGAACTCTACTGGTGGAAGAGATATCTGAGCTGTCACAAAATACAGGTGCATGCAGGGATAGACTAGAGGGAGCAATATCTATGCTAACACAGAATGTACCGTGTACAGACCATTGCAAAAGGGGGAGGAATAACTGAGCTGTCACAGAATGCATCAATGCTAGAGCTCTACTGGTGGGAGAGATATCTGAGCTGTCACAGAATGCATCAAAGCAAGAGCTCTACTGGTAGGAGAGATATCTGAGCTGCCACAGAATGCATCAAAGCAAGAGCTCTACTGGTAGGAGAGATATCTGAGCTGTCACAGAATGCATCAATGCAAGAGTGGTGGGAGAGATATCTGAGCTGTCACAGAATGCATCAAAGCAAGAGCTCTACTGGTAGGAGAGATATCTGAGCTGTCACAGAATACAGGTGCATGCAGAGATAAACTAGAGGGAGCAATATCTATGCTAACACAGAATGTACCATGTAGAGAGCCATGCAAATGGGGGAAGGAATAACTGAGCTCTGACAGACTGCATCAAGGGCAGAGCTACATTAGCAAGAGACAAAGAGAGAGAGAGAGAGAGAGAGAGAGGAGAGAGAGAGAGAGAGAGAGAGAGAGAGGGAGAGAGAGAGAGAAAGGGAGAGGAGAGAGGGCGGGAGAGAGAGAGAGAGGGAGAGAGAGAGAGAGAGAGAGAGAGGGAGAGAGAGAGAGGGAGAGAGAGAGAGAGAGAGAGAGAGAGAGAGAGGGAGAGAGAGAGAGAGAGAGGGAGAGAGAGAGAGAGATGGGTGATTCCACAAATATTGAAAAGTAGTGTAAGCGTGTCATGAAGAAGTACAAGCAACACACGAGGATGGATTTAAGTGTAAGAATCGTGCTGTCATGGTGAATGTGCTTCTCTTGGTGACTACTGCCAGTAAGAGGCAGTGCTGCCTCTTGTGATGTACGTGATTCACCGCCAGTAAGAAGCACCTCTCTACCATCAGGGCCTAGACTGAAAGTGCATTTTACTTCTGGAGAACTCTCATAGAGTTGAAGTTACTTGAAACCGGATTAGAAACTATGTTCACATTGTGCATTGATGTGTTTTACTGAAAGTCGCTAAATAAAGTCTAATTAAACGATACATGTCATAAATCAGTTGTTTCTTGAAGTACTGAACTGAATTTCCTGTGCTTATTTCCCTGGGTGCAGACATGGATGTGAAGGCAATGATCCTGGCCATGGCAGCCCTGACCGTTCTTACCGCAGAGGCCTTCCCCAGGAAGCCACATGCAAAGTGCCGCATCTCGCAGTACAAGACCCTCCTCCCGTCCCAGCTCAGAGCCGTGCAGGAATTAAGGGACAAATACGTAAGTGGATCATTCCGTCCCTTCATGGCGCCTTGAGGGGCTTGCTATTTACATGTGATGTTGACCCTCTGACGTGCTACAGTCCTATCTCTGCACACGTGACGCCTCTTACAGCAAAGGAATTCCTTGCCGCTCAAAAATCATAAATGTGTGTCAATTCAATGTACATAAAATCGTATCTAACGCCCAGAAAACATATCAGATATGTGTATATAGATACTCAAAGGGACTGTCAGAGGAAAAGTAGGATGGGCTCCCAGAAAGCCAGCTGCAGTCAATCACTGTGATTCAGCCATTCAGAAACCTAGTCAAGGAGCGTGCTGCCTGTGTCTGTAGAAGCTGATCACTATGGAAGTCACCAGATCGCTGGTGGTGGTCATGTGACATTGGACTTCCTCCCCAGGCAGCCACCCAGAACCTTCCAGCAATCAGCGACCAATCCAGCTCGGCACTCCAGCAGCAGCGGATACGTCCGGTGCTCGCTCCCTACAGCGAATCGTTGCTCCCGCAGGAGCTTTCGGGTCTATACTGGAGATCACCATTATAAAGCCAGGTGTGCTGCCCATAGGCAGTTGCCAGTCATATACCATTTATTTAACCCTATCACCAGGTATCCCGTCGCCTGGCGTCCACATCAAAGGGCTCTCAATCTGAGGGCATCTTCTGTGGGTCTGTGGGGTCCTAGGGCACTTCTCTGTCTTTACTGCCATAAACCCACCCCATAACCAGGGAAGTAATTTCACTGAAATGCCAGGGGTAATGGAAGTGATGTCACATGACCTTTGACCTCTGATGACACCACAGTAAGTGATGTAATTGGACCCCACCCCGTAGTGACATCCCAGGAAGCAATGGACACGACCTTTCACCCTTTAACAAAACAGGAAGTGGCATCACATAGCATTGTTCCTAAGTACACTACAAAAAATATGGTTAAGATATCACTGTAATGTGATATACATTTCATACAAGAATGGATCACCATATGTATCGTTAATATCAGTGTGTATAGGCCCATATTACTGTGAACGCAAGTAGACGTCCAACGCCAAATGCCAATGATGTGTTATTATATAGCACTTACGTGCTTTATATAGAACAAATATACATTCAAAAATTACTTTGCACTAACTTTGCACTGCAGAAATACACTGTGCACAGTTCCATGAATCAGGGTTTGTGTCGGCAGTGCAAAGTCACTTTTCGGCATGTGCAAACTCACTTTGAACCGTGCAAGAAATTCCATGAATCAGGCCTTTAGTGTTCATAGGATTTCACTGCCTAATCTACCAAATTCAGTGCCTTGTGCATTACACTGCCTTATCTACTGCATCTAGTCCCAATGGGATTGAATTGCCTAATCTGCAGCATTTAGTGGCTAGTGGATTGCACTGCCTCATCTAATGCATGTACGGCCTCATTACACGTATGGTGGAGCACAAACAAATCTCTGGCAACGGGATTACTGCCAAAGTTCCCGCTCCAGCATACTACGAGTATGGCCCTGGAGTGGAAGATTTACCTCCGGCCTCATGCTGGTGGTCAATCCTCCAACTCTCTGCCGGAAAATCAGTGGAATTATCACAGCGGAATTAAAGCTGCCGTAATTCTGCCAAAAAAGCCCATTGAGTCATATGGATGAAAAAGTCATTGGGATTTACACCCCCACCACCATTTGTAATCCGGCAGTAATACCGCTTTACCAAGTGGCAGTAACAGTAACACAGTTTGGTCGTATCTGGGCCGATTTACCACCCAGATACCACCAAACTCAAAATTAGTGGATTGCACTGTCTGATCTATTGCATGTAGTGTCAAGTGGTTTGCACTGCCTAATCTACTGCATTTACTCCCAATTGGATTGATTTGCCTAATCTACTGTTAAATTACTGCCAATGTTCCTGCTCCGCCATACTACGGGTATGGCCCTGGAGTGGAGGATTTACCTCCAGCATAAACTGGAGGTAAATCCTCCAACTCTCTGCTGAAAAATTGGCAAAATCAGCTAAATTGGCAGAATTACCATGGCAGAATTACTGCCAAGGTAATTCCCCCAAATAAGACCCATAGACGCCTATGGACTCATAAAAATTGAGATTTACACCGCCCCTATCACTTGTAATTTGGCAGTAAATCCATTGGGTAGTATTCCAGCAGATATACAGCCAGAATACCACCCAACTCATAATGAGACTCTTAGTGCCTAGTGGATTACACTGCCGAATCTACTGCATTTAGTGCCTAGTGGTTTTCACTGCCTAATCTACAGCATTTAGTGCCTAGTGAAATGCAGTGCCTAATCTACTGCATTTAGTTATTCGTAGATTTAACTGCCTAATGCACTGCGTTTAGTCCCTATTGGATTCAATTGCCAAATCTACTGCATTTAGTTATTCGTAGATTTCACTGCCTAATGCACTGCGTTTAGTCCCTATTGGATTCAATTGCCTAATCTACTGCATTTAGTGCCTAGTGGATTGCACTGCCTAATATACTGCATTTAGTGTCTAGTGTATTGCACTGCTCAATCTACTGCATTTTGTCCCTAGTGGATTACAGTACCTAATCTTCTGCAATTGGTTGCTAGTTGCCCTGCAATTTCTCAATCTAATGCATCTGGTATTTTTGTAGCCCTCTACTGCGTAATATAATGCACTGCACTGCATATTCTTCTGCATCTGGTCACTAGTGGTCATGTACTGCTTAGTCCACTGTATTTGGTAACTAGTGCACTGTAGAAATCTATTGTAGGTCTGACCCTGGTCAGCATTGGCACTGCACTGCTATGTCTACTGCATTTCATCACTTATGGTCCTGTACTACCTAATGTCTTACGTTTCGCTGCCTAACTGATGGCCCTACCTCACACTCCATTAGGAATCTCATCCTCATCCTCCTCTTCCCTTCAATCCTATTACAATGCACTCTCACACCACCTGCTGGTTATATTCACCCTATCTCCCCATCCTCTCACTCCATGCAGCTCCTCTCCCACTTCAACATCCCGCTCATCTCTTCCACCCCACTCTCACCCTTCTCATCATGCCCCTACCCTTTGCTGTCCTTCAGAAGAGTCCAAGGCCGCCCTTTAGACTCCATCTTCATCTATCTCACCCTGCCTCCAATCATTAACTATCTTTTCACTGCTCTCTTCCATTACTCCCACATTCAGCCTTTGGAATACCCAATCTAGCTGGAAAAATTCTCCATTCTTATGGATCACTGCTAGCCGTACAGCTACCCAGTCAAGGCCATGGACATTACTGAACTATGGATCAACCCCATAGCACTGACAACCCTGCTGCCCTACACACTGACTCACATTTCTTCACTCCTCCAGGGCTGGCATTATGATAAATAAGGCAAAGGCCTCTGCCCCCCTTTCTTTCATACCACTCTCCTTTGAGTTCATGGTGATCCAACTCCTCCCACCCACTCCTCCCATTACCCTCCAAACGTATGGGCTCCCGGCCCCCTCAATCCCAACTCATCTTATGCGTATAGGTGCCTTCACCATCTCAAAAATCTCCTCTACTCACCACCCTTTACTCGACTCCCTACTCACCGACCACTGCTTGAAGTCCCTACACAGCATATCCACCCACTCCCGGTGACACTCTCTTGATCTGTCTTCCTCTCATCCTCCTGTTCCTCCTTTTAACTCACTCTCGACCCCTAACCCTCTGACAACTCAATTGCCCACTTCAGCATAACCGTTAGATCTCCAGGTACTCCCCCTTTCATGTCCTCCATCTGTAAACATAAATTCAAGCCTAACTTCCTTCCCCTCTATATAGACAAAGGGAGGTCCTTACTCCTTCCTCTTGCGCCTCAGGCCTCCTCCATTGAACAGGCCTTTTCCAACTTCAACCTGGTCATCTTCGCCCCTCTGGGACACCACTACCCCTCTGAAACCCCACACTATAGGCTAAGCTAGCTCCTTCACGTCATCGGGCTATCTCCTCTACACATTCTGCTAATGACGTTGCCCAATACTTCTCCTGCAAAATCTCTAAAATCCAGGAAACTCTCATCAATCTCCTCTACCCCGCCTTTAAAAGGATCTCTCTACTTACATTAATGCTAACCGCCTCTGTGGCCCTCTCCAGTAGAGTGTATGCAGCCATTATTCTGCTGAAACGGCTCTCACTCATGTCTTCAATTTTCTAACGTTCAGACATCATCGCAAACTCTGTTCTAGCTACTGAAAGCCCAGAGAGATCCCTTTGGCGAACACGCTCTATAAGCCTGGAGGTCATCGGACCAGTATTGCACGGAGTCCCAGTGAGCGCAGTTAGTAGGGCAGCTTCCAGCATCCCAGCTCTTTCAGATAGTCTGGTGTTTTGTCCAAGCTGCAGCAAAGGTCTCCTTCTGACATCTCTGTGTTTTGTTCCAGGAAGAGAGAATGCTGCCAAACATTCAGAAATGCCCTACAAAACACCTGCAGCAGAGGCCATCCATGCACCAATTCACGGTAAGTGAATCCACACGAATGTGAAACCAAGGCTTGAGGCTTCCAGGCAACCTCACTTTCATGCAGTGCTCTGCGGCGCATGGATCCAGCTCAACTCAACTAATTGTATACTAAACTGTACATTTGTGCACCAATCACATGGAGGCACCCCACCCCTATGTGACTCGAGAAAGATGGTTGCAGGTAAGTCTTTCTGTGTATGCAACATTTAATCTAAAATCAAGCAAGGGGTTCCAAAACGGTTTACAGAACAGATATATAAGGCAGCTTGTTTCTTTATAAGATGTGCATTAACACACAAACACTTTTCAAAGCTCAGTAATATAATGATTCAGGTGAAATGGGTGTAATGCAATTCATCCATTACGTAGATGAATATGGTGCACAAGTGGAGCATGAGGCACCCTATGCGGGCACAGGTGCTATGTGGCAATACATCTTCTCCTGCTCTACAGTGTCCAGGTAATAGGGCATTCCTAAAAGCTAAAAAATCTAGGCCTGGCAGGGCAATGCTTTAAGCCACAGCCAGGGTCAGGACATCACATGAAAGCACAACAAATAGAATCCTCTCAAGGCACCACAATGCGACAACTGATTCCATACACGTGTACAGATTAATTCACTGGATACGCATTGCACAAAGGGGACATGTGCAAGCTAGCAATTCCTATAGGGATACTCCAGAATGCCATATCATGCAGTTATATTTAGATGACGCTGGTCTAGCACAGTTACACATACATCACGTAATCTGAAGGGATCATCTAGTGAAGGCAGCATCCAGTGGTGAGATGGACTGGACAATGCTTCAGTGAATGGACAAGTAGTGGCTTCCGATCTTGGAAGGATGGCCATGAGCAGAATCCTGTTCCTGAATCCTCAAATAGAGTGCTGCTGATTCCAAGAGTGGACGGTGGATCAGTCTCTACCTCTAGAGAAGCAGAGGCAAGTAGCGCCTCTAAGTTTGGGGGTTTCATAATTTCCAATGAAAACTCACCATTATTTATAGTGCTTATTGTGCAAATGAGGGGAAAGAGATTCATACAGCCAAATATCCAATCCCATCCATACTTTTCTGACAGGAAACATTACTTAATATGGGGGAATTTCTCAAAGGAGGAGGCCCTGCCACATTTATGCTGTTACCTTAATTCTGCCTTTACTGGCCTTTCCACCACATATATGATCACCTCTGTTATATCAAAGGCAAGGTTCCCCTGAACACTTGCAAATACAAGTGTCAAGAAGTCTTTGTGTCCACTAGTGCAGAGAACAATGGATAGTATTAATTAGGAGTGTAAACCTCTGCAGCGTTTGCCAGGAAGCTTAATTTAACAATTATCAAAACAGTAACCATTTATCACTGGGCTCTTAAAGTGATTCCTTTGGGAAAGTACCTTCCTTTCACTCATTAGGTTCTGACTTTACTGTACACATTGGTGTTTTCGGGAGGGTTTGAAAGTGATTGATATACTGACGTTCAAGCTACTTTTGTAACAGGCCTTCAGTGTAACATGAAGTAATGGCAGTCAAAGATCATGAAATCTCCTTAAAGAAGCTTTTATCATAAACATACCTGTTATTTTATCTGGGCAGGTCTAACACAGTGATTTACAATCTCAGGACAATATGTATTTGTATATGTCAAAACTGCAGCATTAAAACTTCACATGTAGGTCTTCTTATCATGTTGAATCAGAAAACTGATGCAGTCACTGCCAACATATTTTCCTGGTAGTAGGACCAAGACTGATTTGCATATGGCTGGTACCCTTCTGCAATGGCACAGACAGGCAACAATATGGTGTGTAAGATTCCTCAGAGCAATGCCAGTGATTAAGAACAATTCAAATCTTGCCACTCATCCCATTTATTCGTAATAAAATGAGAGAGGTTACACCCAGAAGTGGCCCCTAGCTCTCTTTGCCATAAGAAAGCAAGCTGTACCTCACTTATGAGGCCCAACAAGGCCTAAACATGCCTGGGGATGCTCGTCCTTCTGTGCAGGGGGTACATCACCTAGCAGTTCGGGGTGGACTGCTCACATTGGTGGCAGTACCGAGAAAGATTTGAATATGGCAGGCCTCCTTCTGCTATGGTCCATGAGGGATAAGAAAATGGTGTGGAAGGTTACTCGGAGCAATGCCAGTGGTTGAGATTAATTCATAACCTCTCACTCATCACATTTTGGTAATACCATCTTTTCAAATCCCTTGCAAGGAATGTAGGGGAACAGAGCTGAGACTTCAGATTGAAGGATCCCACTAGCTGATATAGAGATTCACAGTTCTCACGACCCCGTTTCTTCTCCTCTAAGGTCCACGAAAGAATCCTCTATGTTGAACAGAAGTTGTCACTGGCTATCCACGTCTTGAAGAACTTCAGCAACGCCGAGCTGTTACAGTATGTGTCTAAACCACTGCATATGCTGATGGCCATCAGAGAAGACCTGAGACACTGCGTAAGTACTGACCGAAGATGAACCGCAAACCTTGTAAATTGTATCCTCTACCATGGCTTATATGCTGACTGTTTTAAGTGCACATCCTGAGGTCTGTGGGCATTCAGAACCTTTTTAAATATGTCCAGCACCCGTCAGTATCCCCAGCCCTCACCACCACTGGGCATGTCTACTTTTGCATTGGTAAACTGCATGATGCGTAGCTAACATCTCACCAATAAGAACCATCAGGATGTCTAGTTGCCCTGAGACAGATGTAAGTGCCATGACATTGTCATGAAAGTGGCACAGGAATATCCATGCTCAGCTTTCTACCTTGCTTTGTCTTTCAGCCCAGTACTATAGCCCACAAGAGCCAGAAACCTACCCGCCTGGACACCTGGCTGAAGGAATTCAACAAGGATAACGAGATGGTAAGATTGGGGCAATCTACTGTCACCTAGGCAACCAAGGGGAAAAGAATGAGAGAAATCATCAGCGGGGACCAAATGGCGAGTCCATTGAATCAAGGGCTAAGAGTGCTGCTGGGGGAGTACTGAGGAAGAGGATGAGTAGCATCCTGCGAACATTGAAGGATACTCATTGAAGTGTGTAACCTGCCTCTTTCTGTATTCTCTAGGAAACCCAGGAGTGTCTCGAGATGAGGGTCACCCTCAATCTCTTCCAGATGTTAAATGAGGACCTGAAATGTACGGCGTACATGGAGCAGTGCGACAAACTGGCGCGGCGTCTATCCCTGCCCACACGACTCACTACAGTAAATCAGAATCAAGAATGACGAATGAAGGAGGGTGGTTCTGCGGCATCCCTCCTGGATGTGGCTACCAAGACGTCCAATCACCGGCTAAATTGAAAAGAAACACCTCAAAAGTTCTCTCTGATTCTAACCCTCAACCCAGAATAATCCCGAATCCGAGAGGACTTCTGCTACCTACGACTTCCAGGAAAATATTGGGAGATGAACATTCGATGAGGAAAGCAATGACTATTTCTAGTGGATTGAATAATATGGCTACCTGCCCAAATGAACAGTGAGGTCACAAATGACTCTATGCCGCTTAGCCCAGAAAGACGTCTAAAGTGTAGCAGTTGTATTGCTGGTGGTGTAAGGTATAGTGAGCTAGAAAGCTGTACAGTCTAACCCCTCAGGTCAGCTAAGAAGACACAGGAGTATTCTTTCTGCTCACACGATATTGACCCAGAGCTTGAGCATTAGCACTTTTGAGGCCTGCTTCAAGGGAAGTGCGTTGTATTACAGTGTATATTTATCAAGAAACATATTTATTTCTTATATTATTTATTGAAAATGGATTTAGATTTTTAAGCAGACACTGTTATTTAAAGGTTCACCTGCGATGGATACCATGTCTTATTTATTGATTTGTTTTTTAAAGATTAACTTAAATAAGTGATGTATTTTTGCTTTTGTATAGTTATCTTATTGACATGACAGAAGTCTATTTTTATAAATTGTACAATCAAATAAACTAAAAGAAACTTATTTTAGTATGTTATGCTTTGCATATGACTATGTGTGACAGCCCTCTCCTTCCCTGTTTCGAGATACAAGCATTGTCATTTTCTACTGAATGTGAATTGCTGGCATCGAGTGGACAACTGTTCTGCTTATGTGTTGTTGGGCCCCCCTGCACGCAATTAAAGAAATTCCCAATTTAAGGGGAAAATGAATGGTTTAAGCAAGACATTTCCTCTTTCCTTTTCCTCTCCATCTAGTGACAAAGTAAACACTGCCTGCAAATTACGCTTTGGAGACAGCCTTCACTAATGGATTCCTATGGAATCCACCTGGTCTTAAACAGAGGCAAAACATTAGGAAGATTCCATAGGAATGTATTCTTTATACAGCAGCAAGAAAATATCATGCAGGCAAAAAACAAAAAGCACTGACAAGGCGACAGAGGCCAGCATGGCGGAAATCTTCTCTCTACCAGGACCTTGCTTCACCTTATTACTGCTCAAAAGTGTGGGCAGAGCGGGAAACAGAGGTGTAAAGGCATTACACCTCACTTTTACATCTCATATTCCCCCTCCACCTGCTCTCTACGTCTGTTTTCCAATCTGAATTTAAGCCTGATGCTATTCTCCCCTTTCCAAAAAAGCCCTCTCCTGACCCATGCATCCCTCCCTGCTCCCTATTACTCTACTGCTTTGCTTCAATTTCTTTATAAAATCATAGAACTGTGCGTGTACCCGCAAGTAGGTGTCTATCGTGACTACCATTCTCTTTCATTCCCTTTTCAATTTGGATCCCACCCTCTCATTCCACAGAAACTGCCCTCCTTAGTGTTGCTAATTCTTTGCTTTCTGCCCATTACAAACCAGTTCCCTCTAGTTGTTATTCTCCTGCATCTTTCCACAGCATTCCATAATGTGGGTCACTCTACTCTTCTCACTACCCTTTCCTCTCTCGGCTTCTCTGGTTCAGTCTCACAGTGGTTTTATTTTGACCTATCTGAACGAGGGCAAGTGCTCCTCTACTTTTCCTCGACATTATGGCTCCACCAGGGGTCTGTTGTTGCTCTCCTCTTTTTACACTCAATACCATTCCATTATTATGACCTCATATGGAATCTCCTGTCATTGCTACGCTGATGCATCCCAAATCTTTGTCTCTTTTCCTTTCTTCACTGATGTTCTTCATTCTACTGTTGCTGCTTGTCTTCTTGCTCTCCGTTCTTGGATGCGCCCCCACTTTCTACAACTTAACACCTCCAAAACGCAGGTTCTATTTTTTTTCCTGATACAACTATTCATCTGCCTATGCCCACCTCTGATCTGGCAGTCCCTCCTTCTCTGCTTTCTCTAGCTCTTTCCAGCCATAATCGCATGGTTATTTTGATTCTTCTCTTTCCTTTTCCTCTCAAATTTCCAACACTACCTACTACTGACTCTTTCAACTTTTTCATTCTCCCTTTTCTCACCTTTCAAGCTACTGAATGTTTTATTAGTTTCATGTTCTCTCCAGACTGGATTGTTCTTTGGCCCTTCTGATTGGTCTTACCGCTTACCAGCTTGCCCCGGTACGGTACATCTTTACTTCAGCTATTCTCATTCTTTTCAGCGACCTCCATTCCCTCTTCTCTTCTTTCGATACCTTTTGAGTCCCCACCTTCTCTATCATTTTCTTTGTATTGTTGTTAAATGTGTTCATGCTCTTTATTTATTTTTTGCATTTGTAGAAGCACACTGAACCCTCAGGTATCTAGGCGCTAGTTACTTGGATCTTTTTACTTGCCATGTCTTACCTCTCTTTATATTCCTCCTTGCACTTTCTGCTGTCAAAATCAGTTTCTCCTCGTCGCTCCAAAACCCCATGTGCTCCATCCCACTTTCAGTCTTTTCTCTATGGGCCCCGAAACATTGCAACTCTCTGCCTCTATCTATCCGGCCTTCTCATATCCTTTCCATATTTCATACTAATTTTAAGGATTATTATTTATCGTCCCTATCCTACCCTATTCCATTATTGATTATTTTTCTTCATGTTGCACTATTATTCAACGGTGTCTTCATATCTGTAGTGCGCTTTGGTGAAAGTGCTTCATACAAATACAAAATTAGGGTGACACATGTATTTTTGGCAGCTCTAAAAGGCACTAATGGGGGTTATTTTATTAAAAAATTGTTCATAAGTAATGTATTTTTCCTTTTGTATAATTATGATGTTATTGACATGACAGAAATCTATTTTTTACTAGCTGTCCCCGGCCACGCATTGCTGTGGCTCAGTCTGGTTAAATGGAAAAGAAAGAAAAGAGAAAGCGCACATTTCTAATATGTTTAATTTAACAATGCTTGTGGGTAGTTTTTAATGGCTCTGGCTGTTCTCCAAGTTAAGGCAGTTTAATTTTCCCGGTGGCGCAACACATTCCTTTTGTTTCTCCATTAAATTTCAGAGCCTTGCAATAAGGACACACTTCAGTCATAGTGCCGATGAGAACATGCCGGCTCAAAATATAATCATCAGCTGTGTTGTCCCGGAATGCAAGGTGATTGTAATCGCGTGATTGTTGAGCACGGAGTCGTGTTTGACGCTGATCTGCTGTTTCTCGTTGACGTCTTTCAGCCACTCTCAGCCTGTCGCGTTCATTCTGTTGAGAATGAAGCCGATATGAAGCTGCAGAACACAATCGCCGTGCTCGCAACCGTGCATCCTAAAGTCTGGCTCTATGTCACTCTGCTGGTTCCTTGGCACGTGTTTGAGCCATTCTAAATCGGAAACATTGAAATGGAATCATAAACAGATGGCGCTGTTTTGCAGTAAAATGTTCAGTATAGCGTGTGTTGCTTTTACGTCCAACAGATGGAGCTGTTTTTCAGAAAAAGCATGTTTTTTCCTGTCACAGGTGTGACATCTATGTATAGTAGGTATACAAAAACATGCACCTATTCGAATGCAACGTTGTGTCAAAATTTCAAAGCAATCAGTGAAGAACTGTCAGAGATTTAAGATTTAAGATTTTGAACAAACGTACATTTAAATTTAAATTTTATTTATATAGATAACTTGTACAATCATAAACTAAAAGAAATACATTCTAATCATTCATGATTTTTGTGTAACTGTGCTTGATTTCCTTCTGTATCCCTGTTTCTGAGACAAAAGCAGTATCATTATCTGTTGAACGACCGTTGCCTGCAGGGGGGCAGCCAACATTAGCACGTATGTGCTGTTGGGCCCCTGCATGCAGGTGTAAAAGTGAGAGGTGAAACCTTGTACAATTGCCTTTACCCTTCACTTCTACTCTCCATTTTGTTAAAAGTATAAATGCTGCCTGCAAAACATGCTTTGCAGATGGTATTTGCAAATGGATTCCTCGCATGTAACAAACAGATACAAATTCCATAGGAATCCTCCATAACAATCTCATCCAGGAGTAAAAGAATGTGTACTT
Organism: Ambystoma mexicanum; assembly: GCF_040938575.1. Classification (NCBI taxonomy): domain Eukaryota; kingdom Metazoa; phylum Chordata; class Amphibia; order Caudata; family Ambystomatidae; genus Ambystoma; species Ambystoma mexicanum. Next base: position 665,247,787 of record NC_090923.1, on the reverse strand, counting down.
TTGAAGATGGAGGAGGAAGACAGGGCAGAGATGTTAACTCTGCTTCAAGCCGCTTCCAGTGTGCCTTGAAACACTCTGGAAATGAGCTGCAGTGGTAAAGGAAGGCATAAGAGCATCACTGCATGCTTATATTCCTTCATTTGGCTCGCCACCCCTATAATAAAATTACCCCTTATAGGGGTCTTTTGCACTAAGTGCAGATTGCATGCAAGGGACCACCAACGTTTCAATGATTGCACTTAAAGGTAAGGTGGAATGCAGAGCAGCCAAAAGCTTCTGTACAAATTACATTTACACCACGTTTTCCACAAATAGTACATTTTGCCAGTAAATTGTGCTCTGCATCCAGTGTTTACTAACAGATTCCCATGGAATCTGCCTGCTGATTAGTAGGTTCCGTAGGGGCCCATTTCTTTTACGCCTGCATGAAAATCTCCTGCAGGCATGAAATTAAGTCCTCACTAAAGATGGAGGAGGAAAGCAGAGCAGAGATGTTAACTGTGCTCTGCACTCCGTCTATGTGTGATCTGACCAGGGGGTGCAGAATCCAATAGCCAAAAATGTGAAAGGAGTCCTGGCCAACACCACGAACAGAGTGGCTCATATAGGAGAGATCTGCTGCTAGGCTGATAGACTTAGCCGACTGAGGAGCCAAAATGCCCTTCCAAATCATTGCAACCGTGGTAACCAAAGGGTATTGATGATAGATCAGCAAGGAATATCGAGGCTTAGTACCACCAAAAATTGAATCCACCAGTCACAAAGTCAAAGTTATGAATATAACTTTATTCTGTACAGTTTCAAATATCAAAGCAGGTAGCTATCTGGCTCCCAAGCGCCTCACAGTGTGTACCAGCAAACACTGTGAGGGGAGTGAGTGCTGGTCATCACAAAGCATGCAGTATTTATACACAGTCCTGGTCATAGCCCAGCCCTTCTCCAAACTAATAAGTTACAAATTTGGGTTTGTGCGCAGTTCACATAACAAACATAACAATATTAATATACACTTTTGACATGTTGTCCTATCCTTGAAGATTCAATGGTGGTGTTGGTTCTCCAGCTTAGGTTGATTCTAGTTTCAAGAAACAAACTCAATAGTTTATTGCTAAGGCACATAGTTTTAGTTTGTCTACCATTCAGTTCTGATGTTTGTATATTGCTGATGCAATTGGTGCAGACAACACTTTGAATTGAAGTTCACTGTAGCTCCAAGGTTCCATGGGAAACTTGGTTGTATTCAGCTGTGTAGATCTTTCCTTGTTTCTTGAGCTTTAGGATAAGTCCTGTTGCAAGAAATGCACAAAGGATTTCTTGCAAAACTCACAGCATTAGTTACTTTGCATTGTATGCCACTGTTTGAGGGAGGATGAGTCTGTAGACATAGATAACACTTTGAATGAGAGTTCATTCTGACTACAAGGTCTCTTTGCACAGAACAAATAGTCTGCTCCTGGCAGCTCTACTGTTGACATAGGCTCAAAGGTCAGTCTGCTCTGGCAGCTGAAAACATGGTTAATCATTTCTGAACAGAGAGCAAGAGTCAGAATCAAAATGGCAGATGTTTTCCAAAATGGCGACAAAGTCAATTCTGTCTAGGTTTAGTTAAGCATAGGTTTTTAATACAAATGCGAAATGGCTTAGGCCAATGTTTATAATCAGGCAGTATTTATGCGAATATGGTTTAGCAAACCCTCCTTTTGACCCAAGCCAAGAGCATAATTCAAACATTCTGACCATACGATGATCATGTATCATAATCAGAGCACTCTGAGTTGCTGGATTCAAAAACATCAATTGCCATTAACTCTTTAATAGTTATTTCCTGCATTACTAAGGCATAGGTTGCTTTTTCAGGCATTTGTACCTTAGGTCCTAGTGTACCTACTGCTTGTGCACAACATCCTCCTATCATGGAACATATGACAGGGAGGCATTGTACACAACAACAACGGAACAGGAGAATACCAAGAATCACCATTAAGACTGCAAAGGTCTTCCAACCCCATGATCGTAACAAGTCCCAGGACCAAGTACTAAGATTCCAGTTTCCCTCTGGGACATGTACTTCAGCACTCAAGTTATGTAGATTTTGAATTGCCTTGAATATGGTAGGGGAGGAGTTGGGGCCAAAAACACAGAATGCAGATCCTACCATTTTGCATACCCCACCACGCTCAGCTAGAATGATGTCTAACAACATTCTATTTTGAAGGGCTACTAACCTAATCACCTTTTGATCTAGCGTCATGTTTTACAAAATATCGGTGGTCCTATTGATGGTTTTCTCCAGTACCCTTGCTAGTCTTCTAATATCCTCGGAATTCATTATTTGTCCCCAAAATGGCACAAAGGATTTTCCAACATCACCCACGACTTGTGAAGGAATATCTCCATTCTCATCCCGCCTTGGACGAGCTCTAGAGACTTTAGAGGTGCTAGCCACATATACCCCTGGTAACAAGATACCCAAATAACAAGTACCCTGCCAATCTCTAGGTAACCAAGGATAAGCTTCATCGCCACAGACAAAGTAAACGGGATCACCTACATACAAGGGTCCGTCCTCACTAGTTAGGTTTGCAATGTTGGTACAACCCTCGAATGTACCCATTGGCTGAGAACCATCCCTTTGTATGCAGAAGGAAACAGAGTTGGGGCTATGATTGATAGTATAGGAAGGAGGCATGGCATCCTGGTTGCCTACGGGAGCCATTTTGAAAGAAATCAGTGATTGGAAAGGTCTAGAAAGTCTATCGGAAGGCCTAACAGAAGTAACATTAAGTTTGCTCCTATTTGCAAAGAGGGAACATCCCAAAGGTGTCAGGACTCGTTTTTGGAATTTATTCAGATTAGTCCCATCGAAGTTCCCAGAAACACTGTCATTCCAACGACCAAAGAATAGTGCCCTTAGTGAGGCGTAGCATGCATTAGTCAAAGAAAGAGGATGAATATACCAGCCCAACCCTTTTTCGCCGTGCAGTGGCAAATGTGAACACACCCAGCAATTTGTTCTGTTTAGAATCACATGGGTCGCATTCATGATTAGTAGGAGAGTGTTATTGTGATACCCCTGTGTTACATATCGTCCCCGTCCTGCAGTACCTCCCGTTCCTTGTGGCCACATACGGGGCAAGCGCGTTCCAGAACTTCGTTGTGGCTTCGGTATCAGTTGCCATGGTGTCTGGCCGTGCAGCAGAGAACGTTGCATCAGCTGAGACATCCCGTGCGCAGAGAGCACGTAAGGAGGCTCCGCCCCCCTGCACCATAAAAGCCGGAGGAACTCAGCGGCTTGTTGCTGCTAATTGTGGCATTACGTTCCTTCGGTATCATCCCGTTCCGGTGCTTATTCCCTTTTCCTCTTGATTACTTGACTTCCTGGATCTTCGACCCATCTTTGTCTACTTGGATTGTCCTTGCCTGTTCCTTCAACCTGACTTTGAACTCTCTTGCTGACTTCGGATTGTCCTTGGATTGCATTTGCTTTTTCCTCCAGTCTAATCCGTGAACCCTGCTGCCGACCTCAGACTGTCCCTGGATTCCACTGTGCTTTCGCCCTGTCTGGTGAGATTACTTTTTCTTGCTGCGCTACGCAATTTGAACTGACTTCCTACGCGGAGTACCACGCTGCACATTACAAGACTGCTTCGTCAACTTGGCCTGTGTTTGTCCAATTAAGGTAAAATTCATCCAATTCTCCTGTATTGTTCATTACCTGAAAATCATCAGTCTTTCTCATACGTGCGGATTCCTGGAACTATATAATTTATTCTTGCCTTTTCTACCTTAACCGAGTGCATAGAAGTGATGCTTTCCAGTGTATGCACCAACCCGTCACTAGTGCGACCCTCGTGCCGCCCGGGTATATTCTTCCTTACTAACCTTCCTATTTGTTGTTTTGTACCGTTGTTTTCCTTTCAACTGGTACCCATTTTCCCTAGGATTCCCACTTATCAGGTCTGCTGGGTGTTGTATCAGTCATAGTGAGTTTGTGGGTATCACTTGTGCATACTCATAGTCTTGGGTTTTCTTGTAGGTTCATCAATTAAGGTCCAACACCACCTCAACCATTGTCTAGGTACTTAGAGAAATATCTGATTGTCTAAATAATTCCATATTTCCTGATTGCTTCTAATCATACTGTGTTTCCTTTGCAGCATTGGTTATTGGCGGTGTGTGTTCTCCCGCTCTTTTAGGTAATAGACATCTCTGCTGGTTTTTACTCAAACGGCAGAGAGGTACATCGTAGAAAAGAGCCCCTCTTAGAGGAAGCCTGAATCACTGAATTCAGGGGAGCCGGAATCCTGGAGGCTGAATCCGAACCTGTTAAATCCTACCTCCTTCCACAAGGTCGTCTTACCTAGGCTCCAATCAGCACACGAAGTGGTAAGTAACACCCTGTCCATGTTGGGAGTCCCTAGGATGAAGAGTGTGCAGATGCACGAAAGGTGAAGACACAGTGGGAACAATTTCAGTAGGTAACAAAGTCTTAAGTGGACGCACCCCTTCCAGATACCAAAACCCAAGCGAGAATACAATTGTCAGATAAATTAGCACTGTAATCAGAAAACAATGGGTCCTCAGGGACCACGATCTTTGATTATCATATTCTTTGTCAGCCACAAGACAAATAGCTTGTACCGTATGAGTAGAGTCAGGAAAGGACATTGTTTCTCAGAGTCCGTCCTTTAGAAACCTCTCCGTTAGGCTCTTTTAGTTCATCCGTCGGTGGCCCCTGACCACGTGGCCTATCTTGCTTGAAGGTGGCTTTGCCGGTCCCTGCCTCTTATTTAGGCTTCAGCGAGAGAGTGGAAAGGGACTAGCTCAACGGTGGTTCCTTGTGGGCACAGCCAATGCTGTGCTGTAAGTCTAGCGCCTTGGATGCAGATCGTACCTCAAGACTCCAGGTAAGGCGTGATCTGCGAACAGAGTGTCGTTGCTTCCTGAAGGAAGTGGTGAAGCAGAAGCAAGATTGCTCAATGATGCAGAAAGATCCAAAGAAGAAGTTGAAAGCAAAACAGCAGTCTCCCCAGGCCCCACGGGCTCAGGAAGGGTTTCGGGGACACCCTTGGTGTCGGTCAAAATAGACTTGTGATAAGGAACAGAGCGAACAATCTCCTTCTCTTCTCCTTCGTCATGCGGCAGAGGAAAAGGTATCTTCTTGATGTGCGTTGCGTGAATCCAGTGTCTCTTTCCATCTCCTCGTACAGCTGTCTGTGTGGCCAATAGAACTTGAAACGGTCCTTTCCAGCGCGGTGCGAGACAGGATGCTCTTTCAAAGGCCTTCATGAGCACCCAGTCGCCAGGTCGAAGTCGGTGACCTGGCCCCTCAAATTTTACTAGGAAGGCTTCTAGCACCTGTTGGTAAATCAAATACAAGTTTTGAGTTAACTGGTCACAGTACTCAGAAAGGAGCAAATGCTCCACATCTTTTATCTTCTTAGGCTTAGGTATATTCCAAATATTGTCTGGTCGCCCCATGATTATCTCATAGGGAGAGAGCCCATTTTTTGTTTGCAGGGTTGTCCTGATGGACAATAGAGATATCGGTAAGGCATCTGGCCATTTCAAATTGCTACTGGCACAAATCTTCGCCATCTTGTTCTTTAATATACCATTATGGCATTCTACAAGTCCGGAACTCTTTGTGTGCCTGGCCGAATGGAACCGTTTATCGATCTGTAATCCCACGCATATTTGCAGGATAACAGCAGCGATAAAATGTGGACCGTTGTCTGACCAAATGACACTTGGCAAACCAAACCTAGGAAAATATTCCTTTAGCATGGTTTTCGCCATCGTTATGGCTGTGGCATCTTTTAAAGGGAAAGTTTCGACCCATTTGCTAAAGGCACAAATGACTACCAGAACATATTTGTAATTCTGGCAATGCTCCATTTCGATGAAGTCGAAATGTATGACTTCAAAAGGCACAGAGGGTGCACCAAAGCTACCCCTCAGTGTCGATGTAGCTTTCCCCACATTATGCTGTAAGCATACCTTGCAATTTTGGACCAAACGCTCAGCGGTTTTCGGGATATTTACATTTACCCAGACAGGTTCTAACAGTCTACACATTTTTCTAGCACATATTTCCACCTCTCTATTTCCACAAGGCCAACGCTAACATGCTCTGCGTACCCTTCATAAAGATATCAAGAGCAGGTGGCGCTAGCTTCACCTACCTCGCTCCCACACACAGCAATGCTCTACCCCCTTCCACTCGGGGCGAGGCATCCCTCATGGCTTTCAGAAAATCCTTAAAAACAATTCTCTTCACCTAATGCACACCTTAACCACATGCCCAGCTGGACAAGCTCAAATGTACTTATAAATTGATTATGTACTCCAATGTATCAATGTACAAACGTATGTATAAATGCATTTCCCAGCTGTACCTACCCCGTAACTAAGCTCCTGACAAGTAACAGCGCCTCAATGCCCCTGGGCTGCTGTGCACTATACAAATGTAATAAATAAATAAAAATAAATAAATATCAGTTGGACCATGAGCCATCGTAACCATAGTGGTGACATAAGCATCAGGCAGCATCCATCTTTTCTTGCCATTATCTATCCAACAACCTTCATCATCCGAACTTGCTAAACCCTCAGCCCATTGCTTAAGCTCTTCTGAAGTGGCATCAGCCTGAATGTTTTTTATAGAATCAATTCCTTCATCTATTATACAAGTATTGGTGACTTCTTTTGTTATATACATTTCAGAATACAAATTGCTGGCAGTCTGTTTGGCTATCCTGTCAGCAAAAGCGTCTCCTCTCCCCACATCATCTGTTACTTTCTGATGTGCTGCACACTTAATTATTGCTAGTTGAGTAGCAAGCACAAGTGCTGAGAGTAGCCAAACTATTAATGTGCCATGTTGAATGTTGGTTCTATGTGAGGTCAAGAAACCTCTTTCTGCCCATAATCTACCGAAGTTGTGAACCACCCCAAAGGCGTACTGGCTGTCTGTAAATATATTCACACTAAGCCCTTCGGAAAGTTCACAAGCTCGAGTCAATGCAATAATCTCTGCGGCCTGCACGGAGTTATGCGGAATTCTTTTGGTTTCCACAATAGTGCTTAATGTAGTGATGGCATAAGCAGCATTGGATGTACCATCCGGAAGTTTGAAGCAGGGGCCATCGCAAAGCAGCTCCCCTTGTGGACTTTTTAACGGTGTATCATTTAAGTCAATTCTGACTTTAGTTTCTTGCTCTGTGGTAAGGAGGCAGTCATGTGACATCTTGGCACTGCAAGCAATTTCGTGCGGAAGAGGCAATAGTTCGGCCGGATTTAATGTGCAACGTCTCTTAATTTGGATATGCGGTGCAAATAGAATCAGCTCGTATCTTGTTAATCGTGCTGATGTGAAATGTTGCCTTTGCCTTCTGTTTAATAGAACGTCTACAGAGTGGAGTACCATCACGATTAAAGAGTGACCTAAAACCATACCCTCACTTTGTTTTACAGATGCAGCAGCAGCAACGGCAGCAGCAACAGCTCTCAAACATCTTGGCAAAGCGCATGCAGCAGGGTGAAGCGTGGAGGAAAAATAACCGCACAGTCTATATTATTCCCTTCATGCTCCTGCGTCAACACAGCCAAAGCGCATCCATCACATTCATGCACATCCAACACGAAGGCCTTTTCATAATTTGGTGTGCCCAAAACCGGTGCTGAACACAGCAGAAGCCTTGAGCAGATCAAAAGCTTTCTGGCAATTCAAGTTCCACAGTAAAGGCAAAGAAAGGTCCTTCCTTGTCAATGCCAACATTGGTTTTATCATTAATGAGAAATTAGGGATCCACTGTCTACAGTACGAAACCATGCCTATCAAAGCTCTGACTTCCTTCTGTGTATTTGGGACAGACATGCTACAGATGCTTTTAATCCATTCAAGTGTCAGTCTTCTTCCCTCCTTCAACAGGAGGTCGCCTAAATAGGCGACCTCCTGTTGACAATATTGAAACTTTTTTAGTGAAGCCTTAAGCCCATGTTCTGCTAGATTAGTAAGCAGCAACACGGTGCCCTCCTTGCAAGCAACTTCAGAATATGCAGCTAAAAGTAGATCGTCCACATACTGTAAAACGTGCAAGTGGAAGGTAACTCAACTGTATCAAGCTGTTCCTTCAATGCTCTACTATAGATGCTTGGACTCTCAGTGTACCCTTGTGGCACACGAGTAAATGTAAATGAACGTCCTCCTAAGATGAACGCGAACAAATATCTACTGTCAACATGTACAGGAATACTAAAGAAAGCATTCTTTAAATCCACAACACTAAAATGAGTAAACAAAGCTGGAATCATTGTCAATATTGTAGTTACATCAGGTACAATAGGAAACTGTGGGGCAACAACCTTGTTGATGGCACGCAAGTCAATAATAAAACGAAAAGGAATCACATTATCCCCTTTCTTATACACAGGCAAAATTGGACTATTACACACACTCCCTGCAATTTCCTCAATCACACCAATGTGTACAAGATCAGAGACAATACTCTTCTAAGCCTGCTCACCTTCAACCGAAATCTTATATTGCGGAATACATGGTAGTTTAACACCTGGTTTCAACACAATTTTAACTGGTTCAATTTGCAAAATGCCAACATCATTGTCATTAACTGCCCACAGACATGTCGGAACCTTATCTAATTCAGATGGTAAAGGTCTAGACAAAAACTATGAGACAGAAGTTTGTCGAGGCCAAATCGCTAAATGCACTCCATCAGGAGAACAATAAATTACGGCATTCAATTCTTTCAACAAATTTAACCCCAACAAATTTTCACCACAATCTGTTGTCAAAGGAAATGGACACAAATCAGTAAATGACCCCAGTGCAATAGGTACCAGCTGAGAGACCGGACTAACCACTGGTGTACCAGAAAACTCTACAGAAATGTTGTTCTGCCCTGACAGAGGAATATCCAGAACCCGTGAATGATCTATGGAACACTTCTGTGCTCCTGTAGCTATCAAAAATAGATGCTTCCTATTCTCCACCTGCATCTCAATGTAGGACCCTTTCTGATCGATGGGAATAGGTACTGGTTCTAGACTCTGCTTCGGGCTGTCCTAATGGAACACTGTGTCATCAAATGCGAGCTCCTCAGAGAAATAACAGTCGAATGATTACCAAAAATGTTCCCACTATTGACAACATGTTGCTGAATATCCTGTGAAGATGACTGTTGGTTCTGAGTGAACTGACTTCTGCCAGGACTCCCGATCCCAGGGCGGCCCCTGGATCGTATTCCCATGGCACTATATGTGCTATTTGACCTCTGCTGAAGGATCGGGCATTGTGCTCGCCAATGACCATCCTGTCTACAATATGCACATTGGTTCATGTGTACAGGACCCCAGTTGCGCATTAATATGTGGTGTAAATTGACCTCTAAACTGTGTATTCCCACCTCTGGCCTCTCTAACAATCTGTTGCAGTACTACTTTAGTTTTCAAGTCTCCCTTCTTCTTTTCTAACCTCTCTTTTTCAGTATTGACTCTATTTTCATAATACTGAGCCATGTGCAATACTTTGGACTGCGATTTAGCTTGCCTGGGGCTTTCAGAAGTCATAATGTGTGGTTGGATATCAGGCAACAATCCACGTACACATTTGTCTACAAACAGCCTTTTTCCTGACTCAGTACTTAAATCCTGACCGCTAAAATCTGAAAATACTTGTTCGAATCGATTAAAAAATTCGGTAGCACCCTGAGCTTTCCCCTGGATGGAAGCTGTAAGCTTGTCCCAAACTATTCTTTTCTCTGGAACCAAATTTTTCAATTTAGTTACTATTCTGTCTGGCAATGGTAATATCACCTGTGGCGGTTTCTCACCAGCCTTCCTTTCTCCATCTATCCCTACCAGGTTAACCCATGTATCACCCATTCCTGCCTGATCATCTACAGTTCGAATCTGTTTCCATAAATCAGCAGGTCGGATCACAGGTAACATCAAATCTATATCACTCAGTGTGAAAACTGATGAATGCAAGGCAGATTCAACTTATTTATAAAATCCTGTTGGATTCTTCCTAATATCTGGAATTGTTTGTCTAATGGTATTCACTTCCTGTCTAGAAAATGGTACATGCACAAACTGTGAGACATAATGTGCTTCAATAGTAGTGGCTGGTGTGCCTGCCATGGCATCAGCTGAAATTTCTACTTTGGGAACAAATGTAGGAAGAACCTCCCTCATTGGCAATTGTAAAGTGTGCAATTCTGATTGTTTATTAAGCAACAAAGCTAAATCTAGCGACAAAGTAGTGAAAGCAGTAGCGGGTGAAAATGCTCTCTTATAAATGACCATCAAATCTGCGGGACGACAAACCTTTCTCTTCATAAACTCATCTTGTACATACTCTACCGTCACCTGTAACACTTTCCTTTGCATAGCCGAAGCATACTGACTAAACGTGTCATGCACTTAAATGGGAGAAATTGGAAAATCCGAAATACATCTAAGAGCATCTCTTGTGCAAATGCGCATGTCGTCACTCACTGGTTTCAGTGAAGGAATAAACTGCTTCTGCACATATGAGGCTTCCAATCTATTACTATCCAATTCATCTTTCTGTAACCGATCTAGCTACCTTTTAAACTCAAATACCTTCTCAACATGCTCATGTTCTTTCTCCCTAGTGTCTCTTGAGTGGGCAAGGACATTCAAATCCCGCAAACCCTGTGGGACATTCATTTCTGTCAAATCACTCCAAATATCAGCTAAATGCATTCCCATCCCCTCTATCAAAATAGCCTGTTCGGGAATACTTTCTTGAACAGAAATTGCAACTAAAACAGCTGACTCTTCACCTTCTTCTATATAGTTCTTAGCCCATGCATACAATTCTCTTTTTCTAGCTTTGGATACTGCGCTATCAGTCACTATTCTTGAATGAGAACCTGCTCCTTCAATCACTGCAATTGGAGCAGAACCACTTGGAAAAGGAAATTCAGGCAAATCCTGTTCAATAGGTAGTGGAGACACTACCGCTGGTGGTGGAGACGGAATTAAGGGAACGGTAACTATCGGTAAGGGTGGTGGTGCAGAAGGGGGGCACAACAACAGGAAGAGGAGCAACGACTGGAGGAGGAGCAACAACGGGAGGAACAGGAATAACAGGAATAACAACGGGAGGAGGTGCAACAGTGGGAAGAGGTAAAACAACAGGGAGAGTCAAATAGGGAGGTGGTGCAGTAGCAACAGTCCTACGCTGATTTAAAAGCTTATTGATTAGTTCGTCTGAGGCATGAAAGTCCTGAGATGGATATATTTTATGTACTCCAAGTTGAAAAGCCCTATCCATAATTCTAATAGATTCCGACTGTTTCTTTTGATCATACAATAATGCCTTTTCTGAGTTAGAAATTTGTCTATGTGCATGTTTCTTTTTACTCTTAAATTGCTGCATAGCTTCCTTTCTCCAATTCCTAATTACATCAAATGCTGCAAGCTTGGCCTTTTTCTTAAACAATATAGACTCTAAATACTCTATACGGGCAATTTCAAAACTACCATGAACTGGCCACTGAAATTTGGAAGCATGTCTAGTTTGTCTGTGCCAAATATCGTTGAATACTATACTACCAAGCCATACTTACAGTACATAGTACACGCCGGCGACCCCTCCGGTGGCGCCGGTCGGCCATATTCCAAAGATTGGCTGTCTCTGCGGAATAAACCCCTGAAACAGGCAGACAATTTCGCAGGCTTATCAGATCACTGGTGTTACCTGCCGTCATTTCAAACCGCGGGTGCAAATCTACAACCAAATATCAGGATACTTAGGAATCGGGGCATGACTCACCTGATTACAAAGGACAAAGGAGGTCTGATCGGATTAGAAAGGATCGACGTGGCTGGCAATTCCGGCAAAAATACTTGCCTCGATATGGGGACCCTTGTCAAGATGTCCTCTCGAACCGCTTGCTCACCGTTCAGGGATCTGATCGTGCAGTACTGTCGAGGTGCTGCATCTCATACAAAAAGGGGCCCCTTTCTCACGCTCCGATCCCGTTCCGGTTGCTGCATACTTGATTAGCAATGTGACATCAATCTTGAGGGTGCCTATTCGGGTGCCATCTGATAGATCAGCAATGAATTGCGAGGTTTAGTACCACCAACAATTGAATCCGCCAGTCACAAAGTCAAAGTTATGAATATAACTTTATTCTGTACAGTTTCAAATATCAAAGCAGATAGCTATCTGGCTCCCAAGCATCTCACAGTGTGTACCAGCAAACACTGTAAGGGGAGTGAGTGCTGGCCATCACAAAGCATGCAGTATTTATACACAGTCCTGGTCATAGCCCAGCCCTTCTCCAAACTAATAAGTTACAATTTTGGGTTTGTGCCCAGTTCACATAACAAATATAACAATATTAGTATATACTTTTTACATGATGTCCTATCCTTGAAGATTCAATGGTGGTGTTGGTTCTCCAGCTTAGGTTGATCTTAGTTTCAAGAAACAAATTCAATAGTTTTATGCTAAGGCACATAGTTTTAGTTTGTCTACCATTCAGTTCTGATGTTTGTATATGGCTGATGCTATTGATGCAGACAACACTTTGAATTGAAGTGCACTGTAGCTCCAAGGTTCCTTAAACATACTGGCAAACTTTGTTGTATTCAGCTGTGTAGATCTTTCCTTGTTTCTTGAGCTTTAGGATAAGTCCTGTTCCAAGGAATGCACAAAGGATTTCTTCCAAAACTTGCAGCATTGGTTACTTTGCTTTGTATGTCACTGCTTGAGGGAGGACGAGTCTGTAGACATAGATAACACTTTGAATAAGAGTTCATTCTGACTACAAGGTCTCTTTGCACAGAACAAATAGTCTGCTCTTGGCAGCTCTACTGTTGACATAGGCTCAAAGGTCAGTCTGCTCTAGCAGCTGAAAACATGGTTAATCATTTCTGAACAGAGAGCAAGAGTCTGAATCAAAATGACAGATGTTTTCCAAAATGGTGCCAAAGTCAATTCTGTCTAGGTCTAGTTAAGCATAGGTTTTTAAAACAAATGCGAAATGGCTTAGGCCAAAGTTTATAATCAGGTCGTATTTATGTGAATATGGTTTAACATTGAGATGCACATCTATTGCCTGAGGATCCGCCTGAACAAATTCAACGGTTGAAGTAGAGCGATACTTGCATACTTTTTTTAATGCAAGTGTCTGTTTATTCTCTTGCAGGTTAGATGTAATTATAAACGGGCACACCTTCAGTGCTTCTCATCCTCTTTAAGTTAGTGCGGCACGTCACAGGTGGGGATATGCTCACCCCGTATCTTTAGCATATCTCTTCATGTCCTAACGTCTGCACTTGCCAAGGAAAGTTGACCATATGCATTGCTGGCGTTCAGCAGTCGTGGGATCTCTTGGTTATTCTTCCAAGGTGATGCCCTGTGGTACCAGTCTTAGACTCTTCTTAGGGCCATGGGGCAGCCTTTTAAGGGAAGGCAGTGCTGTAATGACCTTCGTTTTTTTAGAAAATAGCTTTATTGGCCATTGTCAAAGCAAATTCATCCTTACCATAGAAAACACCAGCAAAAAGATACATCTGTCAAAAGCGTAAGGCCTCACTAAGTCTAATATCTTCAGTCTAGAGTGTGGGGGTTAGCCTCTAAACATAACTAGAGCTCCTTTATAAATCAATGTCATGGAAAGTCCACCACCAACCACTCAAATAATATCCAGAAAAATCCCAAATCCTAAAGGCAAATGCCTGCCATCTCACCCCTTCCAGGCCAGTGGGGAACCCCAAAGGTGAAAGAGCACGAGTGGCATCTTTATTACACATGTGCTACCAGCCTCAAAGATATCAGTCACCAGGGTTGGCTGATCCTCCGGGACGAGTCCCATGTCAGGTCCCTCCATTGGAGCCACATAACAATTCCACAATGGGCCCAGTAGGTCCCTGCTACTTGCGTAGTGGAGGCCCCTACAGCCCTGCAGTGCGAGGGCCCCACCACACCAGGTCTGGGAGGACCATGCTCAGCTCCAACCCCTTCTCCTCCAGCTTCCTGGCGCTCATATACAGGAACCAGGAAGCTCTCCCAGGTCCCTGGTTCCTGTTTGTGAGCAATGCGGAGGAGCCGAGGGTGGCCTGGAGTGATGGACCTAATCAGGAAAAATAGGTAAGAAGGCTTTTAAAAAAATTGATGTGTATTTTGTATGTGTGAAGTGCGTGTCAGATGTATGAATGTGATATGGGTTAGTGATTGGTGGGAGAATGAGTAGGAATTTGATAGTGTGTGTTTAAATGTTGTGGGTGGGTATGTGCCTGTGTGGAGAATGCAGTGTGAGTGGACGCGAGAGAAGGTGTATGAGTGATTTACTGGTGGGTGAATGAGTATGAATGTGATAGTGTGTTTGAATGTTGTGGACTGGCACATGCCTGTGTGGAGAAAGCAGTGTGAGTGGATGCGAGAGAAAGTATAAGGATCTGTGAGTGGTGGGTGAAGGAGTAGGAATGTGATTGTGCGTGTTTGAATGTTCTGGGTGAAGGGGTGCGTTCCTGTGTGGAGAATGCAGTGTGAGTGCTTGGAGGAAGGAGGTGCCTGATTTTCCTAATATTTAAGAGGTTGAGGTGAGCCACTGTTGCAATTTTGGAAATGAAATTAGAGAAGGTGTGAGAAGGGTCATAGATGACGCTGAGGTTTTTGGCTGAAGAAGAGAAGGGAGAGTCAGGTGGGAACTGGATAGGCAGGGGAAGAGATGAGAGAGAGCTTTTGGCAGGGAAGATGAGCACCTCGGTTTAGGTAGACTTTAACATCAGAGTGTGCAAAGCCATCCAATATTCAATGATAGAAAGAAAGTTAAAAATGTTGATATAGAGATCAGAGGAGAGTTTGAAAAAGAGAAGAAAATGTGGGTGTCATCCGAGAAGAGTTTGTGATATAATCCAAAGGAGGAGTTTAGTGCCCCAAGAGCAGAGGTGTAGAGTCTAAAGAGGGAGGACCCTAGACAGAGTCTTGGGAACACAAACAGTTAGAGCAGTGATTTGAGTGGTGTCGTTGCTCTAGGAGACAGTGAATTGGCGAGATGCCAGATAGGGTTCAATCCAGTCAAGGGCTTCATCGTGAATCCCAAGAAGAAAGAGATTATTAAGGAGATCGGAGTGATCTACAGTGTTAACGGCAGCAGACAGGGCAAGGGGAATTAGGATAGAGGAGAGGTTGGAGTGCTTAGCAGAGACAATGAAGTTGGAGACATTCATGAGAGCCATTTCTGTGGAGTGACAGGAGTGGGAACCTGCTTGTCTTGGGTCTCAAATGTTGTGGAAGTCTAAGAAATGTGTAAAACAGTTGAGCACGACACTTTTGAGCACTTTAGAGTAGTGTGGAAGGAGAGACACAGGGCAAAACCTAGCCCATAGGTTCGGGTCAGTCCCTTGCTTTTTTAGGAGAGGGAGGACCGTGTCTTCTTTGAAAAAAGAGGGAAAGTCAGCAGAGTTGAAGGACAGGCTGAAGAGCTCAGCGAGGTGAGAGGCCACTAAAGGGGCAACCGGCTAGCCAGAGGGCCAGATGGGCCTAAAGAGGGGTTGGCCCTCATCAGTAACTCAGGAAAGCCAAAAAGTCTGCTTTCAGGGGATTAGAGGCATAAACGCAATCCAGTGCATGATAAGACAGCTTTGCCTTAAAGAAATATGAGCAAAGGGACACCCTAACCAAAGGCTGCTAGAAGCTAAAAAGAAAATAATTAGCACTAGGCTTAGGGGCATCGGATGATGTCATGATGGGGTTAAAAATGTGCTGTTTTAACCTACGACCTGCAAAGTAAGACTCCCAGTCCAATCCATTCATTTATTTGTTTTCCCATCCCTCTTCCTCATTGTCCTGTGACCCCATTTCCTTTCCAGCCCACAGCACATGGTCTGGCTTCCACCCTGGCCGGGGACGGGGTGGGTGTCACAATTCCCCTCTACATGGACAAGGCGCAGCACTTTAAGACCACTATTGTGGTGATGTGCCTAGTATAAAAGACTAATAATGTAACCTAACATCCAGCAAAGGAATTCTAATGGTATATTTAGAAAAAGAAGGCCCCGTGAAGCTGACAACTGGAGGCTACTTCAAAACCACTGCCTGATGAGGTCCTTACTAACCCCCAAAGAGCAGGATCCCATATGTTCACACACCACTGAAAACAGGCTTACAGGACCTTTGACAAGATTCCCCAGAAAGCAGATCCCGATGCACCCGTAACTTGTTCCGCTGAGCTTGATTCATGCAACATCTTCTATGTGATGCTAATTCCCCGTGCTTCCAAACACTGCAACAGCTGCTGTTACTTCCCAGTTTCATGGTGCCCAATTCATCAACCTTAAAAAGGATGAAGGACTGAGTCGGTCCTGCCGGGATTCACACGTGTTAAGTGCAGCCGAGCTTCATAGCAGAGTCGCTTAAACTGTAACTTTCCATCTGAATTGAAAAGCACGGTGCCAGATAAAACAAATAAAATCAAAATGTTCCACGGACTGTGTGCCTGCCAGTGCCTCGAAGACCCCGCTCCAGG